>NC_141053.1:1743000-2343000 GCF_041138505.1 Cibotium barometz
ATATATATACATACATATGTATGTATGTATATATAAATGTAAATAAAAACACACACACATATACATATATGTTTTCTATTTAATTTATATTTTATTAAAAGATACTTTTTATTCTCTTTCTCTCTCTTTTCACCCTCCGTCACATTACATCTCTCTCTCTCTCTCTCTCTCTCTCTCTCTAGGTCTGCCCCATCTCACTCTCTCTCTCAAGCACATTCTACACATAGATGCAGATGTACACACATGCATGCATATACTCTCTCTCTCTCTCTCTCTCTCTCACACACACACACACACACACACACACACATGTACACACCGCACATACACTAATCTAAACGCACACTCTTCCTCCCACACAAACTATCTCCTACGTAGAAATTATCTGTCGTCTCTCTCTCTCTCTCTCTCTCTCTCTCTCTCACACACACACACACACACATGTACACACCGCACATACACTAATGAAAACACACACTATCTCCTCCTACACAAACTATCTCTTACATAGAAATTCTCAGCCTCTCTCTCTCTCTCTCTCTCTCTCTCACACACACACACACACACACACGCACACTCTCTCTCTTCATGCACACTCTCTCACATAGAAACTCTCATGCACACACACACACACACACATTCTCTCTCTCTCTTCACGCACTCTCTCTCTCTCATGCACACACACACACACATACACTCTCTCTCTTCACACACACTCTCTCACATAGAAACTCTCTCTCTCTCTCTCTCTCTCACACACACACACACACACACACACACACACACTTAAATAGATTTACACATATATATAATTTTAATTAATTAAATTTGGATGAGTGGTGAGGTGTACTCACTCTCAAATAAATGCATCTTTCATGTAATCTCTCTCTCTCTCTCTCTCACACACACACACATGTACACTATTTATATATACATGCTTACATACCTATAGATACACATACATACATAATATATATAAGTGTGTGTATCTATAGGTATGTAAGCATGTATACAAAGATTTCATTGAAAGATGTGAGATGAGATCTTCTTAGATTCAAATTCAAAATTGCTTTGGAAGATGTGAGATTTGGCTCCTCCTCACGCTTGAAGGAGGAGTGGCCATTTTGAAATAGGCCCCCCTCCTTTGCCCACGTGGAGGGAGGGCCACTCTCCCTTAATCCTGTATAGATATATATATAGTGCCACGTCCTACCAGATGATTTAACCAGGACGTTGAAGAGCATCTACAAAGATGCATAAAATGGGGCCCATGAAAGGGTCCACGTCCGCGGCAAATAAAATAATGACAAATAATTATTAAGTTGAAGAGTTTGAAGGGGGATTAAAATAGCCGTTGAAGTGGCCCCTCCCCTTACCCAAAGGCATCTGAAAGACGGGAAGAAGAGAGAGAGAGAGAGAGAGAGAGAGAGAGAGCGCTTTTCACCTCCCCTACCACCACGACACTAACACTGCCATTGCTCTCGCCCTACCCTCTACCTACTGTTGACAAGGTACTGCTGCTGCTATATTGAATGTTGCCACCGATCCCATCACCGCTCCAAAGCCCCTTCGTCGGTCCATCTCAGCAGTGCGTCATAATACCCATCTCGCGGAGCTTCCCTCTCATCAGTCGAGAGCAATCAAAGCTGTGTTCGAGACGGTGAACTGAAATTCTACAGTTTCCTCACTGTCGATCACGGGAACAGCGACCTTCCATAAGGGTAATAAGCAGTCCCTTCTACAACTGTCGTTCTTCGCTGCTGTGTTACACAAAAAGGCAGGCAACCTTACATATTTCAACTGAAGCAGAGAGTTGTTGAAGTCCTTCATGGGGTTCCTCACTGCTACAGCAGAGGCAAAGCAGCCCAGATTGGCTACTTTGCTGCTGGTACTGCTGCTTCTCATGGTAGAGGAGCGCCCTGTGCTCGGGGTGGGGGTGAACTGGGGCACGCAGGCCTCCCACAAGCTACCGGCTTCCATAGTGGTGCAGATGCTCAAGGACAACAACTTCAAAAAGGTGAAGCTCTTCGATTCCGACTCGGAGACGCTCGGGGCGCTTGCAGGGACCGACATTGAGGTGATGGTGGCCATTCCCAACAATTTGCTGCAGGACATGACGGACTCGAGCACTGCAACAGACTGGGTCCAGAATAACGTGAAGCGCTACATCTTCGAAGGGGGCGTCAATATCAAGTATCTCCTCCCCCCTTACCTGTTCTTCAGAGGCACTAGCTGCTCTCCTCTCAGGTATTATGCTAGCCTGCTGGCCCTCCCCTCTTAGACATATATGGCGTGTTGGTGCAATTGCAGGTATGTGGCTGTGGCGAATGAACCCTTCCTCACATCTTACAATGGTAGCTTTATCAATCTCACATTCCCGGCGCTTCAGAACATCCAGAATGCCCTCAACAATGCCAACCTCGGTAGCCAGATCAAAGCCACCGTGCCCATGAACGCCGACGTTCTGTCCAACTCCCTCTTACCCTCCGGGGGCACTTTCCGAGCCGACACCGCCCAGCAGATGACACAGATCGTTGACTTCCTCCACCAGAACAACTGCCCCTTCACAATCAACATCTACCCTTTCATTAGCTTAGCCGACAACGCCAATTTCCCTTTGAATTACGCCTTCTTCGACAGCAACGTGGTGCAGGTGCAGGACGGAGCCAAGGCCTACACAAACACATTCGACGCCAGCTACGACACACTGGTGGCGGCGCTGACCAGCGCGGGCTACCCGAGCATGCCCATCATTGTAGGGGAGATCGGATGGCCGACGGATGGCCTCGCGCCAGCGACACCACAGAATGCACAGAGGTTCAATCAAGGCTTCCTGAATCACGTGCAGGGCAACGCCGGAACACCGAGTCGGCCCAATACAGCAATCGATTACTATCTCTTCAGCCTGCTGGATGAGGACCAGAAGAGCATAGCCCCGGGGAACTTCGAGAGGCACTGGGGTATTTTCGCCTACGACGGTACCGCCCGGTACTCCCTCACCGTGCCGGGCTCTGCATCCAACGGCAACGGTAACGGCACCCTGGTAAATGCCAAGGGGGTGGAGTATCTGCCGCGCAGATGGTGCGTCCTCGCAGACAACGCCGACCTCCTCAGCTTGCAAGACCCCGTCACCTATGCCTGCACCAACTCTGACTGCACAGAGCTCGGCTATGGCTGCTCCTGCAACAATATCCTTGACACAAGGGGAAACGCCTCCTACGCCTTCAATCAGTACTTCCAAATGAACAATCAGGGCGCCGGAACTTGCGATTTCAATGGCCTCGCCTCCGTTACCGACACCGACCCCTCTGTTGGAAACTGCAAGTTCATTGTGCAAATCGATGTCAACGCTGCCGGGAACTCTGTTGGAATGGTCACCACCGCCGCGGGAGCTTTGATTTCCATTTCCATATATCTCTTTCTTTTACTGTAAGTCGAGAGCTGTGCATTGCATGAAGTATTTCGTGCCCAATTTTTCGGCAAGATGATCTCGATTCTACACATCCCAACCAACGGGAAAGCAGAGATGGAGTTCCACTGTACTTCCACACGCATGTGTACTCCTACACGTGTGGCACCACATTCCATGGGCGTAATTGCATATTATTGAATAAATTGTCTCTTAAAGGGTGGGCCTGCAGGCTGAACTTTGGGCACAATTTGAAAGTGATGTCGCGTGGTTTTACCTCTCAGAATGAGTGGCAATTAATAGTTTGCATATGCTACCCATGTAAGTAGGATAATCATGAATATGGATGGAAGGGAAGGGGGCATTTGTAAAAAATGCAACCTTGGCATGTGCTGGTTGTTGGCCATGATCATGGGCGTGAAGTGGTTGCCCACTCATTCATCCTCATGCACATAGGTACATGATGATGTACATGAGGTGGTTTCATCATGTGGTTGTTTCGCTTTGCACTCATCGTTATTATTATTATTACTATTACCATTATGAACTTGAATTGTTTATTCTGAAGATTTGGCACCGTTCACACCGTATTTGATACTCAATTGAAGTCTCGAAATAAATATCTAGCATGATTATAATTAGTTGAGTATGTACTAATGCCTTTGTTCTTTCTTGGTGGTTAGCCTTTTTAGCCCAAGCGAATTTAGAAATTGCTTTTTACTCTCCTTTTTTTTTTTGGGAATTTCATGGACGGTAATCATGGGTAGATGGTAGGTGGTAAAGAGCTCGAAAAAATGGCAAATTAGTGTCTTTGTACCAGCCAAAATCAAGAAAAAATGGAGTAGCCATTATTTCAAGGAATGATTTTTCATATATTTTAGTTATAAAACTAGCATATATTAGAGATTTCGGAAACAAAAACCCGATAGATTTAAGGGCTGTCTTTATTTTGATTGGTTGAAAAATATGTTTTTTTCGAGCATTGAGGTGGTAGATTGTGCACTTGTATTTTCCTATTTACGTTAAGTTGCTCCACTTATTTTTTCCCTTTGCACTTCAATTGTTCAATTGCTTGGTGTAGATGAGATATAGATTTCCCTCTAGACCCATCCACATACATACATACATACATACATACATATATATATATATATATATGTATGTTTGATAAGGTCACTACATTAGGTAGCAAATAACCAATTCAAAATTTTCAATCATGCAATAGTGGTGAACCAATTCAAATTTTTCTTGTTGGTAAAATTGTCAATACATGATGCTCTAGCTAGGCATGTACCAAGTCATTACATTATAGTCTTGCAAAGGTTATATGATACTACCACTTTTGCCAAGCAAGAGAGGGAAAAAATGGCGAACTAGTGTCTTTGTACTAGTCGAAATCAAGAAAAACTAGAGTAGCCATGATTTCAAGGAATGATTTTTCATATATTTTGGTTATAAAACTAGCATATATTAGAGATTTCAAAAACGAATAACTGATAGATTTAAGGGTTGCTCTTATTTTGATTGATTAAAAAATATGTTTTTTTTCGAGCATTGAGGTGGTAGATTGTGCACTTGTATTTTCCTATTTACGTTAAGTTGCTACACTTATTTTTTTCCTTTACATTTGGCTTAAGTATAGATTTGGATCTGATCCAAAAAGTTTTAGAATGGCCAGCTTCGCGTACGATCAAGCAATTAAGATCTTTCTTAGGTTTCGTGGTATTTTTGAAAATCTATCAAAGATTATTTGAAATTGACAGTGTCTTCTTATTAAAGGTAAAAATAAGAAGTCCAATTCTTAGAATGAATGGAATGAGAAGCCACAGGGGACTTTTGATACTTTGAAAAATAAAGTTCAAGATGCTCCTGTAATAGCCTTGCCGGATCCTAGCAGGCCTAACATTGAGACTGATGCTAGTGATTTGGCAGTAGGCGCAGCTTTGTTCCAGGATGGGAAGCATGTGGCCTTCGAGAGTAAGAAACTCAATAATGCGCAGACTAGGAACCTAGTTCAGGAGAAAGAGTTGTATGTGATCATTTATGCTTTAAAGGCATGGAGACAGTATCTTTATGGGTCTCAATTTATGGTCTTGATAGATCACCAGTCTTTGTAGTTCATTTGTGATCAACCAGACTTGAAAGGTAGAAAGGCCATATGGGCTGAGTTGATGTAGGACTTTGATTTCATGATTAAATACAGGAAAGGTAGCTTGAATCGCATTGTTGATGTGTTGAGTCGAATTGGTGAAGTTAATGAACTTAGCTTCACGAAAATTACTTCTAACTTGTACGATTCACTCATGGGAAAATGCAGTACATATATTTTCTTTGGAAAATATTAGTATTTGGTAAAATCAGGGACCAAATTGAAGGAAAAGCCAACCAATTTTTTATTCGAAATGGTCTTTTATTCTGAAATGATAAGGTTTGCACGTCAGATGTGCCGAAAATTAAACTGAGGATCCTATTTCAGTGCCATGATGTACCATCGTGAGACAGGATATCTTGGCATACAATGTACCTTGGCTTTGGTTAGAAGGACTTTTTATTGGCCAAAAATGAAGGATTTTGTTCATAATTATGTGGTCAAGTGTCATCAATGCTAGATTAATAAGGCCTTAAATCTGTTGGGTTATTACATCCTTTGGATATTCCATCTCGAAAGTGGGAAAGTATTTCCATGGATTTCATTACCGGACTTCCACGTACCATTGGGTCACGACGCCATTTGGGTAGTCTTAGATAGATTGATAAAGAAGGCTAGGTTTTTACCCACAAAAACAACAGTCAAAGCATCGGAATTGGCTTACCAATTTGTCGAGTAACTGTTTATACTGTATGGTCTACCTTGTGATATTGTGAGGCGATCGGGAATCTAAGTTCACGGTTCATTTTTGGTAGGAAGTTTTCAAGAAATTAGAAACCACTTTGAGTATGAGTTCCTCTGATCACCCGTAGTCTGATGGGAAAATAGAGCGTGTGAATCAGATTGTAGAGGATATGCTTCATGCATATGTCTCTAGAAAACCATGGGAAAAATATCTTCCAATGATGAAATTTTCCCATAACAGTTCTAAGCATACGACTACTGGCTATAGTTCGTTCATGCTTAGGTATGGGTATCAACCCAGGGCCTATGTCGGTCTTAAAGGACATTAAGCTTGATGCATCGAGCATGATATGTAGGATTAACTAGAGAGATCTTTCCAACCTATGTGTTGTAAAGGAGGCAAGAGGCTAATCTTCAAATGGGGCGGAGGGCATGGGCCCATGAGCTTAAACCCTAACCAGCCATCTCTCAAGATTCATCCTTAGGGAGATGAGTTTCTTGTAGATGAGATTTTGAATCCCCTTGAGGCAAAACCCAACCCTATCAATACACCAACTATATACCCTCTAGTTAACTCCATCCCCATCAGCATAGTAACTTCTAATGCTAACCTTCTTGACCCTCTTAATCCCACAACTCTCCACCCTAACCTTATCAGTCTTGAACTAGACCCAAAACTCACTAAGATGGAGGTATTTGGGTCTAATATAGTGATTATCTAGTCTGAATGCATGCAAATCATTCTTTTCCCCAAAATCTCAAGGGAACTGTGAGATCCCTGTCCCCTTTGCGCATCAAACTCTAGAGTGCTGGAAGCAGAAGTAGCAACCTTGCATGCAGGGCAGAGCTTCTCACTCGGGGCCTCGCCCATGAATGTCCGGACAAGAGACTAATTCGGTGATTCTTCCAAAACCGAACCTGGAAAAAAACTTCCCTCGCACCTAGAAAGCATACGCGATTCCTTCAAGAAAATCTTCTAACCTAGTCAAGGGCCTTATCTATCCTTTGTATTCTAACTGAACCGGTGGGTCACATGGTCGAATCAAGGAGGAACTTGCACTCGGTTCATAGAAATCATCGCTTTTTTTTCCTTAAGCGAGGCACATCCATTGATTCTTTCCCATAGAACAAGAATCTTCCTGGGACTTACTTTAACTATCATAACTTAAACCTGAATGAATTTTGTTACAGGAATCCATCGATCCAGCCTCAACCGGCCCATCGGTTAGCCAGCCGCGCCCAACCACTGTATTGGTGGGATCCCTTTTTATAAAAATTAGGTTATGTTTGTCCCGGGTACCAGAGGGAAAAGAGTTCCTAGGCCCCCTAGCCGACACTCATGCAATTTTATTAAACAGACACACCACTTACGCACCCAATATGAAATTTCCTTTCCTCATATTCAACTATCTTCAAGACAGAATTGTAATAAAACCATAGTGTTTCCATCATGATTCTCAAAGTTCCAGTTCCATTGTTTTACAAATAAGTCTCATTCGGACTCTCCGTTGAAGACCAGTCAGTCCACCAACGAGATCCAATTTCATAGTTTTACAGTTCACTTAAATAATTCTCTTGCCATCCATGAATATCTTCCTCGACATATGCATGGGTGTCCTAGTAGCCCCGCGAGCCCGTGCATCACTTGGTCAAAACCCTCTAGGATCCTCCTTAGGTGTCCTAGTACTTCACTCAGGGACCACTTCGTCGGCCTCACCCATCGTATTACCTGAAGCGCACCACTTTCAACCATACCGAGGCTGGTCAGACCTTGGTAGGCTTTGCCCCGCGGGAGACGTCCTTCGATGAATCCCCGCTAGATTTTGCAACATAACTCTTCTTAGATTAAACCACAAGCCAAATACTTCCTCCAGCATTCTGGCGTAAGATACTCCTATAAAAAAAATAGAGTTTCTATGCAAGTAAGAATTTCCCATTGAGTTTGGTTTCATGAGACTTCCTTATTTTCAACCCAGGCTTTCTCAATGAAAATCATGAATCTCGTATCTCGGTGATCCATCCATCAATTACAAATGAATTTCTAACTATTTCTAGGTGGTTTCGGTCTTAGGGAAGACTTCTCTAAGTTAGCCGGTTATCCATTATTCGTACTGAAGAAATGGAAATGGTCACATGACTTGGCTTAGTTTCTGATTTAAGAGATGGGCAGGCATCTTATTGACCCACCTTTCTCACGCAATCGTGGTCTAGCCCTGAATTACTCAGATTTAATCCTAGATTTATTTCTCAAAGATTTTTCTCCTATTTATCTGATAAAATAACCGTGATTTCCAATCGTAAGGGTAAAAATCCAAAATTATGAAAATTTATTCTTTCTTGGACATAATAGAATTATGAATGATTCTATTCGTGACTAATGGAATTTAATAAGGATAATTCTTTTCCAACTAATAAAATATGCTTACATCATCTTATTCTTATAGAAATATTCTAAAATATTCCTTTCTCCATTTTGAACCTCGGTATCAACATGCCCTAAATTATCTATGTAAAATATGATGAAACATTCTCTTTTGACACCAAAATTAATTTATGCATTTTCTTAATTAAAGGTACAATAAAAATTTCTCTTTTTGATAAATAATTAAAAATATCCTTGTATATACATACTATGAATATACTTATTTTGAAATATGATAATTATTCCTCTTTTGATATTTAAAATGTTTGTACATAGAATATCGTGAAATTTTCTCTTTTTGCATTTAAATTTTTACACATGCACATATAAAAATAATTATAACAAAAGTTCCTCTTTTCTCCATTTAAACATTTATGCATAAATACTATAAAAGTATTTTCAAAAAATATAACAAAATCCTTCTTTTAGCATTAAAATGCTTATGCATAGAATATGATGAGAATTTCTCTTTTTGCATTATTAAATTTATGCATAAACTTAAATTAAAATTTTAAACTTTTTTGCCATAGCTTCGTTGTATTTTCTGAGAATTCTCAAAATTATACTTCTAAATATTTATACATAATTATGAAATATGGTGAGACTTCCTCTTTTTAAACTAAAAATTTATTATGCATACCTAAGCATAATTATATTTAAACCTCTTGATTATTCTTAAAAATATCCATTTATCATTCCTACATGAAAATACATACAAAAATATAAGCATAACTCTCTTTCAATTTAAAATGAATTAATATGAATTTTCTTAATAATAAACAAGCTTAAAGGAATTAATCCTCATTTTTAACTAGATTAAAAATCATAAATATGCTTAATCTTCTTCTCTAGCTTGTCAAGCCTAGAGTTTTGTTTAAGAAAATGAGATTAACAATAAGATCCATCCTTACAAGAAGGATTCAACCATAAAGATGAGTAATCTTTCTAAAAGAGAGATTTACTAATCAAAATATTATATTTAAGCATAAAAGATTAGCATTAAACCATTTAAACAATATGAATCACTAGAAGCTTGGTTTTAAGAAAAAAATTGGGGAGAAGATTACCATTGAGAAAGATAGAAAAACACCATTGATTTAGGCTTACCCTTGGGTTTTGGCTTGATTATTTAGAGAGAAGTGAAGTCCCCAAGAGAAAGCTTGGCCATCAAGATGGAGAGGGTAATCTCCAAGAGACCATGAAGATTAATGAAGCTCCAAAGCTTCCCAAGAAGAGGCAAAATAGAGGGATAATAAAATTACACTAATGTGAAGATTATATTGGCATGTAAATAGAAAAAGATGAAAATACAAAGGAACGAGGGTCTATTTAAAAGTGAGGGAGGCCACCAACCAAGTCCAATTGGGATCTAGAGGCTTCCATCTTCAGTTTGATCCATTTTGCGTAAGTTTTGGACCAGTTTGGCTCACTTTTTAATCATGTTTGAGAGCGGAGAGAGGAGAGATGACATATCTCATTTTTTGAATTAAAAATGTGGAGTAATGATATGAAATAGGTGCCTCCTTCATGAGCCCCCTCCCTCCTTAGTGAGGTGTCAAAAAATTATTTTTTAACTAATAAACCTCATTTTTAAAACTAATAAACCTACTACTTAGTTAACTCTTCATCTTATGTGAGAATATACTCATTTTTGGGGGATTTTCTTTTATTCTTGCATTCTGAAATAGGGGATGATTACAGGGGGCTGAGAGAAGAGCTTATACATCTTTTAGGGCTGAGGAGGAGGAACCTTACATCCTCTCCCACACTTGAAAAATGCAAGATGTCCTCATCTCACAAAGTGGGGGTAGTCCTTTATCAGTTCTTCTTCTTTCTCCCAAGTGGTGTCCTCTAAAGGATAGAACTTCCACTTGACCAAAAAACTCTCTGAGGACCTTCTCCTCATCTCGCAAAGTGGGGGTAGTCCTTTATCAGTTCTTCTTCTTTCTCCCAAGTGGTGTCCTCTAAAGGATAGAACTTCCACTTGACCAAAAAACTCTCTAAGGACCTTCTCCTCGAACATCAACAAGGATTTCTTTGGGTTGGAGTTCCATTTGGCCTTAAGTCTGAGAAGTCAACAAGGATTTCTTTGGGTTGGAGTTCCATTTGGCCTTGAGTCTGAGAAGTCAACTGTTCATCATCCACCACATGACTCGAGCTGGTTACATGCTTTTTAAGTAAGTTGACATGGAATACATTATGTACTTTGAGATGGGGAGGCATAAGAAGTTCATAAGGTAGATCTCCTACTTTCTTAGTAATGGCATACGTCCCATAGTATCCTGGAGACAGCTTTTTGTACTTCCCTAGAGATAAAGAACTTCTCTTGGGTCGTACACGAATGAAGACCATATTATCTGATTCTTCAAAACACTCTCTCCGTTCTTTTCTTGTTTGCATACTGCTTTTGTCTGTCTTGGGCAACCTTAATATCTTTGCGGATTGCCTACATTTGCTGCTCCATATCATCAAGCATTTGTTTGGATATCTCAACCTTGATCAATGGGTCGGCGGACCAAGTTAATGGTGTGAGACAATCTTGTTCGTAAAACAGAGCTTTGAAAGGACTCATCCCGATACTTCGGTGAGATAAGAGGCATTATACGCAAACTCCACTAGATGTAAGTAGCTTAGCCTCTTCTTGGGTTCTCTGCCATAGCATGACCGAAGAATATCTTCAATTACTTGGTTTACTCTTTCAGTCTGGCCATCTGTCTCGGGATGATAAGCTGTACTGAGATCTAAGGAAGTTCCCACTGCCTCAAAGAATGCAATCCAGAACCTTGATGTGAACTTAGAGTCTCTGTCGCTCCCTATTCTTTTGGGTAAGCCATGTAGCTTGAAAATCTTCTTGAGGAAGACTCTGACAACATCCACTGCAGAGTAGGTTTCTTTTACTGGAATCAGATGGGCAACCTTGGTTAATCTGTCAACTACCACAAAAATGGAGTTGTAACTTGATTGCACTGATGATGATCCAGTAAAACAAAATCCATACTGATACATTCCCACTTCATTTGTGGAATATCTAAGGGATGCAGCTTTCCTGGCATCTTAACCCTTTTTGCCTTGACTCTTTGACATGTTAAGCATTGACGTACATGATTGAGTACATCCCTTTTGAGTCCTGGCCAGAAGAATCTCTTCTTTATAGACATGTAGGTCTTTATGAACCCTAGATGTCCAGCTATAGGGCTATCATGGGCTTCTCTCAGAATTTTTCCCTTTGTTTCCTCATCATTAGGAATGCACAGCCAATTATTATAATACATGCATCCTTCATCCAATTTGTACCCAAGAACTTGACTCATTTCCTGAGGAGTCTTGCTTTCCTCCATCAGTAGGGTAGCAATAGGGGCAAAGAATCTGTCATCTTGCATGATCTTCTCTCTTGCTTCACTAATCAATGGATTTGACACCAATGCAAGCAAGGAGGCTTTCCTACTGAGCGCATCGGCTACCACATTTTCTTTCCTTGGTCCGTACTTTATCTCAAAGTCAAATTCTTGCAGGTCTGCATCCACCTTCTTTGAGGCATGTTGAGATCCCTTTGGGTGAAGATCCACTTGAGACTTTGATGATCTGTTCATCAAGGTGAATCTCTATCGTCGCGCAAGAGATAATGTCTTCACAACTTTAGAGCATAAACTACTAAGAGTAACTCCAAGTCATGGACAGCATAATTCCTCTCATGCGTTTTGAGTTTTTTGGATTCATAGGCTACTGCATGACCTTCCTGCAGAAGTGCACCTCCTAGGGCAAAACAACTGGCATTTGTCACTACCTCAAAGGGTAAGGAAAAATCTGGCAATTTTAGGACAGGGTTGGTTACTAAAGTTGTCTTCAGCTTATCAAAAGCATTCTAACACATAGTGGTCCAATGAAATAGGGTGCTCTTCTTGAGAAGGTTAGTCAAAGGGGATGCTATTTGAGCATACCTAGGTATAAAGATTCTATACCACCCGGTTAATCCTAGGAATCCTCTGACTTCTTTAACTGTCTTGGGCTCTGGCCAATCCATGACTGCTTGGATTTTAGCGGGGTCAAGAGAAATCCCATCCTTAGATACTATAAATCCCAAGTATTTGACATGGTTAGCACAAAGAAAGTGCACTTGCTCTTCTTTGCAATGAGTTATTGCTTCCTTAGGATCTCCAAGATTTTGCGCACATGATCTTCATGATCAAATGCACTCTTAGAGTATACCAGGATGTCATCGAAGAAGATAAGAACAAATTCATCCAAGTGTTCTCTGAGGATGTCTTGCATGAGGCGATTAAATGTTGTTAGGGCATTTGTCAGTCCGAATGGCATAACTGTAAATTCATAATGCCCATATCGAGTATTGATGGTTGTCTTGGGGATATCTTGATCTTTAATTATGATCTGGTAATATCCCCATTTGAGATTTATCTTTGTGAACATTCGGGTTCCACTTAGCCGATCCAAAAGTTCATCAATCCTAGGAATAATCCATTCCAAGGATTCTGTCATAGATTTCCAAGGGTAAGACTCTGAATTGGCAGTCTGTCACATTCCCATCTAGATTAAACTGAATGCGGTCTATCTCATGGTGTGTAAAAAGAATCTTACCACTGGCCAATTCTACTTGCATAGGTTTCCCTGTTTTCTAATCTAGGACTAACTTATGCAAGCATCGAGGGGAAAAAAAAGAATGTGTACTTCCTGAATCAATTAAAAGCTTAAAGTTCTTACCCTTGTACTCTGCTGGAGTTTGAAGGACTGAGAACGGACGATTCTGCCCTTGATGTTCAATGGCGGCATAAATCTATCCTCTTTCTTCCTCCACTGCATCAGTTATTTTGACTGCTCTGGCTGTTGCTGTTTGGGGCGGGACTCTCTCTCTCTAGCTTCCCCAATTCTGGAAGGGAGTTCTGAGGCTACTTGTTGGCATTGAGGCTGCAGGCTGAGCTAGCACTCTTCTGGGGTTGCCTTGATTTTAGCGAGGGACCTTGACTAGGTTGATACGAAGGAGTTGGTCTCGGCATTCTAGGACCTTGGCTTCCCTGGCCCATTGTCATAGAAGAATTTGGGAAATCCTTCAGCTGGTGTCCAAAACCTTGACATCCAAAGCTCATGCTTCTGCATCCTGGAAAGAGTCAGAGTTCCAAAAAATGTGCTGTAAGGAAAAGGCCTTCCTTCCATTCTGAAACTTCCCGTCTCCTAGTTCTGATTGGGACCTTGATGTCTCTTAGGAGGTGGAAAGTTAGAAGTGCTCCATGGAGTTTGGAATCTTTTGAAGGACAAGGGAGCTGGATTTGGGGCGGGACCTTGACAATAAAGGCCTTGGCAAAATCCTTCGCCATCCACACTGCTTCAACCATTGAAATTGGTTTAGTATTCTTTACTAGGGTATCCAAATGTTAGTTCATTCCCGGAATGAACCTGGCCATCAGCTATTCTTCATCCAACCAGCGGTGGCGAGTATTTGAGGAGAAGAGCGAATGCTTGGTGATATTCCTCCATGGTACGGCTTCCCTGGGTTAGTTCCAGGAACTCATTCATCTTTGTTTCCAGGAAGCCTGGAGGATAGAATTGCTACCTGAGGTATGCTTTGAGATCGTTCCACGTTTGGGTGTTCCGATCTAAATGGTTTGTCTCATAGTGGTTTCTCCATCCTACTCTGGCTGTTTCTATAATCTTCAGCCTCGCAAGAGCCACTTTACTTTTTTCATTGTATCCAGTGACATCAAAGTATTCTTCCATGGCTTCGATCCACTTTTTCACAGCCTCGCCTAAGTGTTTCCCTTCACCTTTGAAGGGAACTGGCTGAGATCTATGAAGAGCTTTGCGAACATTAGGGTCAAGCTCTTCCTCATCCGTGAGAGGATCTGGCTGTCTGCTCGATTCGCACGTCTCATGATTTTGCCAAAACGATATATCGTTAAATTTTTATTTGACTCCATCTCAAGATCCTAAGACCTAAGAAGTTTAGATTTAATTACTTCAAACAAGGTAATCGTTCTTACTAGAGATCTTCAACATACGTCCGAGAAAACAGATCTTATTTCTTTAAACTCGATATCTGATAGTCAAAATCACTCAGACAACTAGAAATTTTTCACAAAACATTCTTTATTTACATAAGGTTTGCAATATATACATAGAGAAATCATGGCTCTAGAAATCAATGCCTCAATTTCATATGCATGAAACAGCAATACTGCGCTAAGGACATGCCACGATGCAATTGTTTCCTTATCTACAATCTTATTCCTCAGGATAAAATAGCTAAGAAGGTTGAAAAGATGACAAGTAACCCTGAAATCTCGAGGGGTGGGTTGATAAAGGATAACACCACGAACCACCTTTAACCTTAACAAGACCATGGCTAATGAGACATTCTGCGTCAGCATGTGGAGCTGGTTGCAAGAGGCGTGGATATATTGTGCTGCAAACCACTTATGCTGTCGTCTCTCAGCTGGGTCTAAAAAATTACCCTACTCGTTCAAGTCGTAGAGCGGAAGAGAGGATATACTCAAAAGCGAAAGCAGTCACATCTTGAGTTTGAGTAAGATCGAGGATACTAGATAAATACGAGGTGTCTATCTATAAAATCCAATTCATCAATTAAAAGTCTTGATCAACAATGAAGCTTAATCTGAATGAAAATACAGCATGTGAATGCATCTTTCTAGGATTTTATTATAAAACTTAGACAAAATTCATCATTGATTCTTGAGCTTTCAACAAAGCTCTGATACCAGGTGTGAGTATCTTCCTCGACATATGCATGGATGTCCTAGCAGCCCACGAGCTTGTGCATCGCCTGGTCAGAATCCTCTAGGATCCTCCTTAGTTGTCCTAGTACTTCACTCAAGGACCACTTCGTCAGCCCTCGCCCATCGTACGGAAGCGCACCATTTTCAACCATACTGAGGCTGTTGAAGACCTTGGCAGGATTTGCCCACGAGAGACGTCCTTCGATGACTCCTCGCTCGAGCTGTTTGCAACATAACTCTCGTTAGATTAAAATCACAAGCCAAATGCTTCCTCCAAACATTTTGGCGTAAGATAGTCCTTAAAAAAAAACAGAGTTTCTATGCAAGTAAGAATTTCCCATTGAGTTTGGTTTCATGAGACTCCCTTATTTTCAACTCAGGCTTTCTCAATGAAAATCACGAATCGCGTATCTCGGTGATCCATCCATCAATTACAAATGAATTTCTAACTATTTCTAGATGGTTTCGGTCTTAGGGAAGACTTCTCTAAGTTAGCCGGTTATCCATTCTTCGTACTGAAGAAATAGAAATGGTCACAAGACTTGGCTTAGTTTCTGATTTAAGAGATCGGCGGCAGGCATCTTACTGACCCACCTTTCTCATGCGATTGTGGTCTAGCCCTAAATTACTCAGATTTAATCCTAGATTTATTGCCTAAAGATTTTTCTCCTATTTATATGATAAAATAACTATGATTTCTAATCGTCTCGTAAGGGTAAGAATCCAAAATTATGAAAATTTATTCTTTCTTGGACATAATAGAATTATGAATGATTCTATTCGTGAATAATGGAATTTAATAAGGATAATTCTTTTTCCAACTAATAAAATATGCTTATATCATTTTATTCTTATAGAATTCTATATTCTAAAATATTCCTTTCTCCATTTTGAACCTCGTCATCTCAACATGCCCTAAATTATCTATGTAAAATATGATGAAACATTCTCTTTTGACACCAAAATTAATTTATGCATTTTCCTAATTAAAGGTACAATGAAAGTTTCTCTTTTTGATAAATAATTAAAAATACCCATGTATATACATACCATGAATATACTTATTTTCAAATATGACAATTATTCCTCTTTTGATATTTAAAATGTTTGAAAATTCCTCTTTTTGCATTTAAATTTTTATGCATGCACATATAAAAATAATCATAACAAAAATTCCTCTTTTCTCCATTTAAACATTTATGCATAAATACTATAAAAGTATTTTTAAAAAATGTAACAAAATCCTTCTTTTATGATTAAAATGCTTAAACATAGAATATGATGAGAATTCCTCTTTTTGAATTATCAAATTTATGCATAAAATTAAATTCAATTTTTAAAAAAATTTGCCATAGCTTTGTTGTATTTTCTGAGAATTCTCAAAATTCTACTTCTAAATATTTATACATAAGTATGAAATATGGTGAGACTTCCTCTTTTTAAACTAAAAAAATATTATGTATACCTAAGCATAATTACATTTAAACCTCTTCATTATTCTTAAAAATATCCGTTTATCATTCCTATATGAAAATACTTAAAAAAATGTTAGCATAACTCTCTTTCAATTTAAAATGAATTAATATGAATTTTCTTATTCATAAACATGCTTAAAGGAATTAATCCTCATTTTTAACTAGATTAAAGGAATTAATCCTCATTTTTAACTAGATTAAAAATTATAAATATGCTTAATCTTGTTCTCTAGCTTGTCAAGCCTAGAGTTTGGTTTAAGAAAATGAGATTAACACTAAGATCCATCCTTCCAAGAAGGTTTCAACCATAAAGATGAGTAATCTTTCTAAAAGAGAGATTTACTAATCAAAACGTTATATTTAAGCATAAAAGATTAGCATTAAACCATTTAAACAATATGAATCACTATAAGCTTGGTTTTAAGAAACAAACCATTGATTAAAATGCTTCCCAAACATTAGAGAGGTTGGGAAGAAGATTACCATTGAGAAAGATAGAAAAACACCATTGATTTAGGCTTACCCTTGGGTTTTGGCTTGATTATTTAGAGAGAAGTGAAGCCCCCAAGAGAAATCTTGGCCACCAAGATGGAGAGGGTAATCTCCAATAGAGCATGAAGATTAATGAAGCTCCAAAGCTTCCCAAGAAGAGGCAAAATAGAGGGCTAATAAAATTACACTAATTTGAAGATTTTATTGGTATGTAAATAGAAAAAGATGAAAATACAAAGGAATGAGTGTCTATTTAAAAGTGAGGCAGGCCACCAACCAAGTCCAAATGGGATCTAGAGGCTTCGAGCTTCAGTTTGATCCATTTTAGACCAGTTTGGCTCACTTTTTGATCCAGTTTGAAAGAGGAGAGATGAAATATCTCATTTTTTTAATTAAAAATATGGAGTAATGATGTGAAATAGGCACCTCCTTAATGAGCCCCCTCCCTTTCTATGACATGGGAGGCAGTCTAGTAGTGGCAGGAGGACCCTGAGCCTGGCCGACTGCATCTGTGACATGGCCGACTGCTGTTGCAGTGCATGAGTCGTGGGACTCTTCTGGTGCTGGCCGACCCATTCAGATGTTGGCCGACTGTGATTATCCAATCGTGGAGGTTCCTGTGTCCAGTCGGCTGCCCTACAGCAAGCCGACTGTCTGCTGATGTGGGGGCATATATATAGGCCCCCATCCCCATACCACTATTTGTATCATATTCGGGATCTTCTTGTGTATATTAGAGCAGAGTTACACGCCTACATCTCTCTCTCTCTTGTGCTGTTTTTCTAACTGCATTTTTTTTGCTCTTGTGTTCCCAGATCTGGTAATTTCCTTAACTTTGGCGAGACCATCATAAGTTGTTCCTAGCTCTCCATCATGGGTTCTTTGAGCTGACTCATATTGTATAGATCGATCGGCCATTTAAAGGTCCTGAAGTGTTTGGGGACTTGTTTAGTCTCCTCAACTTTAGCTCTTTCTTCTTCTATCAATTTTTTTGACTTCTTTTTCTATAAGCGCTAACTTTTTGTTTTGCTTTGTGCCTGGAGTGGAAAAGCTTTTGATGTTCAGGTTGGGAATTAGCAGGTTTTGTCAATTTGAAGGTTACTATCTGGATTGGAATGGTGGGGACAACAGCGAGTTCCTTTTGCCAAATTTGGTTGAAGTATGCGAGCACCTCAACAGTCCCGACATATTTTAGCCAATGTATTTTTGAGCTAATCAAGAAGACATATGTCTCTTTCTCGAAAAATCCATTGGGTTTATGAGTTCTGTGCAAATGGTTTCCCCATAATGGTTCCTCCTCATTACCATTTGCAAGCTCGTGGCTTGTGATGTCAAGCATGCATGTAGAACCTAGCATGTAGAGGGATGGGATTTCTTACCCATCACCCTATACCATTCTTCCATCTATGCTATTCTTTAGGATAGCCAATCTCTACACATGCGTGCAAACTACATCCTCACTACATCAAGGTTGTCCATGGAAGAATGGCCCTAGGGACATTATTCCATCCATTGTGTGCTTTATAATGGGCTTGGGGCCATTCTTGCACATGGAAAATCTTGATGTATTTTGCATTCATATGTAGAGATTGGCACTAGGGATTTGTCATAAGGGAGTGAATGGCCCTAAGACCATTCAAGATTGCAAGCACAATGTGCTTTGGAATGGCCCAAAGGCTATTCCACTCTGTACAATGTGCTTGAAAGAATGGCTTAGGGACTATTCTAAAGAACATTATGGATGGTAGAATGGTGGACCTAGGTCTAATCTCTGTGAGATCCCTCTGCCCCCTCCGTGCACCGAATTCCCGGTCGCTATCCTAGCGGCGGAGGTAGCTTCCTCTTGCACGGGGCAGGGTTTCCCACTCGCGAACTCGCCTCGAATATCGACACATGAGACTAATTTGGTGGTCATTCTGAAACCGAAACCGGGAAAATTTTCCTCACCCGGAAAACGGGGACAATTCCACCTTTTTGATTTTCCTTAACGAGTTTTCTAACAGGGTCAAGAGACTAAACTATCCTTCACCTGATTAAACTAGATAGAAGGAAAACTATCACTGACTTAATTTGAAGAAATCAACGCTTTTTCCAAACCAAAATTAGGCACAGTCGTTGATCTAATCATCTAAGGAAATCAACGCTTTTTTCCTAACCCAAATCAGGCACAGCCCCATTGATCTACTCATTTGAGAAATTCTTCAGGGTTTTATTTAACTACTCGAATTCTAAGCGGATTCCTATTATTTCAATTTAATTATTAAAACTCCACTGATTCCAGCCTAACCCCATTCGACCCATGGGTTAGCCACCACCCACCCACTGGAACTGATTCCAGCCTAACCCCATCCGGCCCATGGGTTACCACTGGAACTGGTAGAACCAGACAATTACTCACCCACCCATAATTGAATGCCTTTCTTAACTTTTGCTTTCGAATACAGATATGTACACACTCTTGTTTAAAACTTTAACATATAAAATAATCCATTGATAAACATTATTGGTTACAGATATCATAACTTAAAATTTCCATCCAATCCCTTGTTTCTCAAAAAATAGTATCACTTTGGACTCTCTGTTGAGACCAACTAGT
This sequence comes from Cibotium barometz, assembly GCF_041138505.1. NCBI lineage: Eukaryota > Viridiplantae > Streptophyta > Polypodiopsida > Cyatheales > Cibotiaceae > Cibotium > Cibotium barometz. Next base: position 1,762,971 of record NC_141053.1, read on the forward strand.
CAGCAAACAACCAACGAGATCGAGTAACAGATTACAATAATCATTTCATCCATCATACATATCTTTCACGACATACGCATGGGTGTCCTAAGCACCGCGAGCCCGTGCATCGCCTGGTTAGAACCCTTTACGATCCTCCTTAGGTGTCCTAGCACTTCACTTAGGGAGGACCACTTCATTGGCCCTCGCTCATTGTACCCGAAGCACACTATTTTTCAACCATACTGAGGCTGGTCATGACTTGGCTAGGCTTTGCCACGTGAGCCGTCCTTTGAACACTCCCCGCCAGCTGTTCCAAACTTCCCTTAGAAAAACATATACCAAATGCTCCCTCCAGCATTCTGGCGTAATGGAAGTCCTTTAAGAAAACAGGGTTTCTATGCAAGTTTTCAGTTTAATTTTCTTTTGAATACAATGAGTATTTTTTGAATCAGTATCCCAAAAACTTCTTGATCAGAATTCTGAATTTCATATTAGAATTCCTCGAATTATGTAACCTTGATCCACAAATCAATTTGAAGGGTCTCAAACTTAGATTCATATTTGGCGGGAGTAATTAGAATATTTCTTTTAGATGAAAAAATGGTGGGAATTACTCTTTTGGAATAACAAAAAAATAAACTTTCTTTGCAACAAAATTCTAGAAAATTTTGCCATAACCTCCTTTGTATGGCTGACCATTTCTCATTTTTACCATTCTATTTTTAACTTAAATTAACCCAAATTAGACTCATAGAACTCTAATCTACACAATTTTTTGAATTCAAGAGGGTAAACAATAAGAAAAGTTTAATTAATCCCTTAGTTAATCTTTCTAGGATTAAGAAAGGCTAGAATGTAAAGAAGAGAAGGGGTGGCCTTTTCCTCAAAGGCATAGCATCTGAATTTAATTAAAACATTTACAAAACATAAAAATTGAGAAAACCATAGATTTTTCATTAAACAAAGTAAGAGAATTAGCTTACATGGAGCTTGTAAGCTTTCCTTTGGCTTGAGGGATTGAGGGTTCTACTCTTGTTTGAAGCAAGAGAGCTCACAAGTAAACTATTGCAAGGGAATGATTGTGTATTACTTATTGTAAAAGATCACGTATAGACAAGTGACTAGTTTTTGGCCACCAATTCACTTTGGAGAGGATTAGGCCAAAAACAATTGAATTATCAACAAATTCAATGTAGATGGCTCAAGGCAAGAGTAGAGTAACAGTGCATAAACACCATTAAGCTTTTACAAAGGGGGAGGCTTCTATTTAAAGGAAAAAGTGAGCCTCTAACCAAGCAAACTGACTCTAGAATTTTCCAGATCAGTTTGGTCAGTTTTTGACCATTTTTGGGTCAGTTCAGCTTACTTTTTGGAACTAGACTTGAAATAGGAGAGAGGAGAGATGAAATATTTCATTTAATTGATTTAAAATTGGGAGGTAATGATGAGAAAAAAGGCGCCTCCTTCATGAGGGGAGATCTCCACTCTGAGGTGTCAAAATTTAGTTTTCTTTGGTCCTTAGTCCACTCTTCATCTTATGTGAGCATTTACTCATTTTTTTGGGGGGGGGGGTTCCTTTCATTCTTCAATTGATCTCCTCTCTACATTTGGATTAATCTTATTGGTCCATAAGAACCTTAATCCAAAATTTTCACAAAAAATCTGGACCCTTAGGTTGAGGTCTTTTGTGCAGATTGTAATTTATTTCTAATGCACCTTAGGAATATCTTTTTAAACTTTTGTTTCAGGAAAATTTATTTTAATAAGAAAGGATATTTTTCCATCCAAAGATATCTAAAAACTAAATTATCTCTCTCTAGAACATTTTCTCTCTCTAGGCCAAAACAGGTAGAAACAAGATCTTTTATTATTATGAAAAGGGGATTGATTACAAGGGAAGAAACCAGACATCTTGAGGGGCTGGGGAGAAATCTTACATCCTCTCCCACTTGAAAAACACGAGATGTCCTCATCTCGCACTGGGGATAATCCTGCATCAGTTCAACTTCTTTCACCCAGGTGGCGTCTTCAAAAGGATAGAACTTCCATTGGACTAATAATTCTCTCAGAATTCTGTTCTTGAGAACCTTCTCTCAAACATCAAGGATTTCTTCAGGTTGGAGTTTCATTCGCCCTTGGGTTGAAGAAGTTAAGAGTTCATCACATTAAGCACATGATTCAGGCTCGGTACATACTTCTTAAGTAAGCTGACATGAAATACATTATGTACTTTGAGATGAGGAGGGAGAAGAAGTTCATAGGCTAAGTCACCTACTTTCTTTGTAATCAGATATGGCCCATAGTATCTGGGGGCTAACTTCTTGTACTTCCCAAGAGATATGTACTTTGAGATGAGGAGGCAGAAGAAGTTCATAGGCTAAGTCACCTACTTTCTTTGTAATCAAATATGGCCCACAGTATCGAGATAACTTCTTGTAATTCCCAAGAGATAGAGAACTTCTTTTGGGGTGTACTCGAATGAAGACCATATCTGCTTCTTCGAATTTTTTGTCTGACCTCTTCTTATTTGCATACTGCTTCTGTCTATCCTTGGCAGCTTTTATATCCTTGCGGATTGACTGCGTTTGCTGCTCCATGTTGTCAAGCATCTGTCTGGACATCTCAACCCTAATCAATGGGTCCGACCAAGTTAATGGTGTTAGGCAATCTTGTCCATACAGAGCTTTGAAAGGGCTCATCCCGATACTTCGGTGATAAGAAGCATTGTAGGCGAACTCGACTAGGTGCAGATAGCTTAGCCACTTCTTGGGTTCCCTGCCACCACAGCATGACCGAAGTATATCTTTGATTACTTTGTTCACCCTTTCTGTTTGACCATCGGTCTCAGGGTGGTAAGCTGTGCTGAGATCCAAGAAAGTTCCTACTGCTTCGAATAATGCAGTCTAGAATCTTGACGTGAACTTGGGATCTCGATCACTTACTATTCTCCTGGGTAGGCCATGCAATCTGAAGATTTCCTTGAGGAACACTCTGGCCACATCCACTGCAGTGTAGGTTTCTTTTACTGGAATCAGATGGGCAACTTTGGTTAGTCTGTCAACTACCACAAAGATGTTGTAACCTGATTGCACTGAAGGTAGTCTAGTAATAAAATCCATACTAATATATTCCCACTTCATGTGGGGGATTTATAATGGATGTAACTTCCCACACATTTTTACTCTCTTGGCTTTGACTTTCTGACATATCACGCATTGACGTACATCCTTTTTTAGTCCACGCCAAAAGAAGCTTTTTTAGTCCATGTAGGTCTTGATGAAACCTAGATGTCCTGCTACTATAAGGCTATCATGGGCTTCATTCGGAATTTGACCCTTAGTTCCCTCATCATTGGGAATGCGTAGGCTGCTATTATAATACATAATTCCTTCATCCAAGCTGTATCCTTGAACTCGGCTCTTTGAACTCGGCTCAACTCCTGAGGAGTTTTGCTTTCCTGCATAAGTAGGGTAGCAATAGGGCCAAAGAATTTATCCTGCAGGAGGCTCTTCTGCGGAGGGCATCTGCTACCACATTTTCTTTCCCTGGTGGTACTTGATTTCAAAATCAAATTCCTACAGGGTCTACATCCACCTTCTTTGGTGCATGTTGAGATCCTTTTGAGTGAAGATCCACTAAGCTCTAATGATCTGTCATCAAAGTGAATCTTTGAACCAGTAGGTAATGTCTCCACAAGTTCAAGGCATAGACTACTGAAAGTAGCTCCAGGTCGTCGATAGCATAATTTCTCTCATGCATTTTGAGTTTTCAGGATTCATAGGACACTGCATGACCTTCTTGCATGAGCGCACCTCCCACGACAAAACCACTGGCATCAGTTTACTACCTCAAAGGGTAGAGAGAAATTTAGCAATTTCAGAACGGGATTGGTTACCAAGGCGGTCCTCAGCTTATCAAAAGCTCTCTGACACCACCTGGCAGACCATTGAAACAGGGTATTCTTTTTGAGAAGATTAGTCAGGGGGAAGCTATGAGAGCATACTTAGGTATAAAAATTCTATACCAACCAGTTAATCCCAAGAATCCTCTGACTTCTTTCACTGTCTTTGGTTTAAGACAATCTATGACTGCTTGGACTTTTACAAAATCTGGAGAAATTCCATCTTTGGATACCAGAATGCCCAAGTATTCAACATGGTCGACACTGGCCAGCTATATGATGTTCATGTTGTCACAATATATGCAACTTCCCTATTCATGGCCTCTCCCATGTCACCAAGTAGCTTCTCAAACCAAGCTACCTCACAAGCTGCCATAGCACCACCCCTATACTCTACCTCTCTACTCGACAAGGCAACTGTTGGATGCTTCTTACTCCTCCAACTCACAGCACCACTCCCAAATGAGAACATAAAACCACTGGTAGATCTCCTATCTACAATACTACTAGTCCAATTAGAATTTGTATACCCATGCAGCTGTATCTCTGTGTACCAGCCTCATAGAAAAGTCCATAATCAATTATGGAATTTATGTACGTGTGGATTTGTCTAGCCACATCCAAGTGTGGCTTCCTAGGGGCCTGCATAAACTGACTCACAATGTGAGATCCCCATCCCCACTGCGCAACGGACTCAGGGTGCTAGCAGCGGTAGTAGCACATCTTGCGCGGGGCAGGGTCCCACACTCGGGCCTCGCCCACGGATATCCGGATAGGTGACTAATTCCTCGATTCTTCCAAACCGAACTCGGAAAAACTTCTCTTGCCCGGCAAGCACGAGCGATTCCACCAGGATAACTTTTCCCTAACATAGTCAAAAGCCTTAACTAACTGAGCTCATCTGACCGAACCCGTAAGTCCGATAGTCAGATCAGGGAAAAAGACTGTACTTGGATCATAGAGATCAACGCTTTTTTCCTCATTGAGAGGCACAGTCTCGTTGATTCTATTCCATAGAACAATTTTTATCCGGGATTTACTTCATCTATCGAACTAAACAAAAATTGAGTCTTGATTTACGGATCCATCAGTCCAGCCTAACCCCATCCAGTCCCATGGGTTAGCCAATTGCCCAACCATTGTAGTGATGGGACCCAATTAGGAATTTGGTTAGGTTTTGTCCCGGGTACCAAGGAAAAGAGTTCCCAGGCCCCCTAGCCGGATGTTCATGCAAACATAAAACTAGTCACACCACTTACACACCCAATATGAAATTGCCTTTTTCACAGATTCAGTCATCTTTAAAACAATCATTTAATGAAACCATAGTATCACTGATCACAATCCTCCAAAATATCCGGTTAAATCTTAATTTCCAATCATTCCTTCATCAGAGTATCTATGGCATCATTGGCAACCAGAACGCTCACCACCTGTTCACTCAGGGGTCTTCTCAATAGTTCCTAGCTCATAGTACTTGGCAATATAATCACTTATAAAAATCAAGATGGAATCTCCGTTGAAGATCAGCAAGATCAACCAACAGATCCATATAAAAGAGCCATGGACTCATCCGTTGTTGAGGACCAGTAAGGTCAATCAACCATATCCATGCCCGGTTTCAGAAAACAACTCTTACTCCTTATTCTAATATCTTCCACGACGCACTTGTGGGTTTCCGCGACCATACAATGCTCGGGCTCTGGGTCACCGAAGATACCCACACGTACGTCGAGGAAGATATTGGAACAAGGAGTAAGAGTTGTTTTCTGAATTCGGGCATGGATCTGGTTGATTGACCTTGCTGGTCCTCAATGGATGAGTCCATGGCTCTTTTATATGGATCTGTTGGTTGATCTTGCTGATCTTCAACGGAGATTCCATGAATACTTGCCGGTTACTATGATCTAGGAACTATTGAAAAGGCCCCTGAGTGGACAGGGGGGGTGAGCGTTCTAGTTGCCAATGATGCCATAGGTACACCGATGAAGGGATGTTGGAAATAAGGATTCAACTGGATAATTAGAGGATTATGATCAGTGACACTATGGTTTCATTCAATGATTGTTTTAAAGACTGTTGAATTTGTGAAAAACTTAATTTTATATTGGGTGTGTAAGTGGTGTGACTAGTTTTAAGTTTGCATGATGAATATCCGGCTAGGGAACCTGGGAACTCTTTTCCCTACTACCTGGGACAACCTAACCAAATTCTTAATTAGATCCCATCACTACAGTGGTTGGGTGGTTGGCTAACCCATGGGACTGGATGGCTGGACTGATGGATCCCTAAATTGAGACTCAATTTTGTTCTGGTTCGATAGATGAAGTAAATCCCGGACAAAAATTGTAAGATTCCTCCCCAGCCTCTCAAAATGTCCAGCATCTTTCCCTGTAATCAATCCCTCTTCAGAAATATAAAAGACTTGTTTCTAACTGTTTTAACCTGAAGAGAGAAAATATTCTAGAGAGAGAATATTCAAATTTTTAATACTTTTGGATAGAAAATTATCTCATCTTATTAAAATAAGTTCCCCTGAAACAGAAATTCAAAAAGAACTTTCCAATGTGCAATTGGAATTAATTGGAAATGGGTATAAAAAGGACCTTAGCCTTAGGGTCTAGATTTTCAGAAATTTTTAGATTATGGTCCAATTAAGGTTCCTATGGGCCAATAGCATCAATCCATGTGTAGGGAGGAGATAAATCCAATTTGTAAAAGAAGATACCCAAAAATGAGTAAATGCTCACATAAGATGAAGAGTTGAAAATGTACAAGGTTTATTAGTAAAAAACTATGAGCAATATTAAAAATATGAGATATTTTGGGTATCCAAAAAAATGAGTAAATGCTCACATAAGATGAAGAGTTGAAAATGTACAAGGTTTATTAGTAAAAAACTATGAGCAATATTAAAATGATTCCATTATGACACATATGTAAGGAAGGGGAGTTCTTTAAAGGAGGTGCATATTTCACATAAGATGAAGAGTTGAAAATGTACAAGGTTTATTAGTAAAAAAATATGAGCAATATTAAAATGATTCCATTATGACACATATGTAAGGAAGGGGAGTCCTTTAAAGGAGGTGCATATTTCACATAAGATGAAGAGTTAAAAATGTACAAGGTTTATTAGTAAAAAACCATGAGCAATATTAAAATGATTCCATTATGACACATATGTAAGGAAGGGGAGTTCTTTAAAGGAGGTGCATATTTCACATGCTTGAATGAGTTTTAAACTCATAAAAATTGAGATATTCCATCTCTCCTCTCTCCTCATTCAAGTCTAATTCCAAAAAGTTAGCTTAACTGACCTAAAAATGGTCAAATATTGACCAAACTGATTTAGAAAATTCTAGAATTAGTTTGTTTGGTTAGGAGCTCAATTTTTCCTATAAATAGAAGCCTCCCCCTTGTTGAAAGATATATAGTGTTTATGCATCGTTACTCTACTCCACCTAAGCCAAGAATTGTGAATTCATTTAATAATTCACTAGTTTTTGGAGCTTCCCTCTTTCTTCAATCCCCATTAGTGGCTCCATCAACATACTTAACCAATTGATTGGTTGGGGGCCTCTATTGTGAACAAAGAATCAAGCAATTTGTAAGGTAATTAGTGAATATTGATCTTTTCTATAAATTCTCAATGTTTCTCTCTTCTCAACCCCTCTCAAGCTTGAGAAGCTTAATTGGTATGGTTTTTTTTTAATGCTATTGAAGTGAATTGATGAATGTTAGTGAAGAGTTACATAATTTAATAAATATTATTGAAGTTAATTTCCATTTATGTTTAAATTCTAATAGTTTTTATGTAATTTCTCTCTCTCACTCAAGAAATGGTCATACTCATGACCCATTCTCAATCCAAATCAAGCTTTTCATAAAGCTTTTCCTTAACCCAAGATTAAGCTATGCTTGAGGCCAAATTAATGGCTTTTTTCTATGCTTTTAGTTTATGTATATTGATGATTCAATCCATTATGGATTAATGATCCAATTAGAGATCATTTTAATTATTTCCTTAATGATAAGCTTTATCCCTTAGAAAAATTGAGATTTATCAGTCATAGCAGCGGAGCTATGGCAAAATTTTTATAAAAATTATGCATAAAATAATTTCATTCAAAGCATACAAAGAGGACTTCCTACCATATTCTAGGAATTATCATCCTAGATTAATTGAAGATATTCATAGAGAAATTGATTTTTATATTATGCATAATTGATTTTCATGCATAGAGGTATGCATAATAGATTATTATTTTAACATAAAAGTGTTACTTTTATCATAATTAGATTTCATGCATAGAGGTATGCATAAAAGATTATTATTTTAATGTAAAAGTGTTACTTTTAGCACAATTAAATTTCATGCATAGAAGAATGCATAAGAGTTGATTATTTTATTATAAAAGTGTTACTTTTATCACAATTGAATTTCATGCATAGAAGTGTGCATAAGAGTTGATTATTTTATTATAAAAGTGTTACTTTTATCATATTTAAATTTCATGCATAAAAGTTGATTATTTTATTATAAAAGTGTTACTTTTATCATATTTGGATTTCATGCATAGATGTATGCATAAAAGATGATTATTTTATTGTAAAAGTGTTACTTTTATCATAATTGGATTTCATGCATAGAGGTATGCATAAAAGTTGATTATTTTATTATAAAAGTGTGACTTTTATTATATTTGAATTTCATGCATAAAGGTATGCATAAAAGTTGATTATTTTATTTTAAAAGTGTGACTTTTATTATATTTGGATTTCATGCATAGAGGTATGCATAAAAGATATTCTTTTATACTAAAAGTGTGATTTTCATCATAAATGGATTTTATGCATAACTTAGATGCATAAGAGAAATTCTTTATTCTAAAAGTGTAATTCCTACCAAATTGACTTTATGCATAAGAAGATGCATAAAAAAATTGATTTTTAATTCAAAAGTGTCATTCTTATCTAAATTGAATTTATGCATAAGAAGATGCATAAAAGATTGAATTTTTGATTCAAAAGTGTCATTCTCATCTAAATTAAATTTATGCATAGGAAGATGCAGAAAAGATTGAATTTTAATTCAAAAGTGTCATTTTCATTTAAAATGAATTTATGCATAGGAAGATGCATAAAAGATTGATTTTTCTTCGGAAGTATTAATCTCCTTAAATGGAATTTATGCATAAGTAAATGTGTAAAGAAATCTTATATCAAATATAAGAATTCTCTTGTATTCTATAAATAGATATGAGATGTGATAGGATGTGATAAGAGGTGTATAAGAGGTGATAAGATGAATTAAGATGTGATAAGATGTGTATGGGATGAGGTAAGAAGTGTATGTGATAGGATAAGATGTATATGGGTTGTGATAGGGCGAGAATGGATGTGATGTAAAAGATTAGATGTGAAGGTATATGGGGTTACATGAATGGGAATGTGGAAATGGATGTATGTATGTGGATGTGTGGATGTGGAGATGGGAGTATGGATGTATGAATGTGAAAATGGATGTATGAATGTAAAAATGGATGTATGCATGAAGATGTATATGCATAGATGTGAATGTGGATGTAGATGTGGATGTATAGATGTGAATGGGAATGTGGATGTGAATGTGGATGTAGATGTGGATGTATAGATGTGAATGGGAATGTGGATGTGGATGTATGTATGTATGTGGATGTAGATGTGGATGTATAGATGTGAATGGGAATGTGGATGTGGATGTATATGAGTGTGGATGTGGATGTGGATGCATATGAATGTGGATGTATAGATGTAAATGGGAATGTGGATGTGGATGTATGTATGTATGTGGATGTAGATGTGGATGTATAGATGTGAATGGGAATGTGGATGTGGATGTATGAATGAGGACGTGATAATGGATGTATGCATGTAGATGTGGATATATGGATGTGAATGTGAATGTGGATGTGGATGTGGATGTATGGATGTGGATATGGATGTGTATGTATGAATGTAGATAAGGGATGTGGATGTATAAATGAGGATGTGAAAATGGAGGTATGCATATAGATGTGGATGTATGGATGTGAATGTGGATGTGGATGTGGATGTATAAATGAGGATGTGAATGTGGATGTGAATGTGGATGTGGATGTACGGATGTGGATATGGATGTGTATGTATGAATGTGGATATGGGATGTGGATGTATAAATGAGGATGTGAAAATGGATGTATGCATGTAAATGTGGATGTATGGATGTGAATGTGAATGTGTATGTGAATTAATGTGTCGTCGATATGAGGAGATGGATGAGAATGAGTACACATTGAATGGAATGTGGAATAAGTAATGTGAACTAAGGAGGGATAATGTGGAAAGACGAGAGTTCGATTTAGAAACTGTATTTTGTGACTGTTTGTAAATGACTGTTTTATGTCAAGAATGCTGGGGAAGCATTTTGACCGTCTTGTGGATTAAGGTCATGAAGACCTAACTGTTAAAGTTGCAACTGCTGATGACGGAGAGTCAATGGAGGACATCTCGCATAGCAAGGTCGACCGAGGTCTTGACCAGCCTCGGTTCGATTTAAATGGTGAGCTTCCGGTGTACGGTGGATGAGGGACCAAGGAAGCGGCCTATGAGTGAAGCGCTAGGTCACCTCTACGAAGGATCCTAGAGGGTGCTGACCATACGGTGCTCGGGCTCTGGGTCGCCGAAGATACCCACACGTGCATCGTGGAAGATATTGGAACAAGGAGTAAGAGTTGTTTTCTGAAACCGGGCATGGATCTGGTTGACTGACCTTGCTGGTCCTCAACAACGCATGAGTCCATGGCTCTTTATGTGGATCTGTTGGTTGATCTTGCTGATCTTCAACGAGAGTCCATCTTGATAAGTGATTATATTGCCGAGTATTATGGGCTAGGAACTATTGAAACGGCCCCTGAGTGGACAAGTGGTGAGCATTCTAGTTGCCAATGATGCCATAGATACTCTGATGAAGGAATGATGGGAAATTATGAATCAACCAAATAAATTGGAAGATTGTGATCAGTGGTACTATGGTTTCGTTAAAGGATTATTTTAAAGTTAGCTGATGCTAAGAAAAAGGCAATTTCATATTGGGTGTGTAAGTGGTGTGACTAGTTCAATGTTTGCATGAACTTCCGGCTAGGGGGCCTTGGAACTCTTTTCCTTGGTACCCGGGACAAAACCTAACCAAATTCCAAATTGGATCCCATCACTACAGTGGTTGGGCGGTTGGCTAACCCATGGGATTGGATGGTGGACTGATGGATCCGTAAATCGAGATTTAATTTCTATTATTACGATAGTAGATGAAGTAAATCCCAGATAGAAATTGTTCTATGGATAGGAATCAAGGGCTGTGCCTCGTGATGGGGAAAAAAGCGTTGATCCAAATGATCCAAGTGCAAGTTTCTTCCTTGAATTAACCAAGTACCGTTACAGGTGCAGTCAGATCAGTTTGTTCAGTAATGATCTTGACTACGTTAGAGTAAAGAGTTATCCTGGTGGAATCGCCCGTGCTTTCCGGGTAAAGGAAGTTTTTTCGGTTTCGGTTTTGGACAAACCGACGGATTAGTCTCTTGTCCGGATATCCGTGGGCGAGGCCCCGAGTGTGAGACCCCTACCCACGCATAATGTGCTACTTCCGCTGCTAGTACCCCGAATCCGTCGCATGGTGGGGACAGGGATCTCACAGTTGGTATCAGAGCATTTGGCTAGTAAAGATCAACTGAGAAACCAAATATGTCAAAAATTTATCAAGAAGCACAAAAAGGTTATAATTGTGTGATATAATTCATACAATTTGATATTCAAACTGCAATTCGTAATTTGGTAATTGGGTCTTCAGATGGAAATACCGTAATTATATAGAATCCCTGACTTGCTTGAGGCCCAGATATGATGGTATTTACCTTATAATTCCAAGGGCCGTGACTACCCGTATATACCGAGAGTATACTGCAGCTCTTTACTAATAGTATATACGAGTAAATCTAAGACTTGAAATTATAAGCGTTAATGCTATCCAGATGATGAATTCGAATGTGGTTGATATGATTTTTAATTTTGTTTGTGAACTGATGAAATTGATTTGGATTCTGATTGAAAAATGATGATTTCTGAAATTTAGTTAAAATGTAATAAGCTAAGCGAAACCACAATGAGGATGAATGGGACGAGTCCCTGTGATGATATTCATAACTGGAATGATGATAATGATTTCAGCAAATCACTATGAGATTAGTGGATTGTGCTGTCAAATTGTTACTATTAACACTTGAGACGGTAGATTAAGTTAAGAGATGACAAATTGAGAACTTGCTTGACTGAAATTTTCGTGGAGGAATGTTCAGAAGGAATTTTTTTCGGTTTAATGGACCATTATCATGTTAAAGATATGAATGATAAGGAGCCCCAGAATAAAATTAGATCTTAAGAAAAAGAGTTGTCCTCTACTTGCGAGATGAGGACATCTCGCACTTTTTAAGTGGGGTAGAATGTAAGATTCCTCCCCAGCCTTCGAGGTATACAGGAGTAAGAATCTCCCTTTTGATCTTATAATTATTCCCTCTCTAAAATAAAAGAAAGATTCTGTTTTTTTAAAAAAAAGGAAGATCCTTTCCCAAGAATACTTCTCAGGAGTCCCACCTGTTTTAAGGATTCAGAACAATGAGTTCAGAAGTGAAAATCGGTGTTTTGGATACCACGGTTTTGGTTTTCATTCGAGTACGGCCCAAAAAGAAGTTCTTTATCTCTTGGGGAGTATAAGAAGTTTTCCCCCAGATATTGTGAACCTTATCTGAATTCAAAGAAAGTAAGTGCGTGGTCGTCTTTCCCATCGCGCAGAGCAGACACGTGTCACTACATGGCTCTCTCCACCAGCGCACTAGTTAACTCTCTCCACCACTGTGCTGGTTTTTGCATGCAATCTAATGAAAATGACCATCACGCTGGTGTTTGCAAGTAATACCACTGCGCTGGGTCTATTTTAAAGAATGAACCGCGCTACTATTCCAACCGCGTGAGTGATATTTTCAAAGACTGTTTCAACCACTGCGTGGTTTTCCATATCTCCAGCTCTCCCACCATTATAATTATAAATTTGTGCTCAATTTGTTGTTCTACATTCGTTTAGAAACAAACTTCAACTTCTCTTCTCATAAATAAACTTTTGTGTTTTGCCTGCGGGAAAAAAAAAACTTGAGCGAAGGTATCCTCTTTAATCAAAATTGAATCAATCAAAGATGGATCCCTCTTTTGAGCCACCTTCAATCAATCAATTGTGGTACTGTACTCCTAAATTAATCAAATTCAATTCTTTAAAAACTATGCATGGTCGCATGATTCACTAGCATGGTGGCATTACATAGGGTCAAATAAATACTAGCTCGCCAAACTGTGCATGGTCGCATGATTCACTAGCATGGTGGCATTACATAGGGTCAAATAAATACTGTACTCCTAAATTAAACAAATTCAATTCTTTAAAAACTGTGCATGGTCGCATGATTCACCAGCATGATGGCCAACACTATACTATCTCTCGCACATGTGGACATGTATGAAACAAAAGATACAGATTCATCAAAAGTTAAAAATTTGAGAGAACAAAAGATACAGATTCATCAAAAGTTAATTTGAGAGATTCATTCAAAGTGAACAATTTACGAGATTACAGGCATGAAACAAAAGATGCAGCAAAATGTTGTCCTTTTTATATTGTAGTCTAGCAAAATTGGCCTTGTGTTTGTACATCAAAAAGGATTTACAGAGAAGGATTTACGATAAAGTCTCATGATGTGAGACGAGCATAAAATGTAATTGTACACAAAAATGGATGTACAATACAACCTCATGATGTGAGACAAGACCACTCCTCCATGAATCTTGCTATCCCTTCATCAACATCCACACGGCATCCATACAGGACGACACAATAGAGGCCTCCTTCATGCATCTGCCATAGATTTGCAATGTAGAGTCCTGTGGGGAGACCAAGAGTCCAAATATGGTGCAGAAGTGAATTTAGCAAGAGCCGGTTTAAATGCAAAACGGCCACCTTGTAGGTGGAAGATGACAAAATGGGGTGATACGAGGAGAGATGCAGAGTTTGTTTGATGCCAATGCTACTGTCTTGGGAAAAATGATGTGCCTGCCTGCTGCGATTATCCACAGCAAGAAAGTAGAAGCTACAATGGCATTCCAAATTACTCATACACGTGAAAAGAGAAAGGAACTTCACCAGGCTAAAGGAAACGAGCCTAACCTGGGAAGAAGTCCAAGCTCATGGAGTTCAAAGAAACCAAAGAAAAGAACCAACCCTATTGAAAGGAGCAAGAAAGGCTGAAGGAGCTCGAAGAAATCAAAAGAAAAGAACCCACCCTTCCCGAAGGAGCAAGAAAGGAAGAAGCCCAAGCGTGGAAGGCAAATCTGGTGAAGGGAGTTCAAAGCAGAAAGGAGATGTATAATCTCTGAAATGTATTGATGTGTATAATCTATGAAATAAATTCATTATTGCCAATGTTTATCCTTTGCTTAGGATCACAACTTTCAACTTTTCCCTTTTATTAAGACCCAAGATCACAACTTTCAACTTTCCCTTGCTAAGCTAATTTAGGACCGCAACCAACACACGGTGGTAGTACTAGAAAGTGTTGGTGAGAGGTCCCTATCCCCACCGCGCAACGAATTTAGTAGTGCTAGCAGCGGAAGTAGCACTTCTTGCATGGGGCAGGGTCTCTCACTCGGGGCTTCTCCCATGGATATCCGGACAAGAGACTAATCCATCGGTTCTTCCAAAACCGAACCCGAAAAAATTTTCCTTGCCCGGAAAGCATGGGTGATTCCTCCACGATAACTTTTCTCTAACGTAGTCAAAAGCCTCAGCTAACTGAACTGATCTGACCAAACTCGTAAGTCCCATAGTCAAATTAGGGAAAAGATTGTACTTGGATCATAGAGACCAATGCTTTTTTTCTCATTGAGAGGCACAGCCGTTGATTCTTTTCCATAGAACGATTTTTGTCCGGGATTTACTTCATCTTTCGAACTAGAACAGAATTGAGTCTCAATTTAGGGATCCATCAGTCCAGCCTAACCCCATCTAGTCCCATGGGTTAGCCAACCGCCCAACCACTATAGTGATGGGATCCAATTAAGAATTTGGCTAGGTTGTCCCGGGTACCAGGGAAAAGAGTTTCGAGGCCCCCTAGCCGGATATTCATGCAGACTTGAAACTAGTCACACCACTTACACACCTAATATGAAATTGCCTTTTTCACAGATTCAAAAACAATCATTGAATGAAACCATGGTGTCACTGATCATAATCCTCTAATTATCCAGTTGAATCCTTATTTCCAACATTCCTTCATTGGTGTACCTATGGCATCATTGGCAACCAGAATGCTCACCCCCTGTCCACTCAGGGGCCTTTTCGATAGTTCCTAGCTCAAAGTAACCGGCAAGTATTCACTTTAACAAAAATGGAGTCTTCGTTGAAGATCAGCAAGATCAGCCAACAGATCCATATAAAAGGGCCATGGACTCATCCGTTGAGGACCAGCAAGGTCACTCAACCAGATCCATGCCTGAATTCAGAAAACAACTCTTACTCCTTGTTCCAATATCTTCCCCAATGTATGTGTGGGTATCTTCGGTGACCCAAAGCCCGAGCACTGTATGGTCAGCACCCTCTAGGATCCTTCACAGGTCACCCAGCGCTTCACTCATAGGCTGCTTCCTTGGTCCCTCATCCACTGTACCGGAAGCTCACCATTTAAATCAAACCAAGGCTGGTCAATACCTTGGCCAACCTTGCTACGCAAGAAGTCCTTCGTTGACTCTCCGTCACAGCAGTTGCAACTTTAAGAGATAGGTCTCCACGACCTCATTCACAAGATGGTCAAAATGCTTCCCCAGCATTCTTGACATAAAACAGTCATTTAAAAACAGATTTCACATACAAATATTGTTCCAACAATATTTCCATCTTTTCTCATCACTCCACATCCTTTCACATTAGTCCCCATCTTTCCTCATCTTCCCACAATTTTTTTTCTTCATCGATCCCTATCACATCATTCCCACAGCAAATCACATCCAATCGCATCATCCACACATCAATCCGCATCATCCATACATCCATCCACATGATTCACATCAATCCACCTAATCCATACATCCATCCACATCAATCCACATTATCGACACATCAATCCACATCATCCATACATCCATTCACGTCAATCCACATTATCCACACATTAACCCACATCATCCATACATCCACATTATCCACACATCAATCCACATTATCGACACATCAATCCACATCATCCATACATCCATTCACGTCAATCCACATTATCCACACATCAACCCACATCATCCATACATCCATTCATGTCAATCTAAATCTTTCATACATCCATTCACGTCAATCCACATTATCCACACGGGAGAGACGGAAAACTCTCTCACTTGTAGCAAGAGTAGTATGATCCACACTTAGCTCAATCCAATGGGATTTGCATCCCTTTCGGAGCTAGGGATTCAACCCGTACCGGTGCACAAAAGCTTATCCATTTGATGGAGAGAATGCTAAGAAAACTACTACTATTGACATAGAATCAACACACACTCTAGCTCAATCTTGCTATTGCTCACTCAACTCCACATTCCACTCATCCATACATCCAAACAAGAAGAAAGCTTAGCTATTGCTCACACAAGATCAAAGCATTCTTCATTCTCAAATACTCATTTCCCTAGCATGCACACAATCCTTGAAGCTCTCAATAAGAAACATGCACACAAGAGAATTGACATGAGAAGAGAGACAAATATCAACTCATTGCATTGAATTAACAAAAGAATAGAACTTACAACAATGTAGATGGGAAGAGAGAAGAGCTTGCACCTCTATGGAAGAAGAGGGAGAGCTAGTCTCAAGAGAGCTCAAACATGAGTTTGCCCAATGTGTCCATGCTCTCAAATGAGCCACCTTTTATACAAAAATTCTAGAACTCCCAAAAGTTCCCATGTGGGATTATTGTCAAACCCACTCCCACACTCATCCACAAAGTGGAACTCTTTTTAAGAGCCCTAAATGTCTTTTTTGTTGCATCCTTGTATTGATCTTCATTTGTCATGCAACACTCCCCCCTTCCTATTTTGCGCACGTCCTCGAGCGCGGTAGTAGCAAGAGCTGCAACAAAAGACAATTGATACATTAAAGTCTTTTATTGAAAAAGAAAAGAAAAGGAAAGAAAAGAAAAATCAGCAATGATAATTTCACACGTGAGCATACAAGTGCAAGGCTGATTAAAGTTTTAATGAGTACTAAAATAGGTGAGTAAAGTCTAGTCAAAGTGAGACTTAAGTGGTAGATAGTGCTATGCAAAGACAAGTGTGCTTTGTACACCGCCGGTTATGACCGCAGTCTCAATGTCCTACAAGTATGTAAGTTATTCCTAAGTGGCAAACCTACTCCTAAATATGAGCAAAGGTGATTGGAACTCTTTTTTTTTTTTTTGATGTGTGTGTAGAAGGTGATAAAGATTAAGGTTCCATCCCAAAGAGACCCAAGCAATGGCCAAGAGACCTCCGCCAAGAGAATCTAAAGACCGCTAAGTATCTCAAGGGCGACAGACCCTTTTTCTTTCTTTTATGACCTAAGGAGTACCCCATGAAGATGAGGGCATCGGTCTCGAGGGCCCATAGTGTACCCCAGAGTCCTACCAACATCCATCAAGGCAATAGATTCCTCAAAGGTCTTTTTCTGAAGCTTTTTGACATCAGTGTTCACCCCATGGAGACCAAGGCATCGGCCCCAAGGTGCTAAGACAACCCCAGGTCCTACCAAGCATTTCTCATGGCTGCGGATACGTCATGTCTCAATTCACTTTGTACATATTTTTTTTTTAGGGTATAATTTTTTTTATAAACTATTATTACTCCTAGCACCTAGCTCATATCTAAGAGGTAGCTACCACTAGGGATAACTAATATACCTTGAAAGCATAAGAACTTGGCATATTCCCTTGGTATATATCCTACACTGTCTTTAGATAGAAATATCTTTTACTAAGTCTCCTAAGACTCTAGAATTCACTCACCATATTTTAACAACTAATTAAAAACTTAAACCAGCCAACATTATGTGAACATGCAAACCATATATTCGAAAGATAAGAGCACATAAAGAGATAAAGATTAAGATTTGAATACACCTATTGTAGTGCCCTTTTGATATTGTTTGTTTGCATTGATGCATTGCTGATTTTGTGCAGATTGCTCCTCCTTGATCTTTGTAGGCGTATCATGTCTCCCCCCTTCCTAATTTGTTTGCACGATAGGTGGACTATCGGGGCGTGTTTGATGCTCTTGTTTTTTACGGAGATTTCTGTAAAATTTTTATTAACAAACACGAAAAGAAAAAAAATAAAATTTGCCATTGGTGCCAAACACCGAATATAGCCGAGGGGAAAAACCCAGTGGGAGAAAAGTGCCCTGGCTTGTCGATCTTATTATGGAGTCATTGAACTTACCCTTGCGCTGGTGGTGGACCCGTGTCCTCGTCTGCTGGAAAGATGGTATCAATTTCCTCAGGATGCAGAGACAACCCCTCACAAAAACCTGCCGCTGGAGAAGGTGGTAGAGGAAGGAGTGCTTCCTCACTAAAGTATGGCATTGGTTCTATGGGAAGGTTAATCAGACAGTTTCGATTTTGGAACTGCGCAATGTAGGTACTCATATTGATCCAATATTGACATGTGGAGGCTTGGGGAAGGAGGGCTTGCAAGATCGGTGGTTGCAAGTCATTTAGGCCTGTATCCCTCCATTGTTGTGCTTGAACCTCCTCAGGTAATCTACGTTGATTTGGTCCTCTCTCTGGTATTCTCACATTAAGAAGATTATGGCGTTGGGGTGTAACTCCCACAATTTGCTTCATTAAGCCCGTGCCATATCGTCTAAAGTAAGAGCGGCATATCCAACAAATATGTGAAGCTTCTTCTAATACAAGCCGTGCACACTCTTGACAATGTGGAAATGCGTGATGCTGTTGATAGAACAATGTGACAAAGTGATGCCCACAGCAATTTTCACCTAAGGGAGCATAGAAGTACCTAGAATGTGTTTGAAACGGAGGAGTACTATAACCCCCGCGATGATCTGGTCGAGTACTATCAGGGTCAATGCATGGTGGACATGTATCTCGCCAAATATCCATCAGGAGTTATCTGGACGTAGAATAATGAAATTTAGAACACTCATATCCATCATGACAATTCCAATCAAAAACAAGATTATCTCAAAGAAAACACATCTTCTAAAGGCATAAGGAACTACATTATTCAAACATTGATTTACCAAAGAGCTTTGATTGTAGTGTTAATGCCTTATCTTTAGTTTTTGGTATATCCTTTTTAAGCGGTGGAAACTTTAGCAATTGTCTTGGAATTTGAGCAAGATAACATGATTTAGGCATTGAAGTGCTAGAATCTATGCTCAAATGAGACTCATTTGGACTTGTCGTAGGTACACAAGTTGATGGTGGAATTGTATAACAAGGAGAAATCGGGACAATCGGTGTTTCAATACATGTTTTAGGAAGATCAACACAAGTAGTTTTGTAGGTGCTATCACGGCCACCTTTCCTTTCTTGAAGAGTTTGTGTTGATTTCTTTTGCACCCACTGATATGGACAATCAATTGTGGCTTTTGGAATCTTTCTGAAACACTCTTTTACCCCTGTCAAAGCATGGCATTTTGGAAGCCAAATTGCTGTTGCACCCTCATAATAGCCTTGTGCTTTGAGCACATTTTTTGGAACCCATCGACGAGTAACAATCCGAGGTTTGGGCTTGGAAATGATGTGCTTCTTAAGAGGCTTAGCAATTGGACTAGATGTTACCAGTTTGTACGCAGCTTTGGGTAGCCACATTGATAATTCCTTCTTACCTGGCCTTCTTTGAGCAGCAACTAGAGTAGTTGGAACATGCCAGCCATGGCCCTCACTTGAGTACTCATCAATTATCCACATCATTTGTTTTGGAGCTTCAAGAGCAGATTTTGATTGTGGGTTGGGTAAGGTAGAAACATTACCCCTTTGACACGATAAAGCTCGTGGAGTAGCAAATCCCAAGATGTAATCAGAATCAATTTGTAACTTGTATTGTCTATTCTTCCAATCTAATGAGCAATTGGTAGCACTTAACCACGATCTACCGAGAACAACCTCTACTACTGCCTTGGACTTACGTGCCACATAAAAGGGTACTTACATCTGGTGATCCTGAATGGTCATCATAATGACACATTTTCCCTCTATAGGGTTATCTTCTCCGGAGAAGCTTCGTAGGTCCACAGGAATTTGCACAAGTGGTGGTTGACCCAAGGCTTTCCAGGTGTCAAACGAGAGAACATTATAATCTGCACCAGAGTCAATTAAGGCAGAGACAAAGTAGGTAGTCTCATGAAGATGAAGGCACACTTGAATATTGAATGGTTCGACATATGGCTCATCAGTAGCCAACTGTATGGCTAACATAGAAGCTTTGCGACGCTCCTTGGCTTTTGCAACTCTAGCTTTAGCCTCCTCTTGAGCCTGATGTTTAAGTAGGTCAAGTGCTTCTTTCCGTGTTTGTGCAGCATGCATCTGTTGAAGCATGGCTTCAGTTAATGGTTCATTGTATTTCTTGAGACGACTTCCATTAATGAAGTTAGGCATTTGCTCACCTTCTAGTGTCTCTAAACGCACTGCACCACTTGGGGTAAGCTCATTAATCACAAACGGCCCTAAGCCACGTTTTTTGAGCTTTCTCTTATGCTTCTTAAGTGTGTACAAGAGAACCAGGTCTCCTTTTTTGAATCGGCCAGTTGTTACATTTCTATCATACCATCGCTTTTGTCTCCTCTTCTCGGCATACATCCCCATTACCGCCAATAAGCGGGTCTCATCAAGCTTTTCCAATTCGTCAACGCGTTGCGAAAGCTCATGACCAATCCAATCCAATTGTTTCGCTACTCGTAGAGTAGGTACAAGAAATTCAATGGGAAGAATTGCATCTAGCCCAAAAGCAAGTTCAAATGGGGTTGTGCCCACAGATGTTTTATAGGCTGTCCTATATGCCCAGAGAACTGAGTGCAACTTTTGCTCCCAATCAGTCCTATGTCCCTCAACAATCTTTGTGAGTGCTGTGCAGAGAATCTTATTAGTAGTCTCGGCTTGTCCATTGGTCTGGGGATGATAGGGTGCAGAACGCTTGTGAATTACCATAAATTCTTGAAGCAAAAATTCTATGACTTCATTTACAAAGTGTACACCTTGATCACTAACGATCTCAATTGGTAAGCCATAGCGTGTAAACACGTACTCATACAAGAACTTGGCTGTGGTTCTGGCATCATTTTTGACTGTTGCCTTTGCCTCTACCCATTTAGTCAAATAGTCGGTTGCGTTTATAATATATTCTGCATGCATGTTACGAGCTGGAGGTTTAATGGGACCGACAAAATCAATACCCCATTTTGCAAAAGCACGTGTGCTTAACATAGGCCGCAATGGCATATTGTCCTTTGTGATGGGAGGTTTGGTCCTTTGACAATCGTCACAACGTTTCACATATTCTTCGGCATCCATTTGTAAGGTTGGCCACCAAAGCCCAGACCACCTAATCAACTTTGCTGTGGTATTGCCAGAAAAGTGTCCACCCCCAACACCTGCATGTGCATGAGTTAAGATTTTCAGATAGTCAGCTTCACATACACACATGCGTAAGTTGCCATCCTTGCCCCTCTTGTAGAGTTGGCCCTCTATTAGCATATAGTTTGCCGCTTCAATTTTAATAGCCTGCTTTCGATGTTTAGGAATTGTTTGATCCGTATGACCATGCTGAAGATAGTCCACAATATACTTACTCCAACTTGGTGTAGTTGAAATTTGGAATAATGTGACATTATGAATTGGCTTCTGAATTTTACATGAAGCACAGTTACGAACAAATGTTTCAGCATCTGCATGCATGGTAGGCCACCATTGCCCATCTTGAGATATACGTCACACACAAGTAGTAGCTGATGCATGGATTCCATCGATACCCGCATGTGCCCATTCCAAGATCTCCTCATATTGGTCGGGGTTAGGTATAAGCCTCAACACTCCATCATTACCTTGATGATATAATCTCCCTGAGATTAGCTTGAATGGTCGCCATAGGTCCACATTAGGACCCACTAGTTGTATCTGCCCACTTGTCAAAATTTCTAAAATGGATTCAGACCATCTAGGAGCTGTCTCTACAAGGAAAAGTGTTGAATCTAACATATCATCATCCACACCCACAGGAGCTTCGCCAGAGGTGATTCGAGACAAATGATCTGCCCTTAGATGAGTTGTTCCTTTTCGAACTGCAACTTCAAAATCAAACTCAAGAAGGATGATAAACCACCTTACTATCCTTCCAGTTGCACAAGGTTTATTCACCAAATATAGCAATGCTTGATGGTCCACAAAAAATATGAATTTGTTTGCCAAAAGGTAATGGCAAAACTTTTTCACTGCATATATCATGGACAATCCTTCTCTTTCTGTTGTGGTGTAATTCCTCTCAGCATTGTTCAACTGTCGACTAGCATATGAGATTGGGAAATCCTTATTGTGTTCTCCCGATTGAGCCAAAATACATCCAATTGCAAAGTTGGAAGCATCAATATGGACATGAAAGATTTGGTTCCAATCTGGTGCCCGTTAAATGGGTGCAGTCACTAATGATTGCTTCAACTTTTCAAAGGATTCCTCACACTCATCAGTCCAATTAAACTTTACAAGAAGAGCATATAATGGTCTGGCTAGGACAGCATACATGTAGATGAATCTATGGTAATAGCCACAATGTCCCATGAAAGTTCGTACCCCTTTAGGGTTGATAGGCCGAGGTAATGAGACAATGACATCAATTTTATCCATATCTATTGAAATCCCATTGCGAGAAACAATATGGCCCAAAATTTTCCCTTGTCTTACCATGAATTTGCACTTGTCAGGATTCAAGCATATACGATAAAGTTGACACTTTTGAAACACAAGTCTGAGGTGTTCTATATGATCATCACGCTCTTGTGAGTGAACACATAAATCATCCATGAAAATCTCAAGAAATTGCCTAAGGTACTCCTTGAATACATGACTCATTAACCGCTGAAAGGTTGCTGGTGCATTTGTTAGACCAAATGGCATAACACGATAGGCAAAGATGCCATCTTCAGTAGCAAAGGCTGTCTTGTGTTGATCCTTTGGATCAATTGACACTTGGTTGTACCCGGAGAATCCATCCAAGAAACTATATGCCTTTTTCCCTGCAACTCGTTCCAGAACATGATCCGTGATTGGAAGTGGGTAATGATCACGCACAGTAGCTGCATTTACCTTCTTGAGGTTTACACATACTCGAAGTTTTCCATTTTTCTTGGGCACCACTACAATAGGGGAGACCCATTCAGTGTGTTCAATCTCATAGATAAATTCTGCCTCTAAGAGCTTATCTATTTCTTCCTTTATCTTCCGTGCGAAGTTTTCATTGTAAGTATAAGGACGTTGCTTGGAGGGTTTTGCATCCTCTCACAATGGAATTGTATGTTGACATATGCTTGGATCAACTCCTTTGAGGTCTTTATAACTCCAAGCAAAAACATCACGATACTCCTTTATTGTTTGTATTAATAACTTCTCCTCATCTAAGGACAAGTCTGTGGCAATCCACACATAGCGAGGCTCTTCTCCTGGCTTAGCAATATCAATCTTTTTTGCATCCTCTGGACCATCGTATGAAATCCCTGGCACGCTTGGTTTTTGACGCATGGGCTGTTGAAGAACAATCTTCCGATCTTGAAGAGTGTACTGTGTGAAATTGGGAGGAACATTTAGACCTTGCTCTTGTCCACTTGAGTCTTCACTCATTGAAGACCATGCGGTTTTGAGCTCTCCTTTGCTATCTTGCATCGGATTTTTTTGTTCAACCGTTGTCTTTGCACTTCCCACACTCTTTTTTGAATCGGTTTTAGACTTGAGTTTTGGTTTTTGTTTCTTCGTCTTTTTACGATTTTTGCTAACAGTTGTTAGCTTTTCCCCTGCTTGGAATCCATCTGATCGTTTGACTTGGTCTTTGACACTGTCTTGTGCTTGGACATAGTATAGATATCCGTTCTTTCCTGAGAAGTGAGGTGGTGGTCGAGAGTTTTCACTCTTAGAATCCTCCTTTTCTTTTTGGAGTCTCTCACGTTGTTCACGCTCATCTTGTCTACGGATTCTTTTATGGCTCTTACAGCATTTACGTTTAGGTCGGCTTCGAGGGATCTCTACTTGAACCTCCCTTCCTCTCAAGAGTAGGCGTGCCTTTCCTAACTCTTCCTCATGGATTGTCACATCGTTATTAAAATCAGAGTCCCATCCATCTTCCTTATCAGCATCATTAGCAGATTCGAGTGTTAAGTCCTCTACTGAGACTTCCTCGACATGCAGAGCTGTTGTGGATGTATCCCTATAGTACAAATCATCTAGAAGGGCACGTGGTTGTACCATTCGTATAGGAATAATATCATATCCATCTGAGTCACAAAATTGAATTGGCTTCTGTAAAGCACATGTCGATAATGTTGCAAGGACATGACTCCATTCTAATGGATCAATTAAATGCTCAGGGAAGGGTTGTGGAATGTATGCCTCGTCTGATACACTTCGATTACCCTTAAGTCTCTCAGTGTTGAAATCCCTACATGAGGCTCCACAAATCCATAGATCTTCTCGCCCATCAGACAATGTAACTCTTGAGCCCTCAGATGAAGCAGAATCAAACTCATCTATTGGAGACCTTGTTACATCACGATATGAGTGATTCCTTAGGTTGACCCTTGTGATGACAGAATCATGTCGGAGGTACAAATAATTGTATCCCCAATCTTGAATCATTTAAAATTGTTGCATGAATGGTCTACCTAATATCACTTCGTAGTTTGGATGTTTTCCAAAATCCACTACTGCAAAGGTGTGCTCATATTCAATCCCACATGTGGTGACCAATATGTTCTCGAGCAGCCCAAGGGGATGTTCTAAGCTTCCATCTGCTAGCTGCAAGTGCATCCTTGTACTCCTAATAGCTGGTTTGCCCCACTTTTCCCAAATGGACCTTGTCACAATGCCCACTCCTGCACCACTATCAAGTATTGCAGTTGAAGATACTTTTCGCACTAATGGGAGGGTAGCATTTCCCTGATCGTCCTCACAAAATTTTCCCACTTTGTTGATAGGAACTGGCATTACATGCTTTGTCTCAGGGTGTATAGTACACTCATGGTGACCCTTTTGTAGCAATACCTGCTCTGACAAACATGTGGCAATATCATTCCACAACTCAGGTCGAATTTTTATCAAATCAAGCAAAGGTAAGGTACAAGCCACTGGTGCTGACAAAATAGCTTGCACCATACTCATATCTTTCTCCTTTTTCAACCTTTTATGCATGGAGGGTATCCTCAAGGTTTGAGAACAGTTCTCATATTCTCCCAGATATGATGGTAAGGTTTTCATTGTATGCTTACTTCTAGGAGAAACAATTGTTTGAACTTCCTCCTGGATGCTTGGGTGTCTAAATTTGTTTTCCATGCCCCCGGTAAAATCCACCTCAGAGAATGGAGGCGAACTAATAGAAGACATGTTCTCATGAACTTTCTCATGAACTGCGGCCCACATCTCATTTGCCATGTCCTCATTAGCATCAATAACTTCATCATTGCATGGGAAGACAAGGCTAGGTGGTGGCAGGTTACCCCCTTTCAATTGGGTGTCAATTGGGTGTCAATTAGTGCAGACCTTTCACTATGAGCTTGTGAAATGAGCTCACTTTTCATTTCCCGACTCGATGACACTTCTGGTATGGTTTCTAATGTTGGCTTAAGAGAGGTTGGGCCCCGAGGAATAGGTGGTGGTGGTCCCTCAAGTATTGACTGAGCTTCCCTAATGAGTTGCTGATGTACAGCTAGATTGATCTTCTCCTCACGAGGGTTTGGGTATTCTTGAAGCTTCTTGGGTAGCTCAGATAAAGGTGCAATGCGACTTCTATGAGCATCAATGATGGCCTCTAGAGTCTCATTCACTTTATCCACAAAAACAGAACCCCCAGAACTAACCTCAGTCGTACTAGCCTCATTTTGTTTAACACTCTGCTCAGGTGGAGGTTGATGTTCCTCATGCACTTCCTGGGATGTAAAAGTTTTATCCCTCATGTTTTGTTTAGAGGCTTCTTGAGAACTAGTGGATGCACTTTTAGTTTGCTTGTTTTGGTTCTTCTTCCTCCGAGTGGTTTTTTTTCTATTGGACTGTAGGGTCTTGTCCACTAGATTTGTCTTTGCATCCCTAGTTCGAGGTGTCTCATCAGTCTGTATTTCAGCATTTCGTGTCTGTGATCTAGTCATGACTCTAAGTGGCACGACATCCTCATTCTCAGATGAAGGTGGCGATGGAACCGTGCCTACAAGGTTGAGTGAAACCTTTGGTTGAGAGGTGCCTTCCTCATGTGGTTTCAGCAGACAGTCTTTTGGGAAGTGTTCTACACAACACCCTAGACAATATCTTTCAATTGGTGGAAACTGTTGTACTGTTGTATTGGACCGAGATGCTTGCCTAGAGCGATGTGGACAATCACGAGCCCAATGGGGTTCTCCGCACTCATAACAGGGGCCCATCGGTTTGGCCTCTACTTTCCTTGGCTGCCATTGACTTGAGGGGCCTGGAGTCCTAGGTTGGTAGCCGCCTAGCAACATTAAAGAGTTTTGTTCCCCTGGTTGAACGTCCAGTGCTGGGCTTGGGTATGCGGGACTTTCAAAGAGATTATCTTTGGATGAATATGATGAGTATTCTTCTTCCACATAGCCTGGGTTTACCAAGTCTCTACACATATTTGAATTATCATAGTCCACAACCCTTACAGGAGCCGTCCCAGGAGCAGGAGGTTGAGCACCAAGAACAGGTCGTGTTTGCTCTTGTGCCATCGGTGGCTTACGTTCAAAACTAGTATACTGTTGATACATTTGTGGAGCCACTCCACCCCTCGGCTGCTCACGTTCCTATCTCATTCTCGCAATGCGAGTACATTCCTGTGTGGTATGAGTAAAGTTCCAAGCACAGGCTTGGCACCACTTCTTTGTGGGTTGGTTTGTGACTAGAGGAGAAAAGGTATTACAGTCCTCTGTTTTATGGTCACCGCCACATGCTCCACAAAGATGAGGACCTGTAGGAAGTACACTCCTCATTCTCTGTTGCTGTTGTTGTGGCTGCATGGGTGGACGATAGGTCTGTCCCAATCTCCGTAGTACTAGGTTAGCTATCTGGTCTGGATTTACTAGCGCGCTAGACCCTGAACTTTGGTCGTCTCCCCACTGATCTCTAGGTTTCACCTCTGGGCCAGAACCATCTTGGAACTTGAAGTTATCGGTGAAATCCATAGCATCATGGCAACACTCATTGAAATTTGTATGTTTCTTCGCATAGAGATGTGTATGCAGAGTCGAATTTTTGAGGCCTTTTAAGAAGAGAGAAATTAATCGACTTTGGGCGGGCTTCTCATCCTCTGGGCAACGATTAATGTACTGCTTCATTCTATTTACACAGTCTCTAACACTCTCATTCTCGCCTTGCTTGAAAGAGTAGATGTGTGCTACCGTGTCATGTTGAATTCCCATCAAGGAAAAAGCAGCAATGAATCTCTCTTCCAAAACTCGTAAAGAAGATTTGTCTGAAGCCTCTAATGCCTGAAACCAAGCCAGGGCTTTTCCCTCAAGAGTGAGTCCAAATCCTTCAATTTGAGTATGCTTATCAGCCACTTGCTCAGCTGGAACTGCTTGCCTAAATGCTGCTACATGGTCGTATGGATCTCCCGACCCTTCATACTTCTTTACCAGTTTCTGAAGAGTTGATGGTCTTACTTGTCTTGAATACTCATCATAGGGCCTACGGCCTCTCACTCTCAGTGGGAATTGTTCCTCTCTTTGGAAAGATGGTCCACATGTTTCCAAAATTGGTGTGGGTACCCTATTACCAGCCTCACCAAACCCCTCCAAAGATCTTGTCACCCGCATTTCAGGAGGTGCATTAATGGGAGGCCGAGTTGGCTCCCCTACCCTCCGATTGTTATAATGAGAAAGATGTTGGTGTGATGTGACCTGTGGTCGCACATTTGGTGTAGGACGATATCTTGGTGCTAGAGTTGGGCTACTAGCAGTGGTCCACTTAGATGTTGAAGGTCCCTCTCTAGTGAACTCTCGTAGGGGAGGAGCAACAGTTTCTCCAAGAAAGGCTGTCTCTCCTGGTTTGGCTGTATTTGTTGAGAACACTTCCATAAATAATGGTTGTCCTTTCCACGTGAGTTCCCGAATCTCTTTCCAATCTAAGGTTCGGTATTCATTGGCCCATTTATCAACTATTCTGTTCATGTGTCCTGCACGCTTCTCAACTACCACCACATGAGCTAGAGGAAGATCTAGCTGTGGCAATTTAGTTGTGGCATAATATCCCTCTAACGAGTCCTTATAGACCTCTTGAAGTGGGTCATCCTGTAAGACCTTTGTCACAGGAATTTGTCGTACGGCATTTAGCCCCCTGATCCATTTTACTCTTGCCTTTCCTATCCCTTTCCAAATTTAGATCTACAAGAAGTAAATCATCTATGGATGGCTTTGAGGATTGGGCATTGGATGGTCCAGGCATATCTGGCTCAATGAGCCAGTCATCTCTAGACTCCCTTGCTCTGGAAAGTTCTGATAAGTCTAAGAACTCGGTTTTAGAGAGCTCCCCTAATTTGTCTACCTTTTCTGGATGGTAGGTGACTTCGTAGCGAACACCATCTCCACCCATATACATGTTACCCTGGTCATTGACTAAAGGTGCTCTATCAAGTTCTGAGAAAATGTCTGCGATCTTAACAAGATACCGTTGTTGTGTGTAACATACCCATTGTAAATAACAATATACTTGCTTCAGAGTTGAAAAATATATCTTAGCTTGTCATTTTTTCGATAAAAAAACTTCTATTTTTGGAAAATGAGCCATTTTTGCTTAGAAATTTGTAATTCTGAATCCAAATTTGGAATCTACGTGTAATTTTACGCTTAAAATAGTTTTTTCTGAACTAAAAACGGGTACCCGGAATGGGTTTAATTAAGCTTTTAAGCCTTTAAATCTGCGAACTTCCGACCAAAAATAGTAACTATCCAGGCGTCTAATCAACGAACGGAACACGCCCCCATGGTCACGGGGCAAGGCCGGACTTTTTCATCAAATAAAATTTTTTGACCCCCCCGGGGCGGCGGGCGGCGGGCGTGGGCCCCACCACGGGCGCCGCCCGTGAAAAAAACCGACAATCCACCCGGGACACCCAAGCATGTACACGACCTAGACGCACCCTCCAGCACAACCCTACACGTACCCCCTCCTCCCAGAACCCTCTATCCACATGTGTCGCGCTCTCTCTCTCTTGGGGACACCTCCACCCCCATGTGTCACACTTTCTCTCTCCTCGAGACACCTCCACCCCCAGGTGTCTCACGCCCACACTCTCTCCCGGACACCTACACCACCCAGGTGTCACCTTCCCGCACCCGGACGTCCACCCTCCAGCACCTATAAAAGGACCCTCCCAGCCCCCTTCTCCAGACAAGCCCCCAGCAAGCCCCTACGCGCAAGCCCTCTCTCAAGCTCTAGGACATGTCTTACACTCTTCTCCCCCCCGTGTGAATAGACTTAAAGTGTGCTTCTCCTCTACCCCTTGCCTTACTCTTCCCTAGGCCTCCCTAGACGTACACTCTTCTCAAGAGCTCTCCAAGTTAAGGACACCCCTCTCAAATCCCCCCCCATATGCGGCGACTTAAACTTAGGCTAAGAGGTCGTTCCTGCCCATAAGCCCAACAAGCTTTTCCTACCCCAAACGGACTCCGTTTTCGAATCCGTTTGAACCAGTAGAATTCTCTCTTTTCTCTCCACGCTCCCAACCTCTTATATTCACCTCGTTTTCTCTCTATCCTCTTAAAACTCTAGTGCTCCTATGGTGCCGAAACGCCGCCGAATTGAAGAACCACACGCTGCCCAAGGAGGGAATGAAGCAAATCGCGTCCCTGCAATCGACTTCGCCCCTCTTGAAGTGAACAGGCATGAAAACGATAACCAGGTTGGTCATTTAAACAGTTTTAAGTAAAATTCTCTCTTATGAAGCTTAATGCAAAGATTCGAAATAATAGGAAAGAAACCAAGATTAAACCCCTAGTATAGACGGCCTAAAGTACCTTATGGTTACTCTTAAGTAAAGTTATAGGAAAGTAATCTTGCTTTTGAATCATTGTCTTTCCGAAACGATGATTTTTGTTAATGCGTGAATTCATTGAATTAAGGCTATGTCTCTTTTTATTGGATATACTGTTGGTTTATTGCTAACATGCAGGTACAGCTTCTCCCCCCCTTAGCTAACTCCGTGCTTGCCTGTGTAGCCGGGCGGAGGATATAGCGAGGCCGGGAGTCGGCCCAGGGCAATCCCCTCCTATGCCACTGGGAATTGGTTTTCACCACCAGGGTGATGTATATATGCTGCCTAGTTCTGTGGGTCCAGGCTAGTGCGGTGACTTAACCCCCACCTCATGAGGAGACGTCCCCTCCGAAGAGCGAGAGGGTTTGGTACAAGCGTCAGTACCTGAGGGGGTGACAGGACGGCTTGGCCCTCATCGGCTGGCTGACGACGAGGGGAGATGGTCCGTGAGGTTTACCCAGCTGGTTGAGGCTGGAAGATCGAATTCTAGATTATCGATGTAGTTGTGGTTATGGTTATGGTTTGGACATGAGTTTGGATTGGAATATCGGCCCGGTTTCAGGGTCTTTGTAAATATTTTTCACTGTAAGTATGCTCGTTGATTTCAATGTTGTGCTAAGGAAGATTTTCTTTAAGGAATCAAGTGTAATTAATTAACAAAGGAATTTGTTTTTAAGTGTTTCACAGTGTGGTAGGACTTAATTAGGAAACAATTGAACGGGTGAGTGTGTGGAAAGTGGGAGAATGGATGCCCTGACGGTACCATTCTAAGGATGGGTGGACCCGATTAGTCGGGTAGCTTTCTACTAGTCGTAACCTACGAAATTTAGGGAATAGTAGAGTCACGAACAAGACTTGTTTTAGGGGACCGAGCCAGCGGCCGTGCCTCATGAATACGGGGGAAAAAGGCGTTGGCTTCCTTGAACCAAGTGTGGGTCTTGTTCCATCTCCACGCACATTTCGTGCTGGGGATTAGAATTTCCTTTAGGATGACTACGTTTCCCTTGCGAGATAGAGTTAGGTCCGTCCGTTTGCTCGTAGCCTCGTATTTCTACGAGATCGAGGTGTCGTCAAATCGGAAAATAACACGAGACTCGACCGCCTATCAAAAGGATTCCCCCGCCCTACAGGGCCGGGGGTCCTTACATTGTGGGTCCCTAAAGATCTCAGCTCCTTGAGCATTTGTGTAGACATATTGGAGTCTCACATTGAGTGTTAATCCCATAGTGTCGGCTTCAAATGGATTAAAGGATCTTGAGGGTGTCCTATATGGGGCTACGGGATGACTATTTGTCGGCCCTAGATTGTCCATGGACAATGAACTAGTTGTTCTAGAGGAAAGGGTATCGGATTGGGATTCAGAAAGTGTTTCAGCAATATCTGCCAAATTGCCTACCGATTGGGTCCCACTTTCGTGCGTAGGTACTCTAGAAGGTGCCCTAGGCCCTATGGGCAGAATCTACAAGACGTCCCGACCGCAAGTGCATAAGGTCAAATTTTTTTTTAATGTGTTTTTGTTTTGTTTTGTTTTTGTTTTGTTTTGTTTTGTTTTTAAATAAAAAAAATATATATATATATATGTATATATATATATATTTTTATCTTACCTAATCACTAAATGCAACTAAAATTAGTATGTGGGCGTAACTATCTATCCTATCTTTTTATTTAATTATGATTTTTTTTAAAAAATGATTTTATGTTTTTTATTTTTTATTTTTTTTGAACTTACACAAAAATTATGAATCACACTAAAAAAATACTAATTATGCACAAAGTTACAAAAATTAAAAAAATGCAGGTTACACTAATTATGCAAAAAAAAATTTAAAAAATGAAGAATCACAAAATATGCAAAAAATAGACTCCTAAAAAAAACACTTAATTTATGATTTTTTTTTAAAAAAAATTTCGTTTGTTTCCTTTTGTTTTTTTCTCCTTTTGTTGTTTTTTTTTGTTGGTTTGTTGGTTTGTTTTTTGTTTTTTTTAAATAAAATATGAATTTACTAATTATGCATCATTTACAAAACTTCTAAAAAAAATAAAAATAAAAAATGCAAGCTACTTTAATTATGCAAGACTTTACAGAAATTGAAAAAATGAACAATGGATTCAAAAAATACAAAAAAATAAAAATTGGTTTTTTTTCCTCTTTTTTTTTAAAAAAATAGATTTATTATTTTATGGTTTTTTTTTCTTCTTTTTTTTTTCTTTTTTTTAAATCTCTTTTTCTCTTCTGTTTTTTAATATTATTTTGTTGTTTTTATTTATTTTTTTATTTAAAAAATACAAAAATCATGAAAATTAAATAAAAAATAAAATAAATAAAAAATCCACTAACCTTATCTCCACCGCTCGCCGCTCCCTCTCGGATTTCCCGCCGGCGCGCACGTGCCGCCTCACAGCTTCACCTTCGCCTCGCCTTCTTCTTCGGCAATGGCTTCTTCTCGACTATCAGCTTCCACCGCTCTCCCTCAGCGGCGACCTTCTTCCTTCGCTTTCAGCTGTGGCCCGCCACCACCGCCTCCACACCGGCCAGTCAGCGCGACCAGCTTCCTCCCACTTTTTTTCGCTCGCTTTTGCTGTTGTCCACGCTCTCGCCTCTCCTCTTCGACGCTCAGCCAGCCTTTGACGGCCTCCTCCTTTTCCACGTGGCCGCCCTGCAGCCTTCGTTTTCTTCCGTCGACCTTCGCCTCCTTGCCAGCCACTTCGCACCAAGCTCTCCTTCACCTTGGCTTCAGCCGACGTCGCCGCCCTTCTACAAGCTGCCACCCTTCTCCGCCTGCATTGGCCACATCAGCAGCCACTACACTGCGCCACCGCCTGCCAGCTGCTCACATCGCCTTCGTCCGCTTCACGGCCTTCTTCCAACTGCCCACCTACCTCCACTACTGCTGCAGCCCGCCTACACTGCCTGCAGCAGCAGCAGCCGCTTTCGAACCAGTCAGCCAACCGCCGTCAGTCAACTCCGGTTGTGTTTATTTATTTATTTATTTTTTTAAACTCCACACCGGCCAATCACCTCCACTGCCCTCTGCCGGCTGCTCACTGCGCTTTCTGCTGCTTCGCCCAATGAGGACACCTCTCCACTGCTTTGCTTCTGCCCGCTGCCTCAACACAACCTGCCTTGCTCTCCTTCGCACCGGCCAGTCAACTCCCTGCCCTCTGTCGGCTGCTCCCACGGCCACGTCAACGCATAGAATATATATATATATATATATATATATATTCTTAAAACCGCCTCAACACAACCTTTCAACCGGCCTTCCAACAGCCGCACACACACACATATATATATATATAAATAGATATATATATATATATATATGTCTATTTATTTATTTTTTTCTTTGCTACGACGCCTCCCCACAAAACAACAAAACAATAAAGGAAAGAAAGCCGCTTCACTACTTCCTACCTATCTCTCGCCAACTTGCAACAAAAATACAAAAACAGAAAGTACTTAAATTCTGATTAATGGCGGGATTACTCAACCGCAATGGGGTTTAAATTTTTTTCTTGCTTCTCATAAAAAAAAACAAAAACACACAAGGCGCCCTTGAGATCACACACTCAATGCCCTAAACCTCAAAACAAAAAGAAATAGTGGTAGTAATGTAAGCTTCTCAACCGGTTTTGAGTCTTCTCCCCGGCAGCGGCGCCAATGGAGAGACGAAAAACTCTCTCACTTGTAGCAAGAGTAGTATGATCCACACTTAGCTCAATCCAATGAGATTTGCATCCCTTTCGGAGCTAGGGATTCAACCCGTACCGGTGCACAAAAGCTTATCCATTTGATGGAGAGAATGCTAAGAAAACTACTGCTATTGACATAGACTCAACACACACTCTAGCTCAATCTTGCTATTGCTCACTCAACTCCACATTCCACTCATCCATACATCCAAACAAGAAGAAAGCTTAGCTATTGCTCACACAAGATCAAAGCATTCTTCATTCTCAAATACTCATTTCCCTAGCATGCACACAATCCTTGAAGCTCTCAATAAGAAACATGCACACAAGAGAATTGACATGAGAAGAGAGACAAATATCAACTCATTGCATTGAATTAACAAAAGAATAGAACTTACAACAATGTAGATGGGAAGAGAGAAGAGCTTGCACCTCTATGGAAGAAGAGGGAGAGCTAGTCTCAAGAGAGCTCAAACATGAGTTTGCCCAATGTGTCCATGCTCTCAAATGAGCCACCTTTTATACAAAAATTCTAGAACTCCCAAAAGTTCCCATGTGGGATTATTGTCAAACCCACTCCCACACTCATCCACAAAGTGGAACTCTTTTCAAGAGAGCTCAAACATGAGTTTGCCCAATGTGTCCATGCTCTCAAATGAGCCACCTTTTATACAAAAATTCTAGAACTCCCAAAAGTTCCCATGTGGGATTATTGTCAAACCCACTCCCACACTCATCCACAAAGTGGAACTCTTTTCAAGAGCCCTAAATGTCTTTTTTGTTGCATCCTTGTATTGATCTTCATTTGTCATGCAACACACACATCAACCCACATCATCTATACATCCATTCACGTCAATCCACATTATCCACACATCAACCCACATCATCCATACATCCATTCATGTCAATCCACATTACCCACACATCAATCCACATCATCCATACATCCATTCACGTCAATCCACATTACCCACACATCAATCCACATCATCCATACATCCATCCACATCATCCACATCAATCCACATTATCCACTCATCCATCTCATCCATCCACATCAATCCACATTACCCACACATCAATCTACATTCATTTCATAAGTATACCCATTCTCATCTAATCACATTTTTTCTATCTCATCATTTATTTCCTCATTTATCCTCATCAGATCTCATCCACTTGCATCTACCCATACATCTCATCACTTCACATACATTAACATCTATCCAGCTCACATCGCATCTTATCACATCCATTTCACATCACATCTCATTCATTCACATGCTAACCATTCATTCACGTCCCTTATTGTTCATTCACGTCCCTTATTGTTCATTCACATGCTAACACATTCATTCACATCCCGATTCACATCACATCACATCCATTCACATCCCTTATCATTCATTCACATCCCGATTCACATGCTAGCCCCCCAACACAAACAAAGTGAGCTTGTTCAAGGAGGAAGACATACTCGTCTTTCTAGACATAACATTGTAGAATTTTATATTTCCCCTGCTTTATAAAGTTGGCTTACGATGAGATGGTAGGGGGCCGCTTGTTTGATTAAGCAACGGGCATGTTCTTTGTTAAGGAGGGGATCAACAGATAAGACATTGGCTAAGAAATGTGTCACCTTCTCACCCCATTCAGGAATTAAGCATAGTTGGAATAGGAAAGCATCTGGTAGATCATCATCTACTTCCATCGGCGGGGCTGTTCACTGTTGGGGATCCTTGACATGTGGTGTGCAAGGACATGTTGAGAGCCTTTCCTCACCGTAACGGGTGAAGTCGAACTCGGGCAAGATAGGCAGCCATCGAGTGATTCTGCCTGTCATACAGAGCTTGTTTACCAAGTACAAAAGGGCTTGGTGGTCTATGAAGAAAACAAACTTAGTCGTAATGGTGAAACTTCTTGATGGTGTAGACCTAGGTAATCCCTCTCTCTTGGTCGTAGTGTAGTTCCTCTTAGCTTCATTGAGTTGGAGGCTAGTAAAATTGATGGGGAAATCCATCCTGTGTTCTCTTGGTTGGGGCCAGCACACATCCTATAGCAAAGGCTGAAGCCTCAATGTGGACACGAAAGATAATGTCCTAGTTTGGGGACCAGAGAATTGGAGCACATGCCAAGGATTTTTGAGCATAGTGTTAGCCCGTGCTGGAATTCTTCAGTCCACTCAAAGATAATGAGGAGTCCATAAAAAGAGGTCGAGCAATATCAACATACATAAAAATGAATCGCTGATAGTAGCCGACACACGCCCCATGAAGCACTCAACTCCTTTAAAGTTAGTGGGTGGGGGAAGCTCTAGGATGAGCCGCACTTTGCTATCATCAATAGAGATTCCCTTCCTAGAGTTGATGTGTCCTAGAATCACTCCATGCCAAACCCAAAATTGGCATTTTAGAGGGTTCAATGAGATGTGGCATAGCCTCCACTTTTCTAACACTTTGCGCCAACATGCAAGGTGATCCTTCTAGGAGGAATTGACACAAAGGTCACCCATGAAGACCTCAAGGAATTTCCAAAGATATTCCTTGTAAGCCATACACATGAGACATTATAAGGTCCTGGGGGCGTTGGTCAGCCCGAAGGGCATGACTCGATATGCATATGTGCCTCATTCGGTGGCAAAGGCTGTTTTGTGCTAATCCTTGGGATTTATGAGAACCTAATTGTATCCAGAGAATCCATTGAGGAAGCTATAGGCTTCCTTTCTTGCTACTCGTTCTAGCACATCTTCTGTGAAAGGTAAGGGATAGTGGTCCCTGATGGTGGCGGCATTAGTTTTTTTTTGAGGTCAACGCACACTCTGACTTTTTTCATTTTTCTTGGGCATTATCACAATAGGTAATATCCGCTCCGTATGCTTGATTTCATAGATGAATCGGGCATCAATAAGTCTCTTGATCTCTTCGTAGACCATCTTGGAGCATTTAGGGTTCATCGAATATGCTCGTTGTTTGACCGGCATGGGTCCATCAACCATTGGAATGGTATGCTGGACCACTTCTGGAGGTACACCTTTCATGTCTATGTACTTCCAAGCAAAGCAATCCCATAATTTAGTCAGTAGAGCAATAAGCTGAGTCTTTTCTTCTATAGAGACGTCTTCTCCAATATACACCGACCTCGGGTCTTCACCCGGGCGGCCAGCCAGGTTTATCTCCTTGACCTTAACTAGACAATTATAAGAGGTCCATGGTTTCCCATTGTCATACCTTTGAGCCAAATCATATTGGACAAATCTATCGGCCATCTAGAAGGCCTTGAAATGTTTAGGCACTTGTCTAGTCTCTTTTGCTTTAGCACTTTTCTCATCCACTAGCCTTTTGGCTTCGTTTTTAGCTTGAGCTAGCTTCTTGTTGCATGCCTTACGTAGTGAGCGGCAAAGCTTTTCTAAGTCTGGTTTAGGTTTGGTGGGTTCTGCTAGTTGTAGAATGGTAGCGTGAACCAAAAAAGAGTTGTTTGCAAACTCCTTTTGCCACATTTCATTGAAGTGGTCATGTGCTTCCACTTCCACCATATACTTCAACCAATGGGCATATGAATCGTCTAGGAAGACTATCGTTTTAGCCTAGGGAATCCCTTAAGCCTGTGCATGTTGAAAGAACGGTAGAGGAGGAGGAGACACACACACAGGAGCAAACCCTAATGTATATTCCAAACCCTAACCATAGAGGGAAGCCATGTCCACTCCCACACAAAGCATAATGCTCTAATCCATAATCCACACTACACACAATGAGTTGTGTCCACACTCTACTAACCCTAGCTAATGTCCACACACTATGACCAGCTGGACACGCGGTCATTTATGTCTCACACATGTTCCTACCTAATCTGCCAGCACATAGCATAGCTGGCTCACACTGACATCGAACTTGAATCTCAACAGCCCCTCTCAAGCTCATGATGTACTGCCGATGAAGATGTAGATGAGCTTGGGATATCAAGACTCTCAACACTCCCCCTCAAGCTCATCCCATGTACTCCAACCATAGTCCGGAAGTACTCAAACTTCTCCTTGCTAAGTGGCTTCGTAAAGATGTCTGCCACCTGCTCATCAGTCTTCTTCACATAGTGAAGATCAACTATACCATCTAGCACCTTCTCTCTGACAAAGTGATAATGGACCTCTATGTGTTTGGTCCTCGCATGAAACACTGGATTCTTTGCCAACTATATACTGCTCATGTTGTCACAATGAATGACAACTTTCCCATCAAGAGGCTCACATAAATCTGCCAAGAGACTCTTTAACCATATAGCCTCACAAGTAGCAATGGCTGCACCCCTGTACTCAGCCTCTGTACTGGATAAAGCAACTGTAGGTTGCTTTTTGCTACTCCAACTCACCACAGCACTTCCAAGTGTAAAAGCATATCCACTACTAGACCTCCTGTCATATGCGCTACCTGCCCAATCAGCATCTGTGTAGCCATGTATGTCCAAGCTTTTACCACTCTCATAAAATAGACCATAATGTGCTGTGGTCTTCACATATCTCATGATGCGTCTCACTGCATCCAAATGTGGTTTCCTGGGGCTCTGCATAAACTGGCTGACTAGCCCCATAGCATAACTCAAATCCGGGCGTGTGATAGTCATATATATGAGACTACCAACCATCTTCCTGTACATAGAAGGATCATCCAATTCCTCGCCATAATCAGCCCACAACTTCACATTTTGCTCCAATGGTGTACTCATAGGCTTACACCCTGTGTCATGCCATACTTTGCCAACATATCCAATGCATATTGGCGCTGTACTAACCAAGTACCTGCATGATCTTTCACAACCTCAATGCCAAGGAAATATCTCAACTCACCAAGATCTTTCATGTCAAATTGCCCACTCAAAGCTTTCTTGACATACATCACATCTGCACCATGATCACCTGTGATAATCAAATCATCCACATAGATGACTAGTAAAACAATCCCATGCTGTGTCTTCTTCACATAGAGTGAAGAATCTGCTGTAGAAATTTGAAAACCAAGTGAGATAAGATATGTGCTCATCTTATCACTCCAAGCACGAGGTGCTTGCTTTAGACCATACAATGCCTTTTTCAACCTGCATACGTGAGTGGGATATCTAGGGTGTACATACCCTTCTGGCTGTGCCATGTACACTTCCTCTTGTAGATCTCCATTCAGAAATGCATTCTTAACATCCATCTGATGCATTTCCCAGCCATTAGCTGCAGCCATAGCAATGACTGCTCTCACTGTGCCCATCTTAGCCTTTGGACTAAACGTCTCATCATAATCCAATCCTTGGGTCTGTGCATAACCCTTTGCTACCAATCTTGCTTTATGTCTCTCAATAGAACCATCAGATTTGCACTTCACTTTGTAAACCCACTTACATCCAATAACATTCTTGTCCTTTGGTAATGCAACCAAGTCTCATGTATCATTATGGACCAATGCGTCCATCTCCACATCCATTGCTTTTTTCCATACATGCTCTCCAATAGCCTCTTTATAGCATGTAGGTTCCACATGCTTCACCATAGATGTCATATATGCATAGTGCATAGCAAAATCTCTATATGTCAATCTGTCAACAGGATATCTGACTCTCTGGGATCTTCGCAATGCCTGCGGGTCACTCTGAACACCTGTAACTCTAGCATGTGGTGGCACATATCTGTCCTGCCTAGCACCAGGTGTGCGTAAAACAGGTATGCCAAGCTCCTCATCCAAACTCTCGGAACTAGATGACTCATAACCTGTGATTCCAATTCCCTCGACTTTCTTCTTGCCTTTATCCATAGCACTACTCCCAGTGCTTACACTCTCATGCCTCAAACGCCCTGACCATGGACGTACACTGCTACTCTCAGCCTCTGCTCTGCTCTGCTGGCCCAGACATAGTAGTAGAACTAGAACTTGCTTGTGGTGGTAAGTTCACATGAACATCAGCCTCAAGTGACTCAATAACTCCCTCATCTTTTGCTTTGTACCAACTAGCAAGCTCATCAAACACCACATCTCGTGAGATGACCACTTGTCTAGTTTGAGGGTTATAACATTTGTATGCCTTTCGATCCTGTGCATATCCAACAAATACACATTTCTCTGCTTTAGGATCCAACTTCCTTCTTCTTTCATCAGGCACATGTACATAAGCTATGCATCCAAAAACTTTAAGATGGCCTGTAACCTGTGAGCCGCATCTCTGGTGTGCTTCCATGAATGGCTGCTATAGGTGTTTTGTTCAATATATATACTGCAGTAGCACATGCTTCTGCCCAATAGTAATCTGGCATGCTCTTTTCATTAAGCATTGCCCTTGCCACTTCACATATGACTCTATTCTTTCTCTCAGCCACACCATTCTGCTGAGGTGTATACCTACAAGTCAATTGTCTTCTTATTCCATGCTTCCTCAAGAAATGCTCAAAAGCTTTTGAAGTGTATTCACCACCTCCATCTGTCCTCAGACATTTAATCCAACAGCCATACTGCTTTTCTGCAAAAGCTTTGAAATCCATGAATTTTTCCAACACTTCACTCTTCTCTTTCAGAAAGTATATCCATGTCATCCTGCTGAAATCATCTGTGAATGTAACATAGTATAAACTGCCTTTGATAGATGGGTTTTGTGCAGGACCCCATACATCACTGTGTACTATCTCAAGTGGCCTGTTTTTACTCATATTTCCTTCTCTAGGAAACCTCAACCTTGCCTGCTTCCCAAACTGACAGGCTTCACAAACATGCATATGTCCATCATATTTGAACCTAGGCAATCCATTGACAATGCCTCTTGTTTGCATGTTCTTTAATCTCTGTATATTGACATGGCCAATCCTCTTGTGCCACATATCAATGTCCTGTACCACATTCCTGCTCTTTGAGAACATGGCTGATTTTAGCTCAGGAATTCCAGCATCCAGCTTAAACAGTCTTCCTTCTTTCTTGCCTTTAGCAATCACTCTACATCCATGTTTGAAGTCTTCAACGAAGCATCCATGCTCGTTGAAACGAACCTATAATCCCTGTTCCACCATTTGACCAACTGAGGCCAAGATTTTAGTGATCGAAGGCACATACAGCACATCTGACATAGACTTTGTCTGACCATTGTGCATGACCAATGGTACACTTCCAACATGTGTAATGACATGCTGGGTATCATCACCTGTTTCCACATAGCCTTTTACTTCCATAGGCTTCATATGCTCAAACCATTCACCATGACATGTCATATGGTTTGATGCTCCTGAGTCCATATACCATGTATCATCATTCTCAGCATTTGTTGTCATAGAACCCACAACATGCTTCATGGCAAACAAATGATTTGCAGTTCCATCATTGCTACTTGATGCATAGTTACCACCATGTTGTGCATAGTTTCCACCATAATGACCACCACGTTGTGCTCTTCCCCCTCTCAAATCATTCTGTTTGCGGAAACAATCTCTTGCCATATGACCATATTTGCCACAATAATGGCATTCCACATCTTGCATAGAATTTTGTTGACCTTGCCAACGTCCTCGACCACGGGGGGTACCTCTGCCTCGCTGAGGTGCATATCCACGACCACCTCGAGCACCATAAGAAGGCTGAAAATTTTGTTGTGGAGGCCTATCCTGCCATCCACGACCATTACCACCACGTCCACGTGATGCAAATCTCCCCCTGCCTCTAAAGCCTCTCTGCGCGAGTAGAAAGCCTGATTTTTGCCATCATCATGGCTAGTAGATGCATCCAGAAATGAATCACTGAGCTTGATTTCCTCAACCAACAAGAGTGAAACCAACTCATCGAAGTCGGGTAAACCTGTACTCCTCACTGAGATAGATGTATCAAAAGATTTGTATTCCTTGCCAAGACCACGCAAGGTAATATCCACCAAATCATCATCAGGCATGGGGGCATTTATTGTGGCCAATGCATCTGCAAACTTCTTGATTTCTTGCACATAATCATGTATGCTCCTTTATTCCTTTTCACATTGTGTATCTGCTGTCGCAATTGAGACTTGCGAGCACTCGTATCTGTATCAAACATCTTGACCAAAGTATCCCATGCATCTTTGGGATTCTCAGCATCCTGAATGTGTATGAGCATAGCATCAGAAATGCATATAGACAAATAATGCAGTACTTTGAATGCTCTCTCTGACCGTTGCTTATGAGCAATAAGATGCTGCTATGTAGGTTGCCGAGGTAGCTCAAGCTCAGGCTCAGCACCTGTAATGAGATTCCAAAATCCTTTCCCTTTCAAGAAACTCTTTATCCTGTACTTCCATGCCTGGAAGTTCTTCCTATCCAACTTTTCACCAACAATCTGAACTGGATTGTCCGACATGTTGCTCAATGCGTACACCTTCCGCACACTTCAAATCTGTAAATGAGCCTTCCTCAGCTCAACCACACTCCAATGAATGTTCCAGATACTCCAAGGTAGCCAACAAACTCCAAATTTGATGTAGGAAATCAACCTGTAATCATCCAAGATGAACTAACTCACTCAGTGCGGGATACCCTGAATTGACACGCCTTCCAAGGCTCCAAATCACAATGTAATGGTGCAATCAAGTATGGGCAACTTGCATTGACACCTAATCAACCTCAATGTTGAGTATCAACACCATCTTACATGTGTACATATCGATTTTTGAAAACCCCTTTCTCTGTTTTTGGAAAAACCAGAAAAACCAGAAAAACCAGAAAAACCAGTAGAAAATTTGCTCTAATTCCTTCAATATTTGTCCAAATTGGGAAACCAGGAATTCATTAGCTTAGCATTAGTGTCCATCAACTCCATGTAAGAGGAATTTGTCCAATTGTAAAACACCAAGGATTAATTGCTCAATTAAAAATGCTCTATTTCTCTGCAACCAGTGGTGGACAGCCTGTTTTAATCAGCTCATTCCCAGCTCAATTAAGCATCATTGACCAAACAAATCACATAGACCTCTTCTCCAAAGTGTGAAGCATCCAATTGCTAAAGTAAACTTGAAAGGTATCAACCAACCAATGAGAATCGGATCTCCTCGTAGGTAAAATGATCAAAATCTGCACAGTTTCCTCTGTTCTGGCTGCGCTGCCTGCTGTAGGGGGGTTTGGGAGGAGTTGTGATGCTAATTTAAGATGGTTATAAGTCCCCAAGACACCTAGGCATGTGTGTGACCCATCAATGCTTTGATTTTTACCAAAAATGTGTTTCAAATGCTTCAATGTTTGACTTCTCTTTCTCTGTTTTGTGAGAGCTCAAAAACCAGAGATTTTCACACTTTGAAATGCATTCAAATTGCTCCAAAATCACAATAGGGCTT
Organism: Cibotium barometz; assembly: GCF_041138505.1. Taxonomy (NCBI): domain Eukaryota; kingdom Viridiplantae; phylum Streptophyta; class Polypodiopsida; order Cyatheales; family Cibotiaceae; genus Cibotium; species Cibotium barometz. Next base: position 1,806,234 of record NC_141053.1, read on the forward strand.
GCATAAGAGTTGCCATTACATCCCTCATTGTCAGATACATGTTTGCTTTGCCAGATTTACATGTATTTCCACCATACATTGTTGGAATTAGGGTTGCAGGAATGCACACACAACTTCAAGAAGATGAGGAAGCTTGAGCACAACACAGTAGTGTATTATGAGTGCCAAAAATGAAAGATAACAAGCCCTAGAAGATAATGGGCGTATATACAATGCACGGGGGAAAAAACCTCCTAGTGAGGGAAAAAGTGCCCCGGCGGTCCTAAGTGTGTTCACACACATCACTACTATAATATGGTAACAAATCCCCCCTGGAGTGATGCGGTGAACAAGAGCTAGCACTCATGTATAGGGAAGTGTCTAGCTATGTGGACGAATCCACAAAAGGGAGTAAGCCCAAAGCTTTGCGAAAAGCTTCGAACTTCTCACGAGGCAGAGCCTTTGTGAAAAGGTCTGCAAGGTTATCCTGTGTTGGCACATAAGCCAAACTGATCTCTCCTGCAGAGAGTCTCTCCCTGACATAATGGTAGTGCACCTCAATGTGCTTCGTACGAGCATGGAACACTGGGTTCCGCGCAACTGCCAATGCGCTCTGACTGTCAGTGAAGATGGTGGTGGCAGATGGCTGCCCAACACCCAAATCAGCCATAAGGCGTCTGAGCCACACACACTCAACCGTAGCTGTGAAAGCTGCCCTGTACTCAGCTTCACAACTAGAAGTGGCCACAGTAGGCTGCTTCTTGCTCAACCATGATATGCATGAGCTTCCAAGCATGAAGCAAAAACCACTCGTGGACACGCGTGTGTCATAACAACCAGCCCAGTCAGAATCTGAAAAAACATGTAAATCTGGCGGCAATGATCCCCCCTTGGGATAAAACAACCCAAGATGCCGAGTACCACTCAAATAGCGAAAGATACGCTTCACTGCCTGCCAATGCTTAATGCCTGGGCTATGCATAAATCTGCTCACCTGTGAGACTGCAAACTGAATGTCTGGCCTCGTAATGCATACATAAATGAGGCAACCAACAGCTGTCTGATAGAGTGTGACATCAAAGTGATCTCCAGCATCATGAAGACTCAACTTCAAACCTGTCTCCATTGGAGTAGCAATAGGCTTGCAGTCTTCAAGGCCAAATCTCCGCAACAATGTTTCAATATACTTTGTCTGACACAAAGCAATACCTCCATCACACTGCTTAAATTGTATCCCCAAATAATGATGCAAATGCCCCAAATCTGACATCTCAAAAGAGGCATTCAAATCAGCCTTAAAATCAGCAATATGACTCTCATTTGGTCCTGTGAGCAGCATGTCATCGACATAGAGAGCAATGATTAGATGTACACCATCCACACGTTTAGCATACAAAGTGCTTTCTGTTGGACTATTCTGAAACCCATGTGCAGTCAAATATGCATGTATTTTTTCATACCAAGCTCGTGGAGCTTGCTTTAAACCATATAAAGCCTTTTTTAACCTGCACACTTTGTTTTCCTGCCCTCTTTGAACAAAACCACGAGGCTGCGATACATACACCTCCTCATGCAAATCTCCATTTAAGAACGCAGTCTTTATGTCCAGCTGATGTACATTCCAACCATTATGAGCTGCTAATGCACAGATGCTACGAACAGTGGTCATACGACATGTGGGAGCAAAAGTCTCATCAAAATCAATGCCCTTCTCTTGAGCATAACCTTTTGCAACAAGCCTAGCCTTATGGCGATCCACTGTGCCATCAGGCTTACGCTTCAATTTGTATACCCACTTAGTGCCAATGGCCTTCTTGCCAGGGGGCAAATCACATAAAGACCATGTACCATTCTTCATAATAGCATCGTATTCTGCTTGCATAGCAGCCATCCAATTTTCTGAACTTTGTGCCTCATCAAATGAAACAGGCTCACTTTCATCGCACATACTAGAAACAGCCAATGCATAACAATCTGACGCATAAGAGGCACCATGAGAGCCAGAACGAGTGCGACTAGACAAAGGGGCATCCAACTTGCTGTCACGCAAAGTCTGCACCAGCCATCTAGGCATATTCCTAGAGCCCTCAATCTCTTGTCTCTCATCCTCAAGTGCATCATGCACATCTGCATCAGATATAGGCTGATCTGTGCCATCATTTAAAACCTGCATAGGCTGAAAAACTGCCTCATGAGGTATTGCACTTGACTGTGCACCACTGAAAAGAGACAACAATGTATCATAGACATCACGTGAGCTGATATCTGTCTCCTTAGTACATGAAACCAAGGGCTGAACTGCATCTTCCACAAATACAACATCACGGCTAACCAAAATGCGCTTTGTCTGTGGATGATACAAACGATAGCCTTTGCTCTCAGCACTATATCCAACAAAAATACATTTGACAGCTTTGTCATCCAATTTTCTGCGATGTTGCACAGGCACTAATGCATATGCCAGGCAACCAAAAACACGTAAATGGCCAACAGATGGCTTGCGGCCATGCCAAGCCTCATATGGAGTGACAACCTGTAATGCTTTGGTGGGACACCTGTTTAGTACATAAGTGGCACACATGACAGCCTCAAGCCAAAAACCATGTGGTAGACTTTGACTCTTAACCATACATCTTGCCATTTCCATGAGAGACCTGTTTTTTCTCTCAGCCACACCATTTTGCTGTGGTGTATACGGCACTGTACATTGGTGTTTTATCCCACGCTCAGCCAGAAATGCATTAAATTCTGAAGACATATATTCCCCCCCTCGATCTGAACGGAGGGTGCCCATCTTACTTTCTGACACATTTTCAGCCATAACCAAAAACTGTTTGAAGCACAAAAACACTTCGGACTTTGCCTTCAAAGGATATACCCATGCATGCCTGGTAAAATCATCAATGAAAGTCACGAAGTAAAGGTAGTTTCCAAATGATGGAGTTTGCATGGGACCACAAACATCACTGTGAACAAGCTGCAATCTGCGTTCAGCTCTCACTGATCCATCTTTGGGAAAGGAAGCACGCTGCATTTTACCCAATATGCAGCCCTCACAAACATGCTTGACAGGTGCCTCAAGCTTAGGCAAAGAAGACACCATTTCAGATTTCTACAGGCGCAGCAAACTTGCAAAATTCAGATGACCAAAACGTGCATGCCACAGTTTTGCATTTGAAATAGCCTGCGTATCCATAATAGCACATGCTGAATCCTCTACACATTTGCCATCCATATTGAGCTTATACAGCCCTCGACATAGTGAACCAGATGCTACAATGATGTCACCACAAGAGAGATCATGAACAGTACATCTGTCATCCACAAATTTTACAACCAAACCTGTTTTGGCAAATGCGGAGACTGACAGCAGATTCTTTTTGATCCCTGGCACATACAATGCATCAAAAAGTGTAAAGGTGTTGCCATTTGCAACATTCAGCACAATCTGTCCAACTCCTTTAACGGGATAAGAGGAGTTATTGGCACAAGTGACAGTATTCCCTGTGGGAGCAGACTCAAGGAAAGTGAATAAACTGTGCTGCGAGGTGATATGCTTAGTGGCACCACTGTCAAAGTACCATACATCTGAATCTACTGCAGACATACATGTGTCATGCAAAGATGGGTCATAACTGCACTGCGCATTGAATGCCCATTCTGTATCTAGCACAACATTAGCAGATTCATTGTTAGAAGGAGAGGCATCTGCAACAGCCATACCAGCCTCTTTCTTCTTAGCCTCTTTCGCAGCCAGCTTAGGACACGCTTTGATGACATGATCATTTCCCTTACAGTACTTGCAAAATGTTTTCTGTTTGTCACCCTTCTTCTCATCTTTGTCTTCCTTCTTTGGTTGCGCAGCATTTGCAGATTTTAGCTTACTAGAAGAAAAGCCAGCTTTACCTTTCTCGCTTCTCTGACCAGCAACGAAAGCTTGATCTGCGACACGCATAATATTCCTGTTTTGCCTTGACTGGTCTTCTTGCAGCAAAACAGAAACTAACTCCTCAAATGATAAGGCATTGGGATTGCCTTTCATCATCAAGCGAAGAGTGGAAGCAAAACCCTGATAAGAATCTGGTAGACCATTCAAAACAGTCTGCACAAGTGAACTGTCTGACAGGATTTCATCTGCAGAAATGAGCTGCTCTTTGAAATCCTTGATCTTTGTCAAAAAGCTATCCATAGAATCACCTTCGTTCATATGCTCACTCTCCAACTGTTTTCGGAGGTAAGCAACACGAGCCTCATTTCTTGCCTGATACAATGTGGCAAGTACATCCCAAGCATCCTTAGAAGTCCTGCAGGAGCGAATATGTGGGATAATGGTACGTTTGACAGACAGCGCAATCAAGGCATGAGCCTGCGCATCTCTACCATCCCAACGAATCTGCTCTGCTGAAAGTGGTGGTTCTCGAATAGCTGCTGCTACAGCACTTGTGCCTGCACCATCATCAACAGTACCTGTTTCTGATGTGTTTGCAGCATTCCCAGCCACAATAGGACGTGCATCAATACCCTGCACAATGTTCCATAACCCCTTTGCTACCAATACATGTCGCATCATATATGCCCACAATGGATAGTTGGTGCCATCCAACTTATCCTCAGCAGCCAACATGCGGAATACATCATTGTTGTCAGCCATGGCCAATGACTGTACTACTAGATGTAAATGCTGTCTGCAAGAGGTAAACCTGTATAAAATCGACCTGTGCTATGTAGCACAGCCCAAAACAGACGAATGGGCACCTGTCCTGCAGATTTTAATCTTGACAGAAAATCTGCACAGTAGGACGATTTTGCCTGCGCAGTACTTGGAATGCAAAAACGGAGGGCGAAATGACTTCAGATCAAAATTCTGAAACGACCAAGCCCTACGGGCTTGCCCACGGCATATACTAACCTGCAGACGCTCGTGAAACCTCGTCGCAATCGGAGGAGATGAAGCGGCAGGTGCCGGTGATGCTGCCCGGGAGGAGGAAGCCTGCTCTGATACCAATTGTTGGAATTAGGGTTGCAGGAATGCACACACAACTTCAAGAAGATGAGGAAGCTTGAGCACAACACAGTAGTGTATTATGAGTGCCAAAAATGAAAGATAACAAGCCCTAGAAGATAATGGGCGTATATACAATGCACGGGGGAAAAAACCTCCTAGTGAGGGAAAAAGTGCCCCGGCGGTCCTAAGTGTGTTCACACACATCACTACTATAATATGGTAACATACATCAATGTTGCCAAGCTTTAATGGAAAGCTTCAAAAACCAGAATTTTGCTTTGCTTTGATTTTCTTTGATTTGCTTTGTTTTTGCCTGTATCACCTGCAATCCGCTCAAGGATGTTTAGAAGACCTTACCCGGTAGGCCAAGCTCTCAGATCTGATAGTATTTGGTGTGCTCCAAGCTTCACAGCTCCAATGGCCAGCTTCACAGCTTCTTTTCACAGCTTCTTCTCCCTCTTCACTCACTCACTCATAAACCCTAATAAACAGCACAAGGCTCTGATACCATGTTGAAAGAACGGTAGAGGAGGAGGAGACACACACACAGGAGCAAACCCTAATGTATATTCCAAACCCTAACCATAGAGGGAAGCCATGTCCACTCTCACACAAAGCATAATGCTCTAATCTATAATCCACACTACACACAATGAGTTGTGTCCACACTCTACTAACCCTAGCTAATGTCCACACACTATGACCAGCTGGACACGCGGTCATTTATGTCTCACACATGTTCCTACCTAATCTGACAGCACATAGCATAGCTGGCTCACACTGACATCGAGCTTGAATCTCAACAGTGCATTCTATGGGAGCGTGTACCCCTTGATGGCTTTGCTCTAATAGCCTGTTCAATTTCTTGGGTGGCAACATTGGGGGTAGTTTTGCTCAATTGAGCATGTATAGCAATGTACTAATCTCTTTCGCGTCTACCATAGCAAACCTTGTACTAGTGCGTCTAGGAAAAATATCTAGGGTAGCAAGCATATGCATCCAGCTCTTAGAGTCTTTAGGCTCTTGAAGAGGTGCACACCCCTCACTCTTCAAGTATCTTATGGTATGTATGACACAGATGGACTGCAATGGATCACATCGTTGTGATAGAGTCCTCTCTGAATGGTCTACCACCGCTCATGGGGTGTACCTTACACGTGCGTAGATTTGTCTTGAATGTTAGATATTTTTGCCAAATGTATATTGTTGGAAGAGCCATCTCCTCAACTGCCACGTGTAAGGGAATTATCCCACGTGCATTGAAAAGGGTTGAAAACACTTAGTATAAGGTTCAAAAAGGGTTGAAAACCCTTAGTATAAGGATCAAAGGACCCTTAGGCCTCCCACATTCCTCCACCAACCTTTTACGAGTGAGTGGGTTGAAGGGATTGGTAGGCTCTGTGGGGGAAGGCGGCCAGCCTGGGCCATCTCTGCAAACTCTCGCTCCTTCAACATATATGTGGTCGATATCCCAATCATGAATCATTTTTCTCTCTCTCATGAATGGTCTGCCAAGGATGAAATTGTAAGAGACTTGCTGACGTCCAAAATTCATCACCACATGAAGGTGTGGCGGTAAGTAGTTCCCAATATCTTAAACTTAATATCCCTTAGTAGACGAATGGGTCTATCTGTGGCTCCATCAGCAAGTTTAACCAACAAAGTGGTGTCATCCACAAGGTGAGTGCTCCCCATTTTTCCCAGCATTGTTTTGTAAAAATGCTCACTCCTGCTCCTCCCTCCAAGATTGCAATAACTTGGAGGCCATTGAAGGTTATTGGCAACACTGCATTGAGTTCATCACCTTCGAAGTAATCTCTGAGCTTATTCACTCAAACCGTAGGGGTCCTAGTTATCTTATGAGATATACAAAATTCTTCTTCCTCAGATTCATTAGAGCTGTCAGGTGCCATAGTTTTGTGCATGCTAGCCATGAAGCGTCCTTCCATCCAATCCTTCCGATCATTCCATAGACTTGGGCTACTTTGGAGCAAAGTGCCGATAGGGATTTGGACCTGAGAAGAGAGGAAGGAAGAGAGACCTAAAATGTCTCTTGGAATGGGGTCTGTTTCACGAGAGGAAGGTTGGTTTGGCTTAGTCTTAAGCTTTTTTGAGTGTAAGGGATGGGAATAGAGATTTCTGTGCTCCTCCCCCTAAGATGATCCCCCAGGTTTCTAAGATATTTAGCCACCCTATTTCCCTACTCGAGGATAGCTCTTGTATGGCAGAAGCTGCTACTTTGGTTTGCCTTTTTGGGGCTGGCTAGTCTGGAAGCTCCCCAAGATATACCTGAGAGAGCTTCTTTCGCCGGTCTCCAGTTTGAGATTGATGGGCACGGCTCAAGGTAGGCGTTAGGAGGGTCATCTTCTATTTACACTTGGCACTCCATATTACCAGCTCTTGGGATACCAAAAGTCTCTCCTTTTCCTTAATGGGGTTAGGATGCTCAGTGAGCTTTTTTGGTAGTTGATGCGTGTCAATAGGCTCTCTAGCTCAGGTGGTAGCGCATAGCAAATCTTCCCCTTCATATGAAGAAGTCAATGCATGAGTTGTCGTGCCGTCTTTTGAACCACTTTTGATAACCACCCAGCTCTCACCCTTTGCTGATCTTTGTGGCTTTCTTTCCTGAGCACTGAGTCCTCGTACTTGTTCAAGGGATCTAGCTTGCGAGGTTGATGCCCTCTACCAATTTTACAGTCTTGTTACAGTGTTGAGAGGGACTTCTCGGATGAAACCATCTCTAACATTCAGCAGGTTAAGGCTGGTGTTGGGATTACCTTCGTGAATCTTTCTCATCATTCGCGATCTTAACGGACAATCCTTATACATGTGATCAATACCACACCCTACGCACAATGGGGTCATGGCAGGAGCACCCACAAAGGTACTCGCCATTCCCTCTCTGTTGGGACACTCAGACACTCGGTGAGGTCCTACACAATCATAACACTATATGGGTGGTCTCTTTGTCATCTGATTCATGTTTCTAGCCCACGGTATTAGGGCTACTAAAGTACACGGGGTACATTTGATCTCCCTCTATAAAGTAGTGACTTAAGAGTTGAGAGGGTGGGCTTGTAGGCTCTTGGGCTTCATAGATAGGGACTTCTAAAATTTCCCCCTCATTCCCATCTTCAAAGATTTCCGTCAGGGTCAACTGACAAACTGGTGCAACTCTTAGCAACGGGGGCTGAGGTGAAAGAACCGGGGGTGCTAAGGGCATTTTAGGTACCCTGAGGATTCCTCTTTATAGGGCACTTCTTGGCCAAGTTAAGGTGCATTATGAAGTGCACGTGCTCACAAGGCAATCAGTTGCCTGGGGGGTTGGCAGGCAAGCAACCTGTGAGGTAGAGCTCAAGCTAAGGCAGATTTTTGATGATAGAAGTTGGAGACCTCAAGATTGCCCCATTTCACGCAATACGTACACAATAGAGGTTGGGGGGGTCTCAGATGTGGACACTCCATTCTAATATGGTTAGCTAGACAGACCAGGAACCATACAAGATCTCTCATGGCAAAAGATGGGGTTGGCCTCCCCGATCCTGACACTGGCCGGTTCTCCATTGTTGGGTCATTTGTTTGCATTTATGCAGTAGCCAATTGCTCTACATTTTGTCTAGATGTGGACTCCTTACTTTTCCCATCAAGCTTTGTGCTACTAGTCTTGAAAGAAGCTTCTAATGTGCCCTCATGGAGTTCTCAGGAACGTGTTCCCTTGAAATTGTCCTCAAAATCCATAGCACTCTTGTAGTATTGCTCAAAGGAGGTATGGCCCAAGGTATATAATGATTTATGTAAAGGCACGTCATTAAGACCCTCTAGAAATCTCCCTATTAATCTTTTGTCAGAGAACTTATCTCTGGCACTACAGTGCGAATGGAGATATCTAACTCTATTGATGTAGTTGCTGATGGTTTCTCCTTCCTTCTATCTTACGTTATGCAGCTGCTCAATTGGACTCCTCTGGTACCTTGGTGAGAATACCCAACCTTGAAAGCCTCTTTCAAAGCTTCAAAGGTGGATTTATACTCAACCTTTAAGGACCTTGGTTTCTCCTTCCTTCTGTCTTACGTTATGCAGCTGCTCAATTGGACTCCTCTGGTACCTTGGTGAGAATACCCAACCTTGAAAGCCTCTTTCAAAGCTTCAAAGGTGGATTTATACTCAACCTTTAAGGACCTAAACCATTGGCCTGCTTTGCCATCAAGGGTGAGGCTGAAGGTGCTCACCTTGACTTGATCTTCTACATGGCCAAAGGCATCGCATATTTGCTTAAACATCTCTAAATGTGGAATCGGATCCCCAGTCCCATCAAATTTCATGATAAGTTTTGAGATTTTAGCGGGTATATTCCGCTCCAATCTTGGTGTAGGTGTAGATTGTATTGGTGCTAGAGGTGTGATACCTACAGCCACCCCCTCCCTATTTCCATGCGGCCAATCTCAACATTTCTGGTGTCATTACTTCCATGGTTGGAACAAGAGTATTTTGAGGAAGGGTTGGTGGAAGAGAGAGGCTGGGAGAATAATATACCATAGAAGGCCCCTATCTCATAGGTGGGTTTAAATATGTCCCTTGTGGTACCCAATGTAGACTCCTTGTGGAGGGTACTACTGATATACCAGCGAACTGGGCTGATGCGAAGGGCCTGGGTAGAACCTTTCCCTTTGGTGTGGCGTTTATGGTCCTTGAGAAGATAGACCTAGCCCTAGATTTTGCATTGGTCCTTGGGTCCTATACTTATGAGCTATACCTGAAACAGATGATGCGGCTCTCTAGACTGGTGGTTCTGCCTGGATCTATTGACTTTCACTTTGCCCTACTTTTTCTCTAGGATCTAGAGACGGAGTGAGCTCACTTTCTTGGGGTTGGTCCATGCCTCTCACCCTGGGTTTCGATTCTTCCGACTGTGTATTGGGCCAGGATAAAATTATGGAACCTTGAAGAAAGACTTCTCTGCGAATGTGTGGGAAAGGTAGGAGCTTGCTCTTGGATAGACGGTCTGTCCAACAAATGGTCTATCCATGCAATGAAGTTTTGACTCTCCTGTTTTGAGATCTGGAGTCCCTCATCCCATGCATGGGTGGTCTTCGCTTTCACTGTGGTACTGTCCAAGATAAGCACTGTTCGACTCCCCTTGGTATTGACCGATGGATCCGACCTATGATAAGCGAAGGAGATTCATGAGAGTTCACTTTGTCGAGCAGAGGGCTATTCAGCACCAATCTACCCGATCGTAGGTGCATTAAAATATGAAACTGTTGTGCAGGACCCCTTTGTGAAAAAAAACATTTGGAAAAGGGAATGGCCGTACGCTTTGAAACGATGGGCATAAGCTTTCAAAATGAGAAAGGAATTAGCATACGCTCCTCAAGGAGAGAAGCAACAGACGTACGATTCTAGGAGGGCATAGGTGTACGCATAACAAATGAAAGAAGGAACGGGCATTCGCTTTGGAGCAGAAGGGAATGAGCCCTCCAAGTTGGGTCCAGAGTGGAATGGGCATGGCGAAGATGCCACAGACGTCATTAACTTCAAAAAACAGAATAAAATGGATGTTTGCTCTTAGGGAAAGAAAGAAACGGACGTTCGCTTCCAAAATCTGAAGACAAAAGGAAAGGCACGGGCGTGGTAATTGCAATTGAGCTTTGGAATGGGTGTTTGATTCAAGATGAGAAGGGTACGGGCGTGGCACTTCTAGAACGGCCGCAGCACTATCATTTCTAACACACACACACACACACACATACAATATATATAATTTTAATAGTGAGGATGCATGTGAATTTGTCTGTGTGTGCATCTTTATGTCTATGTATGCATGTACAAGTACATATGTGTGTGTGCATGTACACATACATACATGTGTATGCGTGTGCATCCACGTATACATACATGTGTGCATGTGTGGGTGATGCACGTCCATGTGCAGCACAGACGTGTACTTGTATACATGAGTGTGTGTATGTGTGTTTATGTATGTGCTTATGTGTATTCATATGCATGTATGTGTGTGTGCAAGCTTGAGTGTATGTGTATGCGTCTTTCTGTGTGTGCATGTACACATGCACGTAACTCTGTGTCATCTATGTGTGCATGTATACATGTGTGTGTGTGTGTGTGTGTGTGTGTCTCTCTCTCTCTCTCACACACAAAGATGCAATCTCTCATGCACACACACACACACAAACATCCTCTCTTTTCTCACATGTACACATATACACATGCAATATACCCCCCCTCTCTCTCTTTCTCTCTCTCACACACACACACCTCTTTCTCATGCATACACATGAACATGTACTCTCTCTTCTCACATCCCCTCACACACGCATAGAAACTCTCTCTCTCTCTCTCTCTCTCTCTCTCGCTCTCTCTCTCTCTCCCCCAACACACACACACACACACACACTTGCATGCATATATGTGTAATTGTGTGTGCGCGCGCACACACACACACACACACATGTGTGTGTGTGTGATTGTGTAATGTCGACTTCATAGATGCATGCATCATGTAAGTGTCTTGAATATGTGTATGTGCTAGTGTGTGTATGGTGTAAGTGTGTGTACGTGGTGTGTAGGTTTGTGTTTGTGTGTATCCATGTGCGAGTGTGTGCATGTACATGTGTGTGAGCATGTGAATATGTTCATGTGTATATCTTTGTGTCTAGGTGTGTGCACGTGTTTGTGTATCCATGTGCGAGTGTGTGCATGTACATGTGTGTGAGCATGTGAATATGTTCATGTGTATATCTTTATGTCTAGGTGTGTGCACGTGCACGTGCATGTGTGTGTGTGAGTGTGTGCATGTACCACGTGCAAATGTGTATGCATTTATGTCTATATATGTATACATGTGTGCATGTATGCACTTGTGTATGTATGTGCTTGTATGCATGTATACGCATGTATGTGTATGTGCAAGCTTGTGTGTGCGCATGTAAGTGTGCATATCTCTATGTGTGTGCATGTGCGTCCACGCGTGCAAGTGTGTGTGCATGTGCGTCCACGCGTGCAAGTGTGTGTGCATGTGTATTTGTGTGGGCATATCATGTGTGTATTTGGTGTGTGTGTGTGCGTGTGTATAGATCTATTTATATATACATGCTTACATACCTATAGATACATACATACATACATAATATATATGTGTGTGTGCGTGTGTGTATGTATGTATTTATCTATGTATATACAGGTATGTGTTTATCTATGTATATACAGGTATGTGTATTGTCTCTCTTACACATGCACAAAATATAATATTAGAAGATGTGTGTGTGTGTGGAGGTGGGGGGGATTGCTTTCTAATGTATTATATATATACATGCTTACATACCTATAGATACATACATAATATATATGTGTGTGTATGTATGTATTTATCGATGCATATTCTCTCTCTTACACATGTACATAATATAATATTAGAAGATATATATGTGTGTGTGGAGGGGTGGGCAATTTGCTTTCTAATGTATTATATATAAACTCATTAAATGAGCAAATGACTTGACGTGACAATTAATTATGAGCCCCAATGCATCTAGGCGCGTGTGGAAAGAAACCCCAAAAACCCTTGTCTCTTCTCCTTTCTCCTTTTCAAAAATTATCCCTCTTCTTTCTCGGGTAGGCACACTTGTACTTAATATGTAATAAATAATTCTTTTTTTAAAGAAAATATATCTTATATAAGGGAGCCCCTTATATCATGACCATGTTTTCATCGGTCAAAAGTTACCCATATACTACATGCAGATGATATGAAAACTCTAGGGCTTATTGTTAGGAGGTTTGAATTGTGGCGTGAGCCTCAAGGCTTAAAGTCAAGGTTTGTATTGTGGCGTGAGCCTCAAGGCTTAAAGTCAAGAGTGTGCCAAAAAAAAAAGGGAGGATTAAAGGAGTTGATTATGACATGGATTGGTGTGACACCAAACTTATCATGTTTCTCATACATCTATACAAGCGTGCGTTTCCAAATTTGAAGTAAAAGATTCACCTATACGGCAAATGTCGAGCATCTACACCAGAACTGATGCACTCAGTGACTCAGCGGGTGGAAGTTTTGGGCGGCGGGTTCCGCGTGTGCGACGATGCAATTGAATGCCTCCGAGTCCCGACCCGCACGGCAACATACGCTGGCGTGCCTTCATATACATATTGCCTACTTCCTTCCTTTTGTTGACACCTCTGAGTTTGCGACCATGGGACAGCATCGGCATCATCACCACCCTCATCATCATCACCACCCATGTCCGCCACGGCACCACCCATGCCCCCCACCATATTGCCCGCCCCCTCCTCCTCCTCCTCCTCCTCCTCCACCATGTCCCCCACCATATTGCCCACCACCCCGTCCTCCTCCACCATGCCCCCCACCTTATTATATTCTCCCATCATGCCCACCACCACGCCATCACCACCCCTGCCACCCTCCACACCACCACCGTCACCACCACTGCTGATTATTATATATTCAGCTCGGTGTGTTTACTTCTTTCTCTCTGTAGTAGTACAGCGTAAATGAATCTGCAATTCCAATACGCGTACACCACGATCTTTCTCGATCGGCCTGCATATGTATGTAATAGAGAGTTGTTCCACCGTCTACTTACAATGAAGCACTCGAAGCTCTGCAATTTCACGAAGGTGGTTCCTCTTTAGATTTTTTCTTTGAGTAATATCCAAATTTAAAATGTGTGGACGTGTGCACAGGTTCTCTGTTGTGGATGGAGAGAGAGAGAGAGAGCGAGAGAGGAGTTGATTCTTTCAACGTCGTATCCAACCACGGAATGAGTTGCGAATCGCTTGGCTAAGGTAGATACAGAGGAAATTTTTCAATCGTTAAGGTGGAGAAAGAGAGAGGGACAGAGTGGGACGGAGACGGATGTAATCATAAAAATATGATTATGAAAAGTGAGCATAAGCTCAATAGATAGTACTGCATAGGTTCAAGTGAATGAAAACATTGATTAAATGGAACGTTCATGGAACGTTCACGGCCATGCCTTTCCCTTCTCATATATTGGCACCTTAGCGCACGAACCTGGGGACTTACTTGGCGTATACGTATACCCACGGGGATTAAACAAATAATTGTTTAACGTAAATTTTTTATCTAAGTTTATAGAGGGCAGTTTTAAATTCTAAATCTAAACATGTATACTTGTAAAAGGGGGGGTGGACAATTGTGTTAGAAAATATAGAATTTTGAAATAAGGGTTATTTGAAACACTTGCTTGAATGTGCAGGCAGGCTGTATGGGGTTTTATAGAGTGACCCCCTCGAGGGTACAAGCAGTCCCAAGGATCAAGAAGTACAAACATAAGAAGTTCGTGGGCCTTCAAATTCATGTAGAAGACTATTTACAAAGTGTATAATCATGTTCTTATCGTAGGTGCATATTCATCTTTTTGCCGTATAAGCCATCACTTATTTCCTTCTAGGGGGCATTAATCATGTTGCATGTTCATGTAGAAGACTATTTGCAAAGTGTATAATCATGGTCAAATTATCGTGGATGCATATTCACCATTTTGCCATAACCATCACTTGTTGCCTACTATGAGGCATTTATTAATGACCAATGTGCGAGCTATAATGAAGTAGATTTGGCTTGCAAATGCACATGGTGGATGGGGCTTAGGCACTTGGGCTTAGAGTCATTCACATGTGTACTCTTGGGGCCCTTGCACTATATTAGGTATAGGGCTCATTGTACCCGTTTAAGATATAGACATATGTGTCTTCTTGGAGCTTATGCCCAAAGTTTCATGGTGACTTTCACCCATGTTTAGACTTCCATGTAAACGGCATCTCATGTCTCTAGACTCCGCGTTAACGACCCTCTCCTTTTTCTCCCTTCTTTAATTGGTATCACAGCCTCATCCTTGATCCTAGTTAAGGTTTTCTTAATCTTAGATAAGTGAAACCCTAAGATTTTAAAAACCCTAAATTTTGTGTTAATTTCTTATATTTTGTTTTTAAATATAGGAGTTTCAACCATTTTATGGATTATGTATTGGTTTTGATCTTGGTGTTGTGATTAAAACGTGATTTGGGCCTTAAGCATTTTTGAAATTGATTTTTATACAGTTTTTAGATTTGTTAATTTCTTGATTTGAGAAGACTAGCAATGAATTAATGTTAATAATTTTTGAATTTGTATCAATTACTGTTTTCAAAAACACTAATCCACTTTAGTGCTTGATTTTCTTGATCTTCTTGATTTTGATTTCTTGAAATTTTCTTGATTCTCGAAATTAGAGTTTACAAAATTTCAACAACCAGTTTTGAGTGATTCTTTGTATTATCTTGCTTAGAGGGCATACTTTTTCAAAGATTAATCCTTAGAGTCCTTATTTCTTTAAGATTGAAACCCTAGATTGCGAGTTCTTGAAGGAAAACTACAAGAAGAAGGTTGTTGTGCAAAATCTTAGTGGACTTTCAAGGAAGTGTGCAAAATATAATTTAATATGCAGTACAGAGTTAAAGATTCAAGTGCAGAGTTGAAAAACATTGAAGATCTGTTTCAAGATTAGTATAGAATTGAAAATTTAAGCGCAAAGAGCAAAATTTATGCAAAGATTCATAGTTGTGAGTGATATTTGGCAAAATCTTAACATTCTTTGCATCTCTTTGCTATTTGTTACACTTCTTATTAATTTCTTATAAGAAACAGTCGAAATATCAAGAAACGGTTGAAACATCAAGAAATAATTGAAATATCAAAGAAACAATAGAAATGTTTTCATTTAGAAAGATTAAATTGTAGTGGTTTGTGAAGATTATCCTCAAATTAGACTGTTTACAACTTAATCAAGTGGGGACTAGTACTTAATCTTGTGGAAGTTTAAGTAAACAAGTCACAGAAGTGTTGTCTTCATAAAGCAAGTGCAGTTTTGGAAAAGATGAGTACATATTATAGCTTAATACTAAAAATAGTGCAAGATATTGTGTATTTGATGCAAATATACTTGACAACTGTGTTGGGAATCAAACCTAGTCTATAGGTATAGTCATGTGTGCACCTTACACCACAAAGTTTCAAACAATTTGAAAAGAAAGCAAACATGACTTGAGGAAGAAGGAATATTAACATCAAGTGATTTGGACACATTTATTGTAAGATTAAGTGGATTTTGACTGAAAATGATTAAGAAGTTCCAAGGGTGGATCTTGAAAAAGATAAATGATTAAATAAATTGTAAAAGCTTCACTATAACACGTCGGGGGCATAGCATCATTTTCTAGCAGCATTTAAACAGCGCTTTTTTTTGGGATGTCGAGGATTCCATTTGCTGCTCCAAAGTAAAATTTCATTGCTGGGCCGTGCTGTTGACAACGAAATTTTGTTGCTCCACATCGTTTATAGCAGCAAAATTCCAGTGCTGGGCAACACCCTTAGCAGTGAAATTTCATTCTACACTATAATTTTGCTGTTGAACAGTGAAAATAGTAGCGAAATTACGCTGTTATTGTAAGATCCCCGTCCCCACAGCGCAACAAATTCAGGGGTGCTAGCAACGGAAGTAGCACTTCTTGCGTGGGGCAGGGTCCCACACTCGGGGCCTCGAATATCCGGACAAGAGACTAATCCATTGGTTTTTCCAAAACCGAACTTGAAAAAAACTTCCTTTGCCCGGAAAGCACGGGCAATTCCACCAGGATAACTTTTCCCTAACGTAGTCAAAAGCCTTAACTAACTGAGCTCATCTCACCGAACCCGTAAGTCCCATAGTCAGATCAGTGAAAAAGACTGTACTTGGATCATAGAGACCAACGCTTTTTTCCTCATTGAGAGGCACAACCATTGATTCTTTTCCATAGAACAATTTTTGTCCGGAATTTACTTCATCTATCGAACTAAACAGAAATTGAGTCTCGATTTACGGATCCATCAATTTAGCCTAACCCCATCCACTCCCATGGGTTAGCCAACTGCCCAACCATTGTAGCGATGGGATCTAATTAGGAATTTGGTTAGGTTTTGTTAGAAGTACCAGGGAAAAGAGTTCCCAGGCCTCGTAGCCGGATGTTCATGCAAACATAAAACTAGTCACACCACTTACACACCCAATATGAAATTTCCTTTTTCTTAGCATCAGCTATCTTTAAAATAATCCTTTAATGAAACCATTCTATCTCTGATCACAATCCTCCAAAATATCCGATTGAATCTTAATTTCCAATCATTCCTTTATCGGAGTATCTATAGCATCAGGCAACCAGAACGCTCACCACTTGTCCACTCAAGGGCCTTTTCAATAGTTCCTAGCTCATAGTACCCGGTAATATAATCACTTATAAAATCAAGATGGAATCTCCATTGAAGATCAGCAAGATCAATCAACAGATCCATATAAAAGAGCCATGGATTCATCCGTTGAGGACCAGCAAGGTCAATCAACCAGATCCATTGAGGACTCATCCGTTGAGGACCAGAAAGGTCAATCAACCAGATCCATGCCCGGTTTCAGAAAACAACTCTTACTCCTTGTTCCAATATCTTCCACGACGCACATGTGGGTATCTTCAGTGGCCCAGAGCCCGAGCATGGTATAGTCAGCACCCTCTAGGATCCTTCGCAGGTCACCTAGCGCTTCACTCATAGGCCGCTTCCTTGGTCCCTCATCCACCGTATCAGAAGCTCACCATTTAAATCGAACCGAGGCTGGTCAAGACCTCGGCCGACCCTGCTACGCGAGACCTCCTCCGTTGACTCTCCGTCAGCTGTTGCAACTTTATCAATTAGGTCTCCACGACCTTAATCACAAGACGGTCAAAATGCTTCCCCAGCATTCTTGACATAAAACAGTCATTTACAAACAGTTCACAAATACAGTTTCTATAATGAACTCTCGTCTTTCCACATTATCCCTCATTAGTCCACATTACTTATTCCACATTATTCCATTCATATGTGTACTCATTCTCATCCAATCACATCATTTTCCATCTCATCACATCAGATTCATTCACATCACATATCATTTATTCACATCCCAATTCACATGTCATCACATCTCATCCATTCACTCATATCGACGTCACATCATTTCACATACACATTCGCATTCATTATTCCACATACACATCCACATTCGTACATCCACATCCACATCCATACATCCACTTCCACATTTGCATTCATACATACATATCCATATCCACATCCACATCCACATCCATACATCCATTTCCACATCCACATCCACATCCACATCCATACATCCATTTTCACATCCACATTCATGCATCCATATCCACATCCACATTCATGCATCCACATCCCCATTCACATTCATACATCCACATCCACATTCATGCATCCACATCCCCATTCACATTCATACATCCACATCCACATTCACATCCATACATCCATTTTCACATCCACATCCATACATCCACATCCACATTCATGCATCCATCTACATCAACCCACATCATTCACACATCAAACCACATCATCCGTACATCAATCTACATTAATCTACATCATTCACACATCAAACCACATCATCTTACATCAATCTACATTAATCTACATCATTCACACATCAAACCACATCATCCATTCACATTCGATTCACATGCCGTCATTTATTCACATCCCTTATCATTCATATCACGATTCACATGCCATCACATTCCTTCACATCCTATACCATTCATTCACATCCTAATTCACAGGACATCACATCCATTCATCCAATTTCATTTATCTGATTCATATCACTTCCATCCATCCATTTACATCTATCTGATTCTTATCACATCTCATCATATCTATTTATAGAATGTAAGAGAATTCTAACTTTTTGATATAAAGATTCTTTACGCATCTAATTAGGCATAAAGACAACTTTAGTAGGAATAACACTTTTATAAAAATCCTTTTATGCATCTATTTAGGCATAAATTTAATTTTAAGAAAAATAACACTTTCGAATTAAAAATAAACCTTTTATGCATTTTACTATGCATAAATTCCATTTTAATGAGAATAACACTTTCAAAATAGAAATAAATCTTTTATGCATCTATCTATGCATAAATTCAATTTCAATGATTCAAAATAATACTTTCAAAATAAAAATAAATCTTTTATGCATCTTTCTATGCATAAAATCAAAATTTATAAGAATAACTCTTTTGGAATAAAAATAAAATTCTTCATGCATCTATTTATGCATAAAATCAAAATTGATGAAAATCACTATTTGAATTAAAAATAAAATTCTTTATGCATCTTTCTATGCATAAAATCAAAATTGATGAAAATAACTATTTTGAATTAAAAATAAAGTTCTTTATGCATCTTTCTATGCATAAAATCAAAATTGATGAAAATAACTCTTTTGAATTAAAAATAAAATTCTTTATGCATCTTTCTATGCATAAAATCAAAATTGATAAGAATAACTCTTTTGGAATAAAAATAAAATTCTTCATGCATCTATTTATGCATAAAATAAAAATTGATGAAAATAACTCTTTTGAATTAAAAATAAAATTCTTTATGCATCTTTCTATGCATAAAATCAAAATTGATGAAAATAACTCTTTTGAATTAAGAATAAAATTCTTTATGCATCTTTCTATGCATAAAATCAAAATTGATGAAAATAACTCTATTGAATTAAAAATAAAATTCTTTATGCATCTTTCTATGCATAAAATCAAAATTGATAAGAATAACTCTTTTGGAATAAAAATAAAATTCTTCATGCATCTATTTATGCATAAAATCAAAATTGATGAGAATAACACTTTTGGATTAAAATAAATTCTTTATGCATCTTTTCATGCATAAATCCAATTTAGTAGGAATTACAGTTTTAGAATAAAAGAATTTCTCTTATGCATCTTCCCATGCATAAAAACTAAATCCGATGAAAAATAACTGTTTTAAAATAAAAACTTTCTTTTATGCATCTATTTATGCATAAATTCAATTCTGATGAAAGTCACACTTTTATAATAAAACAATTTCTTTTATGCATCTCATTTATGCATAAAATCCATTTATGATGAAAATCACACTTTTAATATAAAAAAATCTTTTATGATAAAAATAACACTTTTATAATCAAAATAACAATTTCAATATGCTCCCTTCTATGCATAGAATTTAATTCTAAAGAAAGTAACACTTTTTTAATAAAATATTTTTAGTATGCATTTTTCTATACCTAGGATGAAAAATAACACTTTAAGAATACATATACGATGGGAATTACTCTTTTTGAATTAAAAAAAGAAAAACTTATTTTACACAATTTTAGAAAATTTTACCATAACCTCTTTCGTATGGCTGACCATGTTTCAATTTTTAACTCTCTAAAATTAATTAGAATTTCACCAAGAGTATTTAAATCATTCTAATGTAAACATTTTCTACTTATTTAAGAGAAACATTATGAAAACTTGATTTTATCCAATAATCATTCATCTAGGATAAAGAATGGTTAGATTTACTAAAGAAGAGAGGGGAATGCCTTTTTTCAATGAGGCATAATATCATATTCATTTTAGAGAGGACAAAAATCATAAAAACCATAAAATGAAATAGAAAAGAGAAGAATCTCCAACTTACAAGGAGAATTTGAGAGCTTTCCTTTGGCTTGATGGTTTGAGGGATCTACTCTTGTTTGAAACAAGAGTGGCCACCAATCTTTAGAAGAGGGAAGGTAAAAAACTAATGAATTATGAGTAAATTCACAGTTTTTGGCTCTGGGAGAAGCAGGGTAAAAGTGCAAAAAACACTATTAAGCTTCAACAAAGGGGGAGGCTTCTATTTATAGGAAAAAGTGAGCCTCTAACCAAGCAAACTGATTCTAGAATTTTCCAGATCAGTTCGGTCAATTTTTGACCATTTTTAGGTCAGTTTAGCTCACTCTTTGGATCTAGTTGAAACAGGAGAGAGGAGAGATAAAATATCTCATTATTTGGAAGTTTAAAACTCTCCCACACATGTGAATTCTCCCATACTGAGGTGTCAAAAATGTATCATTTCTTCTAAATATCTCTCTTTTTTAACTATTAACCTTGTCCTTAGTCAACTCTTCATCTTATGTGAGTATTTACTCATTTTTTGGGGGATTTTCTTTATTTCTTCCATTTATCTCCTCCACACATTTGGATGAATCTGATTGGCCCCTCAAAACCTTAATTTAAAATTTTCAAAAAATCTGGACCCCCAGGATAAGGCCTTTTGAAACAGATTATAATTTATTTCGAATGCACCTTCTGAAAATCTTTTTGAACTATTTCGGGGGAACTTATTTAAATATGAAGAGATATTTTTCCATCCAAAAATATCCAAAATCTGAATAACCTCTCTCTAGATCATTTTAACTCTCTAGGTCAAAACAGGTAGAAAGAAGATCTTTTATATTTCTAAAGAGGGATTTGACTACAAGGGAAGATACTGGACATCCTGAGAGGCTGGGGAGGAATCTTACATTCTACCCCACTTAAAAAACGCGAGATGTCCTCATCTCGTCGTCGCAGGTGGAGTATGATCTCTTTCATCTTCTTCTTCTTCTTCAATCACTTCCAGCCTTACTGCCTTGGAAGTGGACGCCCGATTTGGGAACAACTCTTTTTAACTTCCCCTATTTCTGAGGTGGAGGTCTTGCATTACTTTGGATTGAAACTGCAGGTTGGATAGAGGGTCTACCTCTGGGATTTCCCTGATTTTGGCGGATAGAACTCTGATTACTCTGGAAGGAAGGGGGCTGGAGTCTGGAATCTTGATCCCTGATTTTTCTGCCCTGAAATCCTTGATCCAAAAGGAGTTAGGCAATCCATACTGTGATGTCCAAGTCCTTGACAGTTATAGCATTTCACTCTCTTGTTCAAGGGTGGAACTTCTGAAGTTGAAATCCAGGGGATTGAGTTTTGGGAAAAGGACATTGCTTCCATTTTGAAACTTCCCATATCCTGGGTTTGACCTTGATGTCTCTTAGGCGGAGGAAGGTTGGAATCATCTTCTGGGAATAAAAACCTTTTGAAAGGTGATGGTGCTGGGCATTCTTGACTAAAGTATCCAATGGCTCGTTTATTCCCCGAATGAACCTCTCCATCAGCTGCTCTTCATCAAATTGAGGGGAATATTTAAGAAGGGTAAAAGCCTGATGGTACTCTTCAATTGTTCGGCTTTTCTTCTTTAGTTCCAAGAACTCATTCATCTTAGTTTCAAGAAAGCCTGGGGGACAAAACCTCTTTCTGAGGTTCAACTGATTCTGGGGTTCTTTAAATAGGTCGGCTCCCCACATAATCATGGGGTAAAGATACTCATATAGAACGCATTATTAAATAACAATTCATTCAGAATATCTCATTCATATCTTTAACACAATAATGGTCCATCAGACTGAATTTTTCCATCTGAACAGTCCTCCATGGGGATTTCAATAATGGTCCATCAGACTAAATTTTTCCATCTGAACAGTCCTCCATGGGGATTTCAAATTTTCAGATTTTTAATTTATCAACCCTTAACTTGATCCACAGATCAAAAGTTAACAGTAGTAATCTGCTAGCACAATGTTGAAAATACAAGTGAATAGGGTGTGTGCGGGAACAAGCCCTTGGTTAGAGGTTGTAAAAGAGAAGATGTGAATGCGAAAGAACCTGTGAAAAGGTGAGAAGAATCTACTGGGAGAGAATAAAGGGTAGCATGAGAAGATTTAGGAAGTGTGGAGATATTCTGGGAAGTGTGGAGATATACTGGGAGATATTCTGGGAAAAGTGAAGAGGTGGAGAGAATCAGGGAAAAGAGGTGGAGTGAATCATGGAGAAATCAGTGGGATTTGATGCTTGATGTAAACTCTATAAATTGAGGCATTGCCCTAATGAGAATTTGCTGGTTTTTGAGTATCCATGCCTACATTAATCTATTTGCTAATTACGTCTTAATTATTTATTAATCACTTTATTAATGATGTTGATTCTAGTGTTTGATCCACCATAGCTCATCATAATGCTCAAATTTCAACATGGTATCAGAGCCATGCTAATTTGTGAGTCCATTATCTTGCTAATTATTTTGCTAATTAGGATTAGTAGAAAATTATAATTTTCCCTCTTTTTTCAACTCACCTCTGTACCCCCAGCCAGTGGAGGAGCTCCCTCTCCTTTCACACATAAAATTAAGCCAAACCCTTCTAGCACATGATAGGTATCTCATAGTTCTTCAAGCTCATCCAAACAACGTAGCAAACCGCCGTCGGATGAAGGAGAAATCGTTGTTTTAGCAGGCTACATTTTTCAGCAGAAGATCTCAGATCTACACTCACTCACAGTGAATCACTCTAATTCCTCTTAGCCCAAGGTGTTTTCAAGCATTCTCTACAAACTGGTGAAGATAGAATTCAGTTTCATCAAGTCTACAGTGAGATCCAAGCTCTTCATCAAATTTGCAGGTGACTTTGGTAAAACAGAGATTAAGCTTTCAATATTTGGTCAAATCTTGTGTTTCTTGGCTTAATCCTCTACTAGACTCATTGATATTGATGCCTTTGAAAGCAAAACATGAAGGATCAAGCTTTTACATCCCAAGAAGTGCATGAGGAGCATCAACCTCAACCTGGGCCTAGTGCTAAACAAGATGAGGCTAGTACAACCGAGGATAGTTCTGGGAGTTCTGTTTTTGTGGATAAGGTGAACAAGACTCTAGATGCCATCATTGATGCTCATAGAAGTCACATTGCAGCTTTATCTGAGCTACCCAAGAAGCTTCAAGAATACCCAAACCCTCGGGAGGAGAAGATCAATCTAGCTGTACATCAGCAACTCATTAGGGAAGCTCAATCAATACTTGAGGGCTCACCTCCACCTATCCCTTGGGGCCCAACCTCTCTTAAGCCAACATTAGAAACCATACCAGAAGTGTCATCAAGTTGGGAAATGAAAAGTGAGCTGATCTTACAAGCTCATAGTAGTGAGAAGTCTGCACCAATTGCCACCCCATTGAAAGAAGGTATTCTGCCACCACCTAGCCTTGCCTTCCCATGCAATGATGAAGTTATTGATGCTAACGAGACATGGCAAATGAGATGTGGGCAGCAGTTCATGAGAAAGTTAATGAGAATATGTCCTCTATTATTTTACCTCCATTCTCTGAGGAGGTGGATTTTACCAGGGGCACAGAAAATAACTTTAGACGCCCAAGCATCCAGGAGGAAGTTCAAACAATTGTTTCTCCTAGAAGTAAGCATACAATGAAAACCTTACCATCTTATTTGGGAGAATATGAGAACTGCTCTCAAACCTTGAGGATACCCTCCATGCATAGAAGGTTGACAAAGGAAATGGATATGGGTATCGTGCAAGCTACAGCACCAGTGGCTTGTACCTTACCTTTGCTTGATTTGATAAAGCTTCGACCTGAGTTGTGGAATGATATTGCCACATGTTGGTCAGAGCAGGTATTGCTACAAAAGGGTCACCATCATTGTACTATACACCCTCAGACAAAGCATGTTATGCCAGTTCCTATCAACAAAGTAGGAAAATTTTGTGAGGACGATTAGGGAAATGCTACCCTCCCATTAGAAGTGCGAAAAGTAGCTTCAACTGCAATACTTGATAGTGGTGCAGGAGTGGGTATTGTGACAAGGACCATTTGGGAAAAGTGGGACAAACCAGCTATTAGGAGTACCAGAATGCGCTTGCAGCTAGCAGATGGAAGCTTAGAACATCCCATTGGGCTGCTAGAGAACATATTGGTCACCACATGTGGGATTGAATATGAGCACACATTTGCAGTAGTGGATTTTAGAAAACATCCAAACTATGAAGTGATATTGGGTAGACCATTCATGCGACCATTTCAAATGATTCAAGATTGGGGATACAATTATTTGTACCTCCGACATGATTCTGTCATCACAAGGGTCAACCTAAAGAATCACTCATATCGTGATTTAGCAAGGTCTCCAATAGATGAGTTTGATTCTGCTTCATCTGAGGGCTCAAGAGTTACATTGTCAGATGGGCGAGAAGATCTGTGGATGTGTGGAGCCTCATGGAAGGATTTCAACACTGAGAGACTTAAGGGTAATCGAAGTGTATCAGATGAGGCATACATTCCACAACCCTTCCCTGAGCACTTAATTGATCCCCTAGAATGGAGTCATGTCCTTGCAACATTATCGACATGTGCTTTACCTAAGCCAATTCAATTTTGTCACTCAGATGGATATGACATTATTCCTATACGAATGGTACAACCACGTGACCTTCTAGATGATTTGTACTATGGGGATGCATCCACAACAGCACTGCATGTAGAGGAAGTCTCAGTGGAGGATTTAACACTGGAATCTGCTAATGATGCTGATAAGGAAGATGGATGGGACTCTGATTTTGAAGATGATGTGATAATCCCCGAGGAAGAGTTAGGAAAGGCACGCCTAATCTTGAGAGGAAGGGAGGTTCAAATAGAGATCCCTCAAAGCCGACCTAAACGTAAATGTTGTAAGAGCCATAAGAGAATCCGTAAACAAGATGAGAGGGAACAATGTGAGAGAAAACAAAAAGAAGACGAGGAGTTTAAGAATGAACACTCTCGACCACCACCTCACTTCTTAGGAAAGAATGGATATCTATACTATGTCCAAGCACATTATGTCCAAGCACAAGATAGTATCAAAGACCAAGTAAAACGATCAGATGGATTCCAACCAGGAGAAAAGTTAAAAATTGTTAGAGCAAAAATCGCAAAAAATGAAGAAACAAAAACAAAAACTCAAGTCTCAGACCGATTCAAAAGAGAGTGTCGGAAGTGCAAAGCTAACAGTTGAACAAAAAACTCTGATGCAAGATTGCAAAAGAAAGCTCAAAACCGCATGGTCTTCAATTAGATGACTCAAGTGGACAAGAACAAGGTCTCAATGTTCCCCCCAACTTCACACAGTACACTCTTCAAGATCGGAAGATTGTTCTTCAATAGCCCATGCGACAAAAGCCAAGCATGCTAGGGGTTTCATATGATGGTCCAGAAGATGAAAAAAAAATTGATATCGCTGAGCCAGGAAAAGAGCCTCGCTATGTGTGGATTGCCACAGACTTGTCCTTAGATGAGGAGAAGTTATTAATTCAAACAATAAAGGAGTATCGCGATGTTTTTGCTTGGAGTTATAAAGACCTCAAAGGAGTTGATCCAAGCATTTGTCAGCATACAATTCCATTGCAAGAGGATGCAAAGCCTTCCAAGCAACGTCCTTATACTTACAATGAGAATTTTGCACGAAAGATAAAAGAAGAAATAGACAAGCTCTTAGAGGCAGAATTTATCTATGAGATTGAACACACTGAATGGGTCTCCCCTATTATAGTGGTGCCCAAGAAAAATGGAAAACTTCGAGTATGTGTAAACCTCAAGAAGGTAAATGCAGCTACTGTACGTGATCATTACCCACTTCCAATCACGGATCATGTTTTGGATTGCATGGAAAAAGGCATATAGTTTCTTGGATGGATTCTCCAGTTACAATCAAGTGTCAATTGATCTAAAGGATCAACACAAGACAGCCTTTACTACTGAAGATGGCATCTTTGCCTATCGTGTTATGCCATTTGGTCTAACAAATGCACCTGCAACCTTTCATCGGGGTTAATGAGTCATGTATTCAAGGAGTACCTTAGGCTATTTCTTGAGATCTTCATGGATGATTTATGTGTTCACTCACAAGAGCGTGATAATCATATAGAACACCTCAGACTTGTGTTTCAAAAGTGTCAAGTTTATCATATATCCTTGAATCCTGACAAGTGCAAATTCATGGTAAGACAAGGGAAAATTTTGGGCCATATTGTTTCTCACAATGGGATTTCAACAGATATGGATAAAATTGATGTCATTGTCTCATTACCTTGGCCTATCAACCCTAAAGGGGTACAAATATTCATGGGACATTGTGGCTATTATCGTCGATTCATCTATATGTACGCTGTCCTAGCCAGACCATTATATGCTCTTCTTGTAAAGTTTAATTGGACTGACGAGTGTGAGGAATCCTTTGAAAAGTTGAAGCAAGCATTAGTGTCTGCACCCATCTTACGAGCACCAGATTGGAACCAAATCTTTCATGTCCATATTGATGCTTCAAACTTTGTAATTGGATGTATTTTGGCTCAATCAAGAGAATATAATAAGGATTTTCCAACCTCATATGCTAGTCGACAGTTGAACAATGCTGAGAAGAATTATACTACAACAGAAAGAGAAGGTTTGTCAATGATATATGTAGTGAAAAAGTTTCGCCATTACCTTTTGGCAAACAAATTTATATTTTTTATGGACCATCAAGCACTGGTATATTTGGTGAATAAGCCTTGTGCAACTAGAAGGATTGTGAGAGGTGGTTTGTCATCCTTCTTGAGTTTGATTTTGAAGTGGTAGTCCGAAAAGGAACAACTCATCTAAGGGCAGATCATTTGTCTTGAATCACCTCTCCTGTGGGTGTGGATGATGATATGTTAGATTCAACACTTTTCCTTGTAGAGATAGCTCCTAAATGGTCTGAACCCATCTTAGAAATTTTGACAAGTGGGCAGATACAACTAGCGGGTCCTAATGTGGACCTATGGCGGACCATTTAAGTTAATCTTAGGGAGATTATATCGTCAGGGTAATGATGGACTGTTGCGGCTTATACCTAACCCTGACCAATATGAGGAGATCTTGGAATGGGCACATGAGGGTATTGGCGGAATCCATGCATCAGCTACTTGTGTGCGACGTATAACTCAGGATGGGCAATGGTGGCCTACCACATGCATGCGGATGCTGAAAAATTTGTTCGTAACTATGCTTCTTGTCATATTCAACAACCAATTCATAATGTCACATTATTCCAAATTTCAACTACACCAAGTTGGAGTAAGTATATTGTGGACTATCTTAAGCATGGTCATACTGATCGAACTATTCCTAAACATCGAAAGCATGCTATTGAAGTTGAAGTGGCCAACTATATGCTGATAGAGGGCCAACTCTACAAGAGGGGCAAGGATGGCAACTTGCGCATGTGTGTATGTGAAGCTGACTACTTGAAAATCTTGACTCATGGACATGCAGGTGTTGGGGGTGGACACTTTTCGGGCAATACCACAGCTAAGTTGATTAGGTGGTCTGGGCTTTGTTGGCCAATCTTACAAATGGATGCCAAAGAATATGTGAAACGTTGTGACGATTGTTAAAGGACCAAACCTCCCATCACAAAGGACAATATGCCATTGCGACCTATGTTAAGCACATGTGCGTTTGCCAAATGGGGTATTGATTTTGTCGGTCCCATTTAACCTCCAGCTCATCACACGCATGCCGAATATATTATAGTCGCAAGTGACTATTTGACCAAATGGGTAGAAGCAAAGGCTACAGTAAAAAATGATGCCAGAACCACAGCCAAGTTCTTGTATGAGTACGTGTTTACACGCTATGGCTTACCTATTGAAATCGTTAGTGATCAGGGTGTGCACTTTGTGAATGAGGTCATAGAGTTTTTACTTCAAGAATTTATGGTAATTCACAAGCGTTCTGCACCCTATCATCCCCAGAAGACCAATGGTCAAGCTCAGAGTACTAACAAGATTTTGTGCACAGCACTCACAAAGATTGTTGAGGGACATAGGACTGATTGGGAGTAAAAGTTGCACTCAGTTCTTTGGGCATATAGAATAGCCTATAAAACATCTGTGGGCACAACCCCATTTGAGCTTGCTTTTGGGCTAGATGATATTCTTCCCATTGAATTTCTTGTACCTACTCTACGAGTTGTTAAACAATTGGACTGGACTGGTCATGAGCTTTCTCAACGCATTGATGAATTGGAAAATCTGGATGAGACCCGCTTATTGGCGGTAATGGGGATGTATGCCGAGAAGAGAAGACAAAAGCAATGGTATGATCGAAATGTAACAACTGGCCGATTCAAAAAAGGGGACCTTGTGCTCTTGTACACACTTAAGAAGCATAAGTGAAAGCTCAAGAAACGTGGCTGGTGCAGTGAATTTAGAGACACTAAAAGGTGAGCAAATGCCTAACTTCATTAATGGAAGTCGTCTCAAGAAATACAATGAACCATTAACTGAAATCATGCTTCAACAAATGCATGCTACCCACACACAGAAAGAAGCACATGACCTACTTAAACGTCAGGCTCAAGAAGAGGCTAAAGCTAGAGTTGCAAAAGCCAAGGAGCGTCGCAAGGCTTTTGTGTTGGCCTTACAGTTGGCTACTGATGATGAACAATATGTCGATCCTTTCAATATTCATGTGTGTCTTCATCTTCATGCGACTACCTACTTTGTCTCTGCCTTAATTGACTTTGGTGCAGATTATAATGTTCTCTCATTTGACACATGGATAGCCTTGGGACAACCAACAATTGTGCACATTCCTATTGACTTACGAAGCTTCTCAGGTGAAGATAAACCTATAGAGGGAAAATGTGTCATTATGATGTCCATTCAGGATCACCAGATGTCAGTTTCCTTTTATGTGGCTAGTAAGTCCAAGGTAGTGGTAGAGGTTGTTCTTGGTCGTTCATGGTTAAGTGCTACCAATTGTTCATTAGATTGGAAGAATAGACAATACAAATTGCAAATTGATTCTCATTGCATCTTGGGATCTGCTGCTCCACGAGTTTTATCATGTCAAAAGGGTGGTAGTTCTACCTTACACAACCCACTTTCAACATCTGCTCTTCAAGCTCCAAGACAAATGATGTGGATAATCGATGAGTCCTCAAGTGAGGGCCATGGCTGGCATGTTCCAACTACTCTAGTCACTGCTTAAAGAAGGCCAGGTAAGAAGGAATCGTCAATTTGGCTACCCAAAGATGCGTACAAACTTGTACCATCTAGCCTAGTTGCTAAACCTCCTAAAAAGAATATCCTTTCCAAGCCTAAGCCTCAGATTGTTACTAATTGGGTCCCAAAGCATGTTCTTAAAGCACAAGGCTATTATGAGGGTGCAACAACACTTTGGCTTCCCAAATGCCATGGTTTACTAGAGCCAGAAGAGTGTATCAATAAGATTCCAAAAGACACTCTTGGTTTTTCATATCAGTGGGAGCAAAGGAAATCAACACAACCTCTTCAAGATAGGATAGGTGGTTGTAAAAGCACCTACAAATCTACTTGTGTTGACCTTCTCCAAACATGTATTGAATCACCAGTTGTCCCAATTTCTCCTTATTACACAATTCCACCATCAACTCGTGTACCTAGACAAATCCAACTTTACATGAGTCTCCTTTGAGCATAGATTCTAGCACTTAATTCTAGCACTTCACTGCCTAAATCCTCTTATCTTGCGACAATTGCTAACCTTCCAACCTCTTAAGAAGGACATACCCAAAACCAAAGGTAAGGCATTAACACTATTGAAGCTCTTTGGTAGATCAGTGTTTGAATAGTCTCACTTTTACTAATGTGGTTCCTTATGCCTTTACAGGATTGTGTTCTTTTTGAGATGATCTTATCTACATTGTTTTTGATAGGGATTGTAATGATGGATATGAGTGTATAAAGTTTGAAGTTTCTAAATTTCATTGTTCTATGCCCAGATACCTCCTGATGGATACTTACATGTCCACCATGCATTGACCCTGATAGTACTCAACCTGAACATCGCGGGGGTTATAGTGCCCCTCCTTTTCAAACTCATTCTAGGTACTTTGATGCTCCCTTAGGTGAAATTTGCTGTGGGCATCACTTTGTCACTTTATTCTATCAACAGCATCACCCATTTCCACATTGTCAAGAGTGTGCACGACTCGTATTGGTTGGATAGCGGCCCTTTTGGATGATAGATTCTGAGGACTTTCCACATGCTCCCCACTAAATCCAAAGGAAACTCATCTTTTATAAGAGAAGTATAGTGAGAAGATCGAGGGATCCCCCTCCACTATAACCACTCCTAACTTGACATAAGCAGCATTCTAGATGGCATATAACAATGCCCGATATCTCTATGCATAAGGATAAGCATAGCCTATTCATAGAGTATGCATGTATACCCTAAGCATACCCTTATTGTGCATAGCCTACGCATAGCCTATGCATGGCCTATGCATAGCGTATGCATAGCCTATGCATACCATCGTGCTACCCTCGTGCATAGCCTATGCAAAGCTTATGCATACCCTTATGCATGGCCGATGCATAGCTTATGCATAGCCTTATGCATACCCTTATGCATGGCCTATGCATACCCTTTGCATAGCGTATGCATACCCTATGCATAGTGTATGCATTGGGTATGCATAAGGCTATGCATACCCTTATGCATAGCCTATGCCATAGCCTTTGCATGGCCTTTGCAAGCAGATAAAGTTCCCCGAAAGGTTTTGAGACACTTACCTATCATTCCTCGCATCCAATACATGTTTAAATGTAAGGGGATTGTAGAAATCATGACATGGCATGCTACGCATGGCTCAACTGATGGCATCTTGAGGACCGTAGCTGATTCACTAGCATGTGGAGCATCAATGGTGAAAGTTTAAAGACGAGACTTGTCACTTACATCTTGGCTTGAGCCTTGCTTTTAACAAAATCTTTTTCTTATCTGCCATAGGTGGATATTGATCCTTTCTCAAAAAAATAGCAATGTGTGTATACCATAGATCTTGCGCTTCTTTTTCCTGTCCCTCTTATTTCCCATAGGTGGATATTGAGCCGTGCTCAAAAAATTAGTAATGTCTGCATACCACAGATCTTGCACGTTTACCAAGAATAACTGGGCATCTAGGATTTCATCGTCTGCAACCACCTCTTGATCATCTATAAGTAGTCTAGATAAATGATTTGTCAATACATGGGACTTTTTTGCTTTAGCTACCACCTGAAGTAAAAGCATCCATATGATAACATATCGTGATAACTCTAGCTTATTTAAGAGCCTCATGGTCAACATAGAATATGATTTTGTTTCTCAGAAGATAATGACCTCGGGGGGGATCACTCATAAATATGTAAGTGTAGAACGTGGGTTTAACAACAGGGATTTTTAAAATCCCCTTTTTACACATTTTTTTCATGCAGAAGGCTACCATTGAAAGGGAGTATTTAGAGGTTGAATAGAAAAATGGTGTGTTTTATTCATGAAAAATTCACAGACAAGGGATTTTTGAAGTAGGCTAATGTGAAAAGGGGCCAAGGTATATAAGACAAATGGCTCATACTTGTAACGTAATCTTTTGATATCTTTCATGAATACACATTACCTTGATGCATATGGCTCAAGTTTCCACGGTGAGAATCTCCCATATGAGATCTAGGATGGTGGATACAACACATGTTGTCTACTCCATGTATTGAGTGGTTCTCTTTCTTGTAGTGGTATCAGAGCTTAGTTTTGATCCATCTTCATCTTGGTTTCAAGAAAATTTGAGAAATTCTTGGATTTCTTGATTTTCTTGATCTTTCTTGAGTTTCTTGAGTTTTCTCCAAGATTTTCTTGAAATTTTGGTGCAAACATGGAGGAATCCTCAAGTTGAAAAATCAAGGAAATGGTGATCTCGAATGTTGGTCATGGTATTTGGACATGATTTGTCTCAAATTTGAGCCATTTTGGATCAATTTTGATAGGCAGATTGATTTTGCCAAAGTGAATGTGAAATGGAAAACTCTTGTATATGGTGTGGACGTGCTCTTCTCCTTCCCTCCCTTACCTTCCACATTTTTGATTGTAGGGAATCTTGGGAACTGATTTGTTCATTTTGGAGGCATTGGAGTTCATCATGGAGTTAAGCGGAGTCGTTTGATGATTGCACGTGGTGAAACGGCGTCGATTTCTCCCTTACATCCTCATGACCATTTGTACAGTGCCACCTTTTGTTAAGTTCTCTCTGGTCTCGAAGGCAATTGATCTTTGAGTATAACTCTTAAATCTCATGCTATAAAGCATACTATTCCTCTACATCTATGTTTGATTTCTTTTGTTGCTCATGAGGGGGTAAACGGGATGCACCATTTTTCTTAGGGTTTCATGGTCGGGATTGGAGTGCATAATGAGGCTTACTTAAATGCTTATCAACCTTCTAGTCATGAGTAAGCTTTGATTAAGCTTTACATAAGCTGATTTCTTCAATTTCTCCATCTCTCAAGTGATGCATATTGGGGGTTATCAAAATCAAGGTGGTCTTCATCAATTTTGGAGAAATTTCTTCAACAATTTTCCTTATCATGCTTGGCTACATTCATATGTGTGATCAATTTTTGCACTAGTAAGGGATTTCATGGGAACTTTCATTTTCTTCCAATTTTGAAAATATTAAAAAATTAGGGTTTCCTTCATGCTTAAAAATTATGGGATCTAGGGCATTTATTATATTAATCAAGACTTCCTCTATCCATCCATATCACTCTTGCATTATAATGAATATGGGATTACGGTTTCTTGATGAAATAGGGTTTAAGGGTAAATGCTTCTAAATCAGGGTAAATGCTTCTTGATGAAATAGGGTTTAAGGGTAAATGCTTCTTGATGAAATAGGGTTTAAGGGTAAATGCTTCTTGATGAAATAGGGTTTAAGGGTAAATGCTTCTAAATTAGGGTTTACTTGGGATTTTCTTTATTTCAAAAGCATAAACACATTCCCTAGACTTCCTTTTTCATGCCATTCAGTGTTTGTACCCTTGGGAATTCCATACATCCAAGTTTTGTCATTGAGGTCAAATTGCTCTTCACCTTGAGGGTCTCTTTATGCATTGTGCATTGAGTTGTTTCCATGAAGAAATGGGATTGAAGACAAGCAAGGAGGATGATTTCACTACCATATAACCTCTTCACTGGAATTATACTCTTGTAATGTGATAGAGTGAATGGGCATGCAATTAGAAGTGCCAATTGTAAGTGACTCTATACATAATTTCAAAGTTCAAGCTACATAGCTCACACACACTTGTATCGACATTTCAATTTCTAGTAAAAAATGATGTGTGAGGGTCCCTTGGCATATGGCGAAGAGGCCAGGGAGTATGTTTTGAATCAACCAACATGCCGTGAGTACTTTTGGTAAAACATTATGGGAAGGGATTAGGTGAAGACTTGGCCCAAACTTGTGCCCTCAAAGTTCAAACTTCGGTACAAGGGTTGGAAGAGCTTGGCCAGGAGATTGGAAAGCTTTAACGTGCATCATCGACATAATCATTGACACAAAATTGATGTGAATTACATTGGAAATGTGCAATGAAATGGTCAAGGCAATGGTACAGCAATGGACTTGGATGCAAAGTGAATGGAATTACAATTTCTTGTGCTTGGAATAGTATATGCATATTGCCTATGCTTGAGCATCATTTGTGATCACATTTTCGATTGAGTTTTGCTTGCAATTGCCCAAAGGTCTTGCCAAAATTTCCAAACAATTCCCCTACATACCTGCAACCTAAACCCAAAATTAAATCATAGGGGTTTTTAGGTCTTGCCTAGGACATTATAACCTCTTGTAATACTCCATAAGTACTTCACATTAAGCTTTAAAGATCTTGATTTTGGTGAAATTAGGGTTTTTCAAAAATCACCAAACCCTAATTAAGTCATAAACCCTAGATTGTGTTAGATGGATCTTTACATATTTTTTTAGTACTTCATTAGAACTTCCAATCAAGCCCTTAACTCTTTGATTTTGATTTCATTTGGCAGGTTAAAGTGACAGTTGATTTTTTGACAAAAGGTAAAATAGATTTGACTTTAGTCAAAATCTTTGGGAGGGAATGCTAGTACTTTGCTAAGATAGTTCCAACAACCTATAGGTCATCAAAATTGGTCAAGTTTTGGTCATCTTATAGTTAACTTTCCGTTTTCAGTAATACTTCATAAACCCTAAAACAGAGAGTATTTGCCTCATCCGAAAACTTTCTATTTTTACATATTATGTTATTTCAGCCCTTGATCACTCAATTCCAATATCGTTTGACGTTTCATCCATTCAAATCCAATATCATTTGATCTTTCATCCATTCAAATCCAAAAATTTTAGCTATGCTAAGGGGAACTATGCTAAGGGGAAGGTCATGCAAGATTGTGGATGAAATTACAGCTATGCTAAGGGGAAGGTCATGCAAGATTGTGGATGAAACTTAAGGGATGTTGGAACCTATTCAAGGGGAACTTGTGAAAGACATGGATGGTGCACTTGACATTGGGAATGATGCATGTGTTGAGCCAATTCCTATACATGGATTGATGCATGTCAGAATGCTTGGAGAGGGCACCAAAGGAAAGAATGCTTGTGAGGAGGTTACCTATGCAAACATAGTGGCATCAAAAGGCAAAGGAGTATGTGATGATGTCACTAATGGAAGGACATAATCTTCCAAAGCTAAAGAAGTACCACCCGCCTCCAACGACATGTATTAAATGTTTTTCATCTCGTGAGAAAAATGTTGGAGAGTTTTAATGACAAGCAATTTAGATTTTAAGACCAAATCCTTAGCTCACAAAATCAACTTCTCAAAAATTTCAAAAGTGAGATGCCTTGTTGAGAAGTGAAACAAGGGATGGTGTTGCTCAACCACCTGATCAGGATGTGAGGATACATAGTCATGATAGGACACCTTTACAAGATACTTACAGGAGTCAAATTCCTCATGAAAATGGGATGCCAAGGCCAACAAAAGGAGTAAGCATTAGAGTTATGGCTCACCCTAACCCCCCTTTTGAAACACATCTAACAAGAGATTACCTGGTGAACCACAACTATCATGAGGATCTTTCCAATGGCCGAGCTCGTAACTCTCAAGTTCTCCAAGCTCTACAACTCCTTGACAAGCAATTCCACCACATCTCCCCCACGAGCGTTGTTACACTGCCGCATTGCACTACGTGTACTTGTCCCTCCTCTCATCTCACTTCACTCACACACACTCACTAGCATGCATTAGAGAGAGATATTAGCAAGATCAAGACTCTATTGCACAATGGGAGAGTTCTTTTTATTATGAGAGATTTCCACTTGTATACATGGCCATAAATGTTCACACTCACTTAAACTATGGCCAGCCGGGAACTTTAGGCTCATAAGAGGCCTAATGCTTAAAATTTCTAATGTCATAATATATCCATGAAGTACATCACTTGGGACTTTATCCTAACTTACTACCACAAGCTCTTGAAGCAGAAATCACCATAAGTATTTCATAGGACAATTATTAGCGCCCGTCCAAGTTGGAGATTTGGACACCATTGCTTCATATCTTGAATGTATGACCTTTTGGTGTATCTACCTTGACTCCTTGATATAAGATAATGTTAGTAGATCTTGTTAATCCTAGGAATGGGTTAACATTCCCCCCTCCTGATGTGTATTGCATCCTAATGATCGTGTTAAACACCTTTATGTGGGGAGAATTAACAAGATTTTTAGATGGCTTTTCATGTTGAGTGATGTTCAATGGTTGTTGTTACTTCGGGGAAGGAATAAGAAATGCTAGTTAGTAAATAAAAAGGTTAGTGATTAGCAAAAATTCTTAATGGGGTGGGAATGGTGGGGGTGTTTGTAAATGATTATATTTTATAATTTTTGTGAGTTTTTTTGGGGGTATTTTTTTCTCACATTGTTTTTTAGCAATCATAAGCACAAGTACATGTTATTTGTGTTAGTTGGTAAACTAAGAGATGTTAATAATTGGAGAGAAGAGAAAGAGGATCTGAAGGAACGTATAAAAAATCATCATAACAAGATTGTGATTCTTGGTTCCTCATTTGGGTCATTGAAGAAACATTTATCATTTGAATAAATTGGCCAAGTTCAATGGTTACTTTTTGCGATAGGATTCTTGCTAAATGTTATTGAGTAGGACCTATTCTTGCATGCTTCTTTCCATGTGTTGTTTATGTTTTTATGTATATTTAAGTGCTCTATGAAGCAAATACACATGAAGTACAATAATTGAGTCACATAAACTCTTATTGAGCTATTGTTATTGAAGTAGCCACTCATTGGTGAGGCATGAAAGAATTAAGTCGACTTGCGAGTCTAATATAGATATCTTCACTAAGTATTAGAGAACCATGTGTTGTGAAAACGTGTTTGGAGAGATTTGCAATGTGAAAGAAAATTCCATGATGGACTAAGGTTGTGGCCCACCATGCACCCCCCCATCTAGAGATATACTTGGAAGGTTCTTGATGATGAGGCTCTGGTGCATATGTCCTCCAATGCATGAGTATGGATATGTACTCATGGAGTAGCTGTTGCATTAAAGAATAGTAAGTTGTAAGCTTAACAAAAATGTAATGGTTATTGAAGATCGTT
Source organism: Cibotium barometz (assembly GCF_041138505.1). Taxonomy (NCBI): domain Eukaryota; kingdom Viridiplantae; phylum Streptophyta; class Polypodiopsida; order Cyatheales; family Cibotiaceae; genus Cibotium; species Cibotium barometz. The sequence goes on from NC_141053.1 coordinate 1,843,506, forward strand.
GGAAGTTTCTTGTGTTATTCTACCATTTTTAGGTAAGTCATATGTGTGACTCCCTTGTGTTTGTGTCTTATTTTTTCATCATCATCATCTTCTTCTTCTTTTCTTTTCTTTTCTATTCTATTCTTTTCTTTTCTTTTCTATTCTATTCTATTCTTTTCTTTTTTTGCTTTTTTTTTTCTACCACCTTGCGAGAAATAGGTTCTTGTGTCTACCTTATTTTTAGAGAATAGCTTCTTATGTCTGCCCCATAAGTTATGCACTTATTTTTAGAGAATAGCTTCTTATGTCTACCCCATAAGTTATGCACTTATGCTTCTCATCTAGAGGGGTGAAAAGAGCATTGTGAGTTTGTCTTTGATGCTCTCATAAGTTTCTATTGCAAACGTGGAAATTGAATCTTGAATTTTTGGCTCAAGTGTTGTCGAGGTAGTAGGTAGAGCTTGTGGTCTCTGAGTGTTGCATTGAGGAAGGGGCTTTTGATGATTGAGGCACCCAAATTGGATTGGCACTTTTGTAGTAGCCTTGAGCTATAAGTAATTGCTTCTCCACCCATATTTTGATACCATTCAGATATCGTGATCTTGGCTGTCTTGGTGGAGTTTTCTTTTTGGTTGACGTGGAATATTTGGGGCCCTCCTTGATGTTGGTTGGTGTGCTGAGGTTACTGTAAGATTCCTCCCTTCAACTTTTGAGGTGTAAAGGTGTAAAAACCTCCCCTTTTGTTCTTGTAATTATTCCCCTCTCTGAAATAGAAGAAAGATCTTGTTTTAACCTATTTTGGACTAGAGAGAGAAAAAGTGTAGAGAGAGATAATCCTAAATTAAGATATATTTGGATATAAAAATCCTCCTAGTGTCTAAATGGATTCCCCTGAAATAGAAATTCAAAAAGAACTTTCCAATGTGCATTTGGAATAAATTGAAAATGTGTCTAAAGGACCTTAGCCTAAGGGTCTCCATTTTCATAAATTTTTGGATTATGATCCAATTAAGGTTCCAATGGGCCAATTGGATTAATCCAAGTGTTGGGATGAGATAAATCCAAAGAATAAAAGAAAATACCCAAAAATGAGTAAATGCTCACGTAAGATGAAGAGTTGACTGAGTACAAGGTTTATTAATTAAAAACTATGAGATATTACTAACAAAAAAGGAGATATTTTGGAATAATTGTTGAGATTCAAGCTCGATGTCAGTGTGAGCCAGCTATGCTATGTGCTGGCAGATTAGGTAGGAACATGTGTGAGACATAAATGACCGCATGTCCAGCTGGTCATAGGGTGTGGACATTAGCTAGGGTTAGTAGTGTGTGGACACAACTCATAGTGTGTTGTGTGGATTATGGATTAGTGCATTATGCTTTGTGTGAGAGTGGACATGGCTTCCCTCTATGGTCAGTGTACCATTGGTTATGCACAATGGTCATACAAAGTCTATGTCAGCAGATGTATTGTACGTGCCTTCTATCACAAAGAGCTTTTGCAGTAGCACATGCTTCTGCCCAATAGTAATCTGGCATGCTCTTTTCATTAAGCATTGCCCTTGCCACTTCACATATGACTCTATTCTTTCTCTCAGCCACACCATTCTGCTGAGGTGTATACCTGCAAGTCAATTGTCTTCTTATTCCATGCTTCCTCAAGAAATGCTCAAAAGCCTTTGAGGTGTATTCACCACCTCCATCTGTTCCTCAAACATTTAACCCAACAGCCATATTGCTTTTCTGCAAAAGCTTTGAAATCCATGAACTTTTTCAACACTTCACTCTTCTCCCTGAGAAAGTATATCCATGTCATCCTGCTGAAATCATCTATGAATGTCACATAGTATAGACTGCCTTTGATAGATGGGTTTTGTGCAGGACCCCATACATCACTATGTACTATCTCAAGTGGCCTGTTACTCATATTTCCTTCTCTAGGAAACCTCAACCTTGCCTGCTTCCCAAACTGACAGGCTTCACAAACATGCATATGTCCATCATATTTGAACCTAGGCAATCCACTGACAATGCCTCTAGTTTGCATGTTCTTTAATCTCTGTATATTGACATGTCCAATCCTCTTATGCCACGTATCAATGTCCTGTACCACATTTTTACTTTTGGAGAACATGGCTGATTTTAGCTCAGGAATTCCAGCATCCAGCTTAAACAATCTTCCTTCTTTCTTGCCTTTAGCAATCACTCTACATCCATGTTTGAAATCTTCAACGAAGCATCCATGCTCGTTGAAACGAACCTGTAATCCCTGTTCCACCATTTGACCAACTGAGCAAAACACCTACAGGAGCCATTCATGGAAGCATGCCAGAGATGCAGCTTACAGGTTACAGGCCAGACATTGGACACCTCAAAGTTTTTGGATGCATAGCTTATGTACATGTGCCTGATGAAAGAAGAAGGAAGTTGGATCCTAAGGCAGAGAAATGTGTATTTGTTGGATATGCACAGGATCGAAAGGCATACAAATGTTATAACCCACAAACTAGACAAGTGGTCATCTCACGAGATGTGGTGTTTGATGAGCTTGCTAGTTGGTACAAAGCAAAAGATGAGGGAGTCATTGAGTCACTTGAGGCTGATGTGCCTGTGAACTTGCCACAAGCAAGTTCTAGTTCTACTACTATGTCTGGGCCAGCAGAGCGGAAGCTGAGAGTAGTACTGTACGTCCATGGTCAGGACGTTTGAGGCATGAGAGTGTGAGCACTGGGAGTAGTGCTATGGATAAAGGGAAGAAGAAGGTCGAAGGAATTGGAATCACAGGTTATGTCATCTAGTTCAGAGAGTTTGAATGAGGAGCTTGGCATACCTGTTTTACGCACACCTGGTGCTAGGCAGGATAGATATGTGCCACCACATGCTAGAGTTACAGGTGTACAGAGTGACCCGTATGCATTGCGGAGATCCTAGAGAGTCAGATATCCTGTTGATAGATTGACATATCGAGATTTTGCTATGCAATATGCATATATGACATCTATGGTGAAGCATGTGGAACCTACATGCTATACAGAGGCTATTGGAGAGCATGTATAGGAGAAAGCAATGGATGTAGAGATGGACACATTGGTCCATAATGATACATGGGATTTGGTTGCACTACCAAAGGACAAGAATGCTATTGGATGTAAATGGGTTTACAAAGTGAAGTGCAAATCTGATGGTTCTATTGAGAGACATAAAGCAAGATTGGTAGCAAAGGGTTATGCACAGACCCAAGGATTGGACTATGATGAGATGTTTAGTCCAGTGGCTAAGATGGGGACAGTAAGAGCAGTCATTGCTATGGCTGCAACTAATGGCTGGGAAATGCATCAGATGGATGTCAGAAATGCATTTCTAAATGGAGATTTACAAGAGGAAGTGTACATGGCACAGCCAGAAGGGTATGTACACCCAAGATATCCCACTCACGTATGCAGATTGAAAAAGGCATTGTATGGTCTGAAGCAAGCACCTCGTGCTTGGAGTGGTAAGATGAGCAGATATCTTATCTCACTTGGTTTTCAGATTTCTACAGCAGATTCTTCACTCTATGTGAAGAAGACACAGCATGGGATTGTTTTACTCGTCATCTATGTGGATGACTTGATTATCACAGGTGATCATGGTGCAGATGTGATGCATGTCAAGAAAGCTTTGAGTGGGCAATTTGACATGAAAGACCTTGGTGAGTTGAGATACTTTCTTGGAATAGAAGTGGTCAAAGATCATGCAGGTACATGGTTAGTACAGCGCTAATATGCATTGGATATGTTGGCAAAGTATGGCATGACAGGGTGTAAGCCTATGAGTACACCTTTGGAGCAAAATGTGAAGTTGCGGGCTGATTATGGTGATGAGCTTGATGATCTATCTATGTACAGAAAGATGGTTGATAGTCTCATATACATGACTATCACACGCCCGGATTTGAGTTATGCTGTGGGGCTAGTAAGCCAGTTTATGCAGAGCCCCAGAAAGCCTCATTTGGATGCAGTGAGACGCATTATGAGATATGTGAAGACCACTGCACATTATGGTCTACTTTATGAGAGTGGTAAAAGCTTGGACATACATGGCTACACAGATGCTGATTGGGTAGGTAGCGCATATGACAGGAGGTCTACTAGTGGATATGCTTTTACACTTGGAAGTGCCGTGGTGAGTTGGAGTAGCAAAAAGCAACCTACAGTTGCTTTATCCAGTATAGAGGTTGAAAATTGAGGTGCAGCCATTGCTACTTGTGAGGCAGTATGGTTAAAGGGTCTCTTGGCAGATTTATGTGAGCCTATTGATGGCAAAGTTGTCATTCATTGTGACAACATGAGCAGTATACAGTTGGCCAAGAATCCAGTGTTTCATGCGAGGACCAAACACATAGAGGTCCATTATCACTTTGTCAGAGAAAAGGTACTGGATGGTATAGTTGATCTTCAGTATGTGAAGACTGATGAGCAGGTGGCAGACATCTTTACGAAGCCACTTAGCAGGGAGAAGTTTGAGTACTTCCGGACTATGTTGGGAGTACATGGGATGAGCTTGAGGGGGAGTGTTGAGAGTCTTGATATCCCAAGCTCATCTACATCTTCATCGGCAGTACATCATGAGCTTGAGAGGGGCTGTTGAGATTCAAGCTCGATGTCATTGTGAGCCAGCTATGCTATGTGCTGGCAGATTAGGTAGGAACATGTGTGAGACATAAATGATCGCGTGTCCAGCTGGTCATAGGGTGTGGACATTAGCTAGGGTTAGTAGTGTGTGGACATAACTCATAGTGTGTTGTGTGGATTATGGATTAGTGCATTATGCTTTGTGTGAGAGTGGACATGGCTTCCCTCTATGGTTAGGGTTTATAATATACATTAGGGTTTGCTCCTGTGTGTGTGTCTCCTCCCCCTCTACCGTTCTTTCAACAATAATGATGCATTTTTGACACCTTGGTATAAGGAGAGGGGGAGTCTTGAGGTAGGCGCCTAATTCACACATGTGGATGAGTTTTTAATTCAAAAAAATTGTGATATTTTTATCTCTCCTCTCTCCTGGATCAAACCAAATAAAAAAGGGAGCCAAACGGGTCCAAATCTTCTCCAAATTGAGTCAAACTGAACTTGGAAAATTTTAGAACCCAGTTGGACTTGGTTAGTGGCCTCCCTCACCTATAAATAGATCCTTAGTCTTTTGTAAAAAAATCTGTGAAACTATACAATGCCAATATTACATTAAAATAATGATATTTTCTATTGTCCCTAAAAAATCCTCTACTTTTGGAGAGATTGGAGCTTCTCTCTCTCTTCAACAATCCTTGGAGCTTTCTTCTCAACATACTAAACCAATTGATTGGTTGGGGGCTTTTTTCTAAGATAAAGAAGAAAGCCAAATCTAGAGGTAAGAAGTAATTTCATGGTTTTCATTAATATTCTTAAAAAATTTCACTTCTCAACCCCTCTCAAGCTTGAGAAGTTTCAAATTAATTATTTTCAATGCAAATCAAGCTTTCTATAAGAATTCTAATGATTGATCACAAAAAAGTTAATCTTTATGCTTAATTATTAGAATTCTTTTTATGTATATCTCTCTCTCTGCCACCAAAAGAATAGTCATTCCTATGACTAATTCTTTAGCAAATGAATGCTTCTCATTGATAAATTCATAATTCAAAATCAATGTCTAAGCTTGTTAAGCTAGAGGTTAAGAAAATGGCTTTTTATGCTTTTATGTTAATAAAATTATGGTAAATTTATGATTTAATTTCATAATTTGGATTTAAGATTAAGGATAGTTCTTCTATCCTAATTGTATTACAAAGTCTTAATCTTTTTATAAAAAGTGAAAATTATCAGAGTAATAGTAGCGAAGCTATGGCAAAATTTTTAGAAAATAATACATACCTTATTTTTATGCATAATGCTAAAAGAGGACTTTCTACCATATTCTAGGATTGGTCATCCTACGCTAGAAGAATGATTTTCATCATATTCATGGGAAACTAATTTTTAGTATTTATGCATAACTAATTAAGAAAAGGTAAATTTTTGGTAATTTTATTTTTATGCAAAAATCGGAGTTCCCATGATAATGGAGACCCATGTAAATAAATGGAAAAAGAGAAATTTTGGTATATTAAAATAATGAAAATTTTTATTTAAAGAGAAATTTTAGATAAATCTATTTTATGTATGAGAAAATTTAAATGATAAAAGAGGAATTCCCATGACATTTGGAATTCAATCAATTAAATGCTAGAATTGATTTTTATAAATCCCATGAATCTTTTACTCAAAAGATGAATATTTAATATATTTCACTTGAGAATTTTGAGAAAGAATATGAAAATATCCATCAAGAAAACATACCTTTAACTAGGCCAAGCAATTGGCATAAATTTAGAAAAAGTCCCATCGGTATCGAAAGTAGAAAACGTTACTAAATGTGAATAGATGTGAGTGAGATGAGAATACGATGTGATAAGATGTGAACGCAATGTGATAGGATGTGATAAGATGTGAGTGGATGTGATAAGGTGTGAATGTGATGTAAATGGATGTGGATGAGATGTGGATGGGATGTGATGTGATGTAAATGGATGTGGGTGTGAATGTGATGAGATGTGATGATATGTGAAAGGATGTGATGTGATGTAAATGGATGAGAATGAGGATGACCAATCCTAGAATATGGTAGGAAGTCCTCTTTTAGCATTATGCATGAAAATAAGATATCTTTAATTAATTAGTTATGCATAAATACTAAAAATTAGTTTCCCATGAATATGATGAAAATCATTCTTTTAGCATAGGATGACCAATCCTAGAATATGGTAGGAAGTCCTCTTTTAGCATTATGCATGAAAATAAGATATGTATTTTTTTCTAAAAAATTTACCATAGCTTTGCTGCTATTACTGTGATAATTTTCACGTTCTCTAAAAAGATTAAGACTTTGTAATACAATTAGGATAGAAGAACTATCCTTAATCTTAAATCCAAATTATGGAATTAAATCATAAATTTACCATAATTTTATTAACATAAAAGCATAAAAAGTCATTTTCTTAACCTCTAGCTTAATAAGCTTAGAGATTGATTTTGAATAAAGAATTTATCAATGAGAAGCATTCATTTGCTAAAGAATTAGTCATAGGAATGACTATTCTTTTGGGAGAGAGAGAGATATACATGAAAATCATTCTAATTAAGCATAAAGATTAACTTTCTTTTGTGATCAACCATTAGAATTCTTATAGAAAGCTTGATTTGCATTGAAAGCTTGAGAGAGGTTGAGAAGTGATATCTTTTGAGAATATTAATGAAAACCACGAAATTACTTCTTACCTCTAGATTTGGCTTTCTTCTTTATCTTAGAAGGAAGCCCCCAACCAATCAATTGGTTTAGTATATTGAGAAGGAAGCTCCAAGGATTGTTGAAGAGAGAGAGAAGCTCCAATCTCTCCAAAAGTAGAGGATTTTTAAGGGATAATAGAAAATATCATTCTTTTAATGTAATATTGGCATGGTTCACATATTTTTTTACAAAAGACTAAGGATCTATTTATAGGTGAGGGAGGCCACTAACCAAGTCCAAGTGGGTTCTAGAATTTTTTACGTTCAATTTGACTCAATTTGGACAAGATTTGGACCAGTTTGGCTCAATTTGGACAAGATTTGGACTAGTTTGGCTCAATTTGGACCAGTTTCTAGGAGAGAGGAGAGATAAAAATATCACAATTTTTTTGAATTAAAAACTCATCCACATGTGTGAATTAGGCGCCTACCTCAAGAGTCCCCCTCTCCTTACCAAGGTGTCAAAAATGCATCATTATTCTAAAATATCTCATTTTTTGTTAATAAACCTTGTACTCAATCAACTCTTCATCTTATGTGAGCATTTACTCATTTTTGGGTATTTTCTTTTATTCTTTGGATTTATCTCATCCCAACACTTGGATTAATCCAATTGGCCCATTGGAACCTTAATTGGACCATTATCCAAAAATTTATGAAAATGTAGACCCTTAGGCTAAGGTCCTTTAGACACATTTTAAATTTATTCCAAATGCACATTGGAAAGTTCTTTCTGAATTTCTATTTCAGGGGAATCCATTTTAGACACTAGGAGGATTTTTATATCCAAAGATATCTTAATTTAGGATTATCTCTCTCTAGACTTTTTCTCTCTCTAGGCCAAAACAGGGTAAAGCAAGATCTTTCTTTTATTTCAGTGATGGGAATACTTACAAGAATAGAAGGGAAAGTTTTTACACCTTTATACCTCAAAAGTTGGAGGAAGGAATCTTACATGCTACCCCACTTAAAAAACGCGAGATGTCCTCATCTCGGAGGTGGAGTATAATCTCTTTCATCTTCTTCTTCTTCAATCACTTCCAGCGTTTCTGCCTTGAAGTGGATGGCCGATTTGGGAACATCTCTCTTTGACTTCCCCTATTCTGAGGCGGAAGTCTTGCATTACTTTGGATTGAAAGTGAGGGCTGGTTAGAGGGTCTACCTGTGGGATTTCCCTAATTTTGATGGAAAGGAACCTGATTACTCTGGAAGGAAGGAGCTGGAGTCTAAAACCTTGGTCCTTGATTTTCCCGCCCCGAAAGCCTTGATCCAAAAGGAGTTGGGCAATCCATACTGCGATGTTCAAGTCCTTGACAGTTACAGCATTTCACTTCCTTTTTCAAGGGTGGAACTTCTGAAGTTGAATTCCAGGGGATTGAGTTCCGGGAAAAGGACCTTTCTTCCATTCTGGAACTTTCCATATCCTGAGCTTGACCTTGTTGTCTCTTAGGCGGCGGAAGGTTGGAATCACCTTCTGAAGTTAGGAATCTTTTGAAAGATGATGGTGCTGGCTTCGGCAAAACGGGACCTTGACATCGAAGGCCTTGGCGAAATCCTTTGCCATCCGCACTGCTTCGGCCATGGAAACTGGCTAAGAATTCTTCACTAGGATATTTAAAGGTTCGTTCAGTCCCCGAATGAACCCGGCCATCAGTTGTTCTTCATCCAAGCAGTAGAGAGTACTTGAGGAGGAGAGCAAACGTTTGGTGATACACTTCAATAGTTATGCTCCCTTGGGTTAACTCTAAGAATTCTTGCATCTTGGTTTCCAAAAAGCCGGGAGGACAGAATCTCTTCCTTAGGTAAATTTTGAGATCATTCCATGTCTGGGTGTTCCTATCTAAACGGTTTGTCTTGTAGTGGTTTCTCCATGCCACTCTAGCTGTTTCTACTATCTTCAACCTTGCAAGAGCCATTTTACTCTTCTCATTGTACCTAGTGACATCGAAGTATTCTTCCATTGCTTCGATCCACTTCTACACAGCCTCGCCCAAGTTTTCCCCTTCACCCTTGAAAGGTCCAGGCTGCAATCTATGAAGAGTTGTACGAACATGTGAGTCAAGCTCTTCCTCATGGAGTTGGGGGTTATCATTCCTACCACAATGACCTCGATCCATGATCCTATCAATACGAAAAATTCTTGTTAAGTCCCTTTATTTATAATATTCAAATCCAACTTTAGATCCAACTGATTTTAGGGTTCCTTAGATTGGTCAATCCCTCATAGAATCCTGGGATAAAGATCCCTTCTACAAGAAGAACATACAGAACTCATTATCAGAGAATAGTCCATCAGACCGAAAATTCCACCTGATCATTCCTCCATGGGAATTTCAGTTATGTCGGTTTTTAATTTGTCATCCCTTAATTAGATCGACTGGGTTAAGGGTTAAAAGAGCAGCAAACTGTCAGCACAATCCACTAATCTCATAGTGATTTGCTGAAGTCATAATCGTCATTCCAGTTACCAATATCATCACTGGGATTCGTCCCATTCATCCTCATTATGGCTTTGTTCAACTTATCTTCTTTCAACCAGAATTCAGGAATCATTATCTTTCAATCAGAATCCAAATCAACTCATCAATTCTCAACCAAAATTCTAAAATCATATCAACCAACATTCGAATTCATCATCTGGATAGCATTTTTGCTTATAATTTCAAGGTCTTAGATTTACTCATATATATTGTTAGTAAAGAGCTACAGTTATACCCATGGTATATACGGGTAGTCACAGTCCTTGGAATTATAAGGTAAATACCATCATATCTAGGCCTCAAGCAAGTCAGGGATTCCATATAATTGCGGTACTTCCATCATCTGAAGACCCAATTACCAATTTATGGATTTTTATTTTGAATATCAATTTGTATGAATTTCATCACACAATTACAATCTTTTACTAGTACATAAATTCTTGACATTTCTTGCTTCTCGGTTGATCCACTTTAGCTAATTTGATCTGATACTAGCTGAAAGATCCCTGCCCCCTCCCCAAATTCGGGGGTGCTAGCAGTGGAAGTAGCACTTCTTGCGCAAGGCAGAGCCTCTCACTTGGGGCCTCGCCCACCACCCACCACGGATATCCGGACAAGACAATAATCCCTCGATTTATTCCAAAATGGAACTCGAAAAAACTTCCCTCACCTAGAAAGCACGGGCGATTCCTCCACGATATTTTTATTCTAACATAGTCAAGAGCCTTAACTAACCAAACGGATCCGACCGAACCCGTAAGTCACATGGTCAGATCAAGGAAGACACTTGCACTTGGATCATAGAGACCAACACTTTTTTCCTCACCGAGAGGCACAACCATTGATTCTTTTCCATAGAACAAAGACTATCTGAGATTTACTTCATCTATCGTACCATAACAAAATTGAGTCTCATTTTAGGGATCCATCAGTCCAGCCTAACCCCATCGAGTCCCATGGGTTAGCCAACTGCCCACCAACCACTGTAGTGATAGGATCCATCAGTCCAGCCTAACCCCATCGAGTCCCATGGGTTAGCCAACTGCCCACCAACCACTGTAGTGATAGGATCCATTTAGGAATTTGGTTATGTTTTTCCTCGAGTACCAGGGAAAAGAGTTCCCAGGCCCCCTAGTTGGTGCTTCAACCAAACTTTAAGATAGTCACACTACTTACACACCCAATATGAAATTGCCTGTTTCACAAATTCAGTTGTCTTTCAAACAATCTTTTAATGAAACCATAGTTCACTGATCATAATCTCCAAAATATCCGGTCGAATTCTAATTTCCAATCATTCCTTCATCGGTGTACCTATGGCATCATTTGGCAACCAGAATGCTCACCATGTGTTCACTCATAGGCCTTTTCAATAGTTCCTAGCTCATAGTACCTGAAAATATATTCACTTATAAAAATCAAGATGGACTCTCCGTTGAAGATCAGCAAGATCAACCAATAGATCCATATAAGAGAGACATGGACTCATCCGTCGAGGGGACTAGCAAGGATAATCAACAAGATCCATGCCCGAGTTCAAAAAACAACTCTAACTTCTTGTTCCATTTTCTTCCTCAATGCACGGGTGGGTACCTTCGGTGACCCAGAGCCCGAGCATCATACGGTCAGCACCCTCTAGGCTCCTTCGCGCAGGTCACCTAGCACTTCACTTATAGGCCGCTTCCTTGGTCCCTCATCCATCGTACACCGGAAGCTCACCATTTAAATCGAACCGAGGTTGGTCAAGACCTCGGTCGAGCGACCTTGCTACGCGAGACGTCCTCCGTTGACTCTCCGTCAGCTATTGCAACTTTATCACTTAGGACTCCGTGACCTCATTCACTGGATGGTCAAAATGCTTTTCCAGCATTCTTGACATAAAATAGTCATTTAAAAACAGGTCATAAATATAGTTTCTAACAAACTCTCATCTTTCCACATTGCTCCACATCATTTCTCGTTATTCCACATTATTCTACATCAATTCACATTACTTAATCCACATCCAATCATATGTATTCCCATCGTCCTTCATCCATTCTCATCTAGACACATCATATTACATCTTATCACATCTATCCTCATCACATCTCATCCATTCACATCTACCCATATCCATATCACATCACATCCATTCACATTGCAGCTCATCCATTCACATCTATCCTGATTCACATCAGATCCATTCACATCTATCATGATTCACATCACATCACATCTCATTCATTCACATCTATCCTGATTCACATCACATCACATCCATTCACATCAAATCTCATCCATTCACATCTATCTCAATTCACATCACATCTCATTCATTCACATCACATCTATCCCCATTCACATCTATCCCGATTCCCATTGCATCACATCACATCCATTTCACATCACATCACATCTCATCCATTCACATCTATCCCGATTCACATCACATCACATCTATCCTGATTCACACCACATCCATTTCACATCACATGCATTTCATATCACATCACATCTCATCTATTCACATCTATTTACATCACATCACATTCACATCTATTTACATCACATCACATTCACATCCATTCACATCTATTTACATCACATCACATGTCATCCATTCACATTTCATCGTATCCATTCACATCATCTCATTCATTACATCCACATCACGTCACATACATCCCATCCACATCTAAAAGAATGATTTTCATCATATTCATGGGAAACTAATTTTTAGTATTTATGCATAACTAATTAATTAAAGAAAAGATGAATTTTTGGTAATTTTATTTTTATGCAAAAAGTGAAATTCCCATGATAATGGAGATCCATGTAATTAAATGAAAAAAGAGAAATTTTGGTATATTAAAATAATGAATATTTTTATTAAAAGAGAAATTTTAGATAAATTTATTTTATATATGAGAAAATTTAGATGATAAAAGAGGAGTGGCTCGTCCTCTCTTGGCTATTTTGGTTTAAGCCTTTAAAGCAAGGCTGCATAAAATTTAGGGAATGATAATTTTGAGATCAATTTTTCTTTAGCCATTGCTTCACTTGGTTTAGCTAAAGAACAGATTCTCGTATCGTGATCATCCTTCATCATGTTATCATTAATCGTATTGCTTCTTTACAACATTGATCGAATGATTCTAGATTGGATACAATGATCAACTTGTGTAAGTTGTTATTTTTTAAGTCCATCGTAAAACATCTCTTCAATTTAGCATCATTTAGTTTCTCCCATGGATTACATCGTAAGTCCAAGCTTTTTATCCAAAGGATAAAATCTCTAATGGTTTCGTTTTGTTTCCACTCAGTTGAATAGAGTTCTTTTGTTGCACCTCCACCACTCACCTTGTCTTGAAAGGTTGTGGATAAAGGTTGTTCTCAAGGTCCTGAAGTTCATCTTGATCATTGACATCATGTGATGAATCATGGACTAGTCTTTCCCACTAAGCATAGGTTTAACACATGTACCTTGGTGGGGAAGTTTGGATTTCTAGAGGCTTTGCATTGTTGTTCAAACATTCGTATGAATTGAACACGATCAATCGTTCCATCGTATTTGCCCATGATTTTAAAAATCTATATGACCATTTTTTTGTATGACTCACTGAGGACACGTGTGAGTGCTAATGTGGGTAGCAACTCACTTAGTCCTTAGGCAACCCCCCTTCCTAGATTAGTCAATACATCCAAGGTGTGGGTATCTAGGGGTTGCAAATAGGACTTATGATAGTGCTAGACAAGGGACCAAATCCTAGAGGGATTATTGTGATAGGGGGTGTAAAACTCGATGACATGTTTGTAGGTATGGCAAATGGAATAGGGAGATGCGTTTGGGACATGAATCTCAATGGTTGGAAGATATCAACCACCACTGGATTGAATCCAGTCTAAGTGGAAGCCCACGTAATACCTCTATTGTGGCCATATCTTGATGTTGTCAATTGCTCCTTTAATGAGCACGCATAGTTTTTTCTAACTTTTTAGGTTTTCTTACAGCCCGTTACAGCCATCGGCATCCTAGATGGAAGAGGAGGTCTCAAAACCTATTTTTTATCACTGTCTCAAGATGATTTTGTTTTGAGAAAGATTTTTTCTATTTCGTAGCCTGATTTTTAATGTGTTCCAAAAGGAATTTGGAAAAACTCTATATGAGAAAGTTGTAGGATTGGTACATGGCTCTACTTATCATTCATTGGAAGAGCTCTAAGAATGCAAAGGGAAGAGTTGCATGATGATGATGATGGGATTTGCATGATGAGTAGCAAAGGGATCTTGATCATGGGCATGCAAGAAGGCATGATGAGTTCAGAGGCGTTAAAGATAAAGTGGTTTTGCTAAAGTTCAATGGAGAGAATACTTCCAATGAATACTTTGAAGAGTGGCTCATATTATGGACTTCTACTTTGAAAAGAATCCTAGAAGTGAGAAGACTATGGTTTACTTTGCAACGTTGCATTTGGAAGGGTACACATGTGCTTGGTGGAGGCATTTGCAATCTCAAGCCTATGATGTTACCTCATGTGGGATGCTTTCAAGGATTAAAGGAGAGACACTTTCATCTCTCATCAATTGCATCAAGAAAAGCTTATGTATGATTGGGATGACTTGTAACAAAGGCAAAGTAGTGTCAAAGACTACACCCACAAGTTCATGAAATATATGTATGATTGGGATGACTTGTAACAAAGGCAAAGTAGTGTCAAAGACTACACCCACAAGTTCATGAAATATATGTTACATGTGCATGGGTTCAGTGATGAGGAGTTCAAGAAGGCAAAATACATCACGGGTTCGGGGACCAATATTGGTGTAGATGTCAAAGCACAAAGGCCAACTACCCTCAAGGTAGCCATGCTTTTGGTGAAGATATACGAGGAGAAGTATTCACATGCATGGTTGATGCGAGGTAGTTTTTTAAGTGATTCATCTGCTAACACTTATGGGAAGTAAATGAGAGATACCAAACCCATTTATTTTGTGTCCACATTTCCAACGATGTATGGAAATGGAGGAAGATCAAATTATACATTTGGCAATGTTTCTCATGCTCCTCAAAAATCTACAAACGCTAATGGGAAGCCTCCTAATGATGCTACTAATGGTGCTACCAAGAGCAAGTTCATAAGGGAGGACAACATGAATGAATTGAGGAGTCAAGAGTTGTGCTTATAATGTGGACAAAAATGGAACAAGGAGCATTAGAAATTTTGTAAAGCAAGGAATGTCAAGATTAATATGGTGTACTCCGAAGTCTTGGAGGATGATAATGACAAAGAGGCTGAGATCTTCAATGATTATCATGACTTTGAGGAGAGTTACAACCATGATTATGAGTCAAATGGTGAAATTTCTTTTGACCCCACTGGCACTAGACATTGGTCACAAGTTGAATATGACGATGGATTGCATTGGTGTACTTTGGAGGATACTTGCAAGCAGGGATTTCACTGACGTAAACGAGAACATGTGAACATGTTAATAACATATGTTAATAACACAAAAAATCTTGTGAATCACATGTTATATTCACAAAGCTTTCACAAGGGCCTCAAAAATTATCTGTGTCGGGCATAAAAAATCTTCTTAGGTGGCCACTGACCTGCTATTATGTGAAGATGGTAACATGAGAACATGTGAATAGCTTATTCCCATGTGTAGCCAAGCTTTTAAGGGGTTCCCAAATGGCAAGTGACCTGTTATTTTGTGAACGGTAACATGAGAACATGTGAATAACTTGTTCACATGTGTTATTATCAAAAAATCTTGTGATCACGTGAATATTAAATCCTTGCTTGCAAGGAACCAAATTTATGCACATTATCCCATGATTTGTATGCCGGGTGCAAAGGAGAAAATACTTTGAGGATTAAGGCATATATCAACAGAAGAATTTCTCATGTGTTGGTGGGGATAGCAGAAGTACACATAGCTTTGTGATTACAAAATCCATATGGAGTCTCAAATTATAGCCCATGTGTTTGACAAATTTGCATCAAGTAAAAAGAGAAAATGCTGCTTATATGAATTGCAAAATGGTATGTCATGATGTGGCATTGGTGATTTCATATGATTACACTTGAAAAGTGGATTTGTTGATGCTTGACATGGGTCCCACTGATATAATATGTGGGTGTGATTGGTTTACTCTTGGATGCATAACCATGAACTTGCAATGGGGTTATGTGAAGTTTATGCATGATGGAAGGAGTGTAACTTTATGGAGCAACCATAAACCAAAGGTGAACCTTATCAATTGCACTCAATTCAAAAGGGAACTCAAGAAGTTAAGTATACTATATGTGTAACACATCTTTGAAAGGAGGATGACATTGGCAATGAAAGTAAGGTCACACATGAAGGAATGGCAAAGTTGTTGGAAGAGTACAAAGATATGTTTCAAATGCCAAAATGATTGCTACCTATGTGAGAGATTGATCATGGAATAGAGCTTGAGCCTAACTCTAGGCCTATCTCAACAAGCCACCATATAGATTGTCTCAAAAGCGTACAAAGATGAGGTGGCCAAGCAAGTTTAAGAGCTAATGGATATGGGATGGATGGAACCAAGTCAATCGCCATTTTCATCTCCGGTGTTGTTGGTGAAGAAGAAGGATGGTACCTTTCGAATGTGCATTGATTATAGAGATTTGAATAAGATCACAATAAAAAATAGGTATCCTATTTCGAGGATTGATGGTCTATTGGATGAGTTAAAGGGTACCAAGTTCTTCACAAAGATTGACTTGAGGTCCGGCTATTATCAAATAAAAATGAAGAGTGGTGATGAGATTAAGACGATATTTATAACCTAAAGCGGATTGTATCATTACATGGTGATGTCGTTTGGACTATGTAATGCACCTGCCACTTTTCAAGCTTTGATGATGAACAAGATTCTACAACCGTATCTCGTCAAGTTTGTTTTGGTCTTCTTTGATGACATTTTGGTGTATAGAAAACGTCAAGAGGAGCATTGGTTCATATATGCAAGGTGTTTAATGCACTTTGAGCCAAACAATTATATGCTAAGATAAGTGTACTTTCATAGAAAATGAAGTCGAGTATCTTGGTCACATTGTGGGTGAAAATGGCATTAGAGTGAACCCGAAGAAGGTAGAGTGTGTGAAGAATTGGCCTGTACCAAATAACATCACTCAAATAAGGGGATTTTTAGAGTTTTCTTCGTTCTATCAAAGGTTCATTGAGAAGTTTGTCCACATGATGATAACCCCTATTTTTGTGCACTATGTGGCATAATTTTATGGATTACATCGACAATTATCAAGCTTTTGGCTATTAAAAACATTTATTTGATGAGATTTCAATGTAAAATCCATTGTAAATTGGCATGGCAAACATTAGCGGGTTTGCACAACATTTAACAGCCATAGTCAAATAATATTTTTGTTTGAGTTTCCAGCTTTTTGAAGGTTGTGGGATACTTTTTAGTGCTTTATGTTGCAAAAAAATGAAAGGTCTCATGAACCTTAGGCCAAAGATGAAGTCAATTCTTTATAATATCAAGAAAAGTAGTGGGAGGTTGGTTGAGGAGATTATGCACGACTCCTTATGTGCATGCTTCTTCCACTTTTCTCTCTCTCTCTCATTTTGGCACAACTCTTTCTCTGGTCTTTCTTGTTCCTTGTTCTTTATTGAATATCTATCTATGAAAGAAGAGGATAGGAGTAAGGATGGTAAGGATGATGATATCTCTTGTGTGCTATTGTTCTCATGAGTGAGTGGGGATATTTTTATTGGTAAGAGAGAAAATTTTGTAGGTTTGGTGGTGAGGGGCTAAGCCCTAAGTATATATTTTGCTGCCTTGGTACCTTGGTTTTGTGTCTATTGTGAGAGATGGGAGACAGCATGTTCATTTTGGCTCCGTTGTCCGAGACTAGGCTAGCCACGGAATCTGCAAGAAATGGAACAAAATTTGTCAACTGTGTGTTATTATATTCCTGAGGTCATGGACAAGAAAGCAAAGGCCTACTTGTGGGCTGAATGAAGAGAGACCTTCTAGAGCAAGACAACCAATAGGAAATAGGCAGAATTGTGATGATCATCATATTCTTCTTCTTCACCTTCTAGTGCAAGATGACAACCAGGGACGAGTACAAGGTTGTTGCTCGACCAGCAGGTGCCAGGGTTAGAGGTAGGGCATGATGAAGATGGGGCTGCTAAGCATGATGGGGAAGATCAAAGTGATGACCAGAGCCCGGATCCTAAACTATGAACTGGTGCGGGTGCTGAGAGAGTAGAAACAAGCTGCGTGGTAGCCGCCATGGTAAACAACAACAGTAGGAAGGCGACGGTGGTATCACAGGCAAAAATCACAACAGTCAAAAATAGCAAAGTGAAACAGGGGCACACTAAGGTCACCATCATTATCATCATTTGAGCAGCTTCTACATTAACCAGAGAAGAAGATGAAAAATAAGATGCTTTAGTGATGATGATGAAGGGACAGAAGAAGAAGAAGAAGATGAAGGAGCTGCAATGCAGTGTGCTTGCTCCAATTGCTTTGACTGCATCCCTGCCTGCTGTGCAAACAGGGGGAGAAGACTCGATGAAGAGAGAAATGTGGACAGCCTCCTACGTCTCTCGCAGAGGTATTTCCTTCAGCCAAAAAACCCCCTAAGTGCAAGCAGCAAGATGATGAGGCGGAAGAAGATGATGACGATGGTGATGATGGCAGTCTCTTCACTACGCTGCAATCTTATGCGTCTCTTGTTAGCTGGTGGTGGTTGTTGTGAGGCCAAGAGCGATATGATAAGGGTTGGAGATATAAGGTTAAATTTAAACCTCTAATTATTGAGGTTAAAAAATGGTGTAGAGATGTCGTGTCTATAAGAGGTTGTTTACATGTAGGGCGATCAAGTGGGAAATTCTGTTTTTTTTTCTCTCAAGGATTTGTTCACATGCAATAAATTTTGAAAGGTGCATTTTTTATTTCTTTACACTAGGGGGACGTGAATTATATTCTTCAAGATCTTTTCTCTTTACCAAGAATTCCAACCCACTCACCACAAGAACCAATCTTAGTCTAGTTTTTTTCCCCTTTTCCTCATCAATAAATTCTCTTTCCTTTTTCAACATTGGAATTCACACATATTTTTCGGGTGGAGGGCTTCAAAGCTAAATCATATGTGAGGGAAAGATTCCATGTTTGATGTTATGATAGGAATTTTACCATGGTTTCATAGTCTAGCTTCATGAAGGTGGTTTTCATGCTTTCTATGTCAAGATTGTGGGTGCACTTGTGGATATTTGGAGGGATGTTTTGCCTTGTGTTCTTTCAAAATCAAAGTGTAAAATATTTATAAGGTGTTGGTGTAAGAAGAAAGTGAAGTTGAGGTGTGAAGTGTGAAGTTTTTGAGAAGAAGTGTTGGTGTTTTTGACGGGTACCAATTGAGGTGGTCAAATGTGAAGAGAAGAGAAGTGATAGAGTGATTGTGGTTTCTTCATCGACATGTTTGAGTTGCTTATTTTTTTCCAAGTGTTTGCAAGGACGCTGCACAATTAAGTGGAGGAGGAATGATAATCTCTATTTTTTTGGAGGCTTCACAATTGAGTTAAGGTTGTCACCATCATTTCGGTGCCATTTGCCAGGGGGACCAAGGCTCTTCATCGCACTTAAAGAGTTTGTGGAGAGAAAGTGAAGGGAGAAGGTAGGTTTGCTAAGAGTCTTGAAATCAACTCAGAAGGTCCTACTCCTATAAATCATGGAGGAAAGTAGATATGAGAGAGAACAAGGAGATGATGATGGAGATGCTGAGATATTAAGCTCACCTAGTGAGGCGGTGGACACTAATGACCCGCCTGGGGGATAGGCCCCACACTTACACCACTGGCATGGTTGGTGAGATCATGGATGATATGCAGCCAGTGGGATGACAGGCTGTGTGACAGCCATTCTAGAGACTGGCATAGTTATAGTGCCAAGTCATTTAGTTGGGTTCACACTATAGAGAACCCTAGTATGTATTTGGTTGAGTACCTTTTCATATGGTGTGTACTCTTATCTTTGTATATGGTGTGTTGAGTGTTGTGAAGAAGAAGAAGAAGATTTTCAGCCTCTCACCTTGTGTGTTCTCTTTTAGGGATTTGTGAGTGTGTGTGTGCCTGGCAAAAGCTCAAGCTCTCTTCTCCCCTGCATCTTTTCATGGTATCAAAGCCTGGTTCATGCTAAGAGCTAAGCTGCAAGCAAAAGAAGCACAAGAAGTGGTATGAGGGTAAGAACTTCAACTACTCTTCCCTATTTGTGTTGGCGACTACACCCCGGGAGCTCTACGGGAGGCACCGGCAAACGATCTCTGATTGAGGAGCTTTCTTTGTGGGAGTAAAGCTATAGGACAACTATTTTTGTCCTATCGAACGGAATTTTTCAGGCCAAAAACGCATTTCGGGCATGTTACGACCTCCGTTTTTCAGAAAGCAGGCGATTTCGAGCTCTACGCGGGTAAGTCATTGATTCTCTACAGAATTTTGTTTTAAGAATTGCAGGAAGATAGATTGGCTGTGCAGATACTGTGTGTGCTACAAGGAGGTCAACAGTTGCCATTGGGTGTATGTATACACATTGAGGTCACTGGTTGTGACATTTGAGTGTACTACAGTACCACTGCAGAAAATACAGCAGTTTGTGGTGCAGGACAAACCAGAGTGCTGTTTGTGGTAAATTTGTGTGTCTGGCAAGATGTCAAATGATGGCATAAACCAGATTGTTGCTGAGAAGCTTGATAAGAATAACTTCCAAGGTTCAGGGTGACAAATTTCCTGATGGGAAAGGGTTACTGTTGGGACTGTATAGAAGGTGAGCATGAAGAGGCACCGGAGATCAATCCGCCTACTGCAGATGTGAAAGAGTTCAAGGATTGGAACCAAGGAACTAGAAAAGTTATGTATTGGCTCTCTATCAGTATAGAGGACACCATGATTGGGCACATACAGGATGCCAAGTCCCCTAAGGAGACGTGGGACACCTTGGTAAAAAACTATGATTGGGCACATACAGGATGCCAAGTCCCCTAAGGAGGCATGGGACACCTTGGTAAAACTCTATGAAACAAATACCAAGGCACGAAAGATGTAGTTGAAGAGTGAACTTCATACTGTGGAGGAGAAAAAGAGTATGTCTGTGAATGACTATGCATTGAAGATAAAGGGTATTGTGGAATCCCTTGCATACTGTGGAGAAAAAGAGTATGTCTGTGAATGACTATACATTGAAGATAAAGGGTATTGTGGAATCCCTTGCATCTATTGGTGTTTCAGTAGATGATGATGATAAGGTGGAAGTCTATCTACGTGGTCTCGAGCCACAATACAAGGCGTTCAAGACGCCTATTCAGACTTGGGAAAACATTCCCAATTTTATAGATTTGGTATCTATGTTGATTATAAAAGAGAAGAGCTTGGGTGAAGACTGTCGGTCTTCACAAAACAAAAAACAGTTCAGAGCAACAGGCCTTCTACATAAGTTCAAGAAGAGGACGAGGTAGAGGAGACCATGGACGCGCGGCCAAGGAGGTGACCGAACAGGTAATCAAAATTATGGCGAGCAGCACCAACAACAACAATCCCAGAATTCACAACAACAACGGTCTGCCTCACCCGAAGAAGAGGAGGCGAAGGGGCCGAGAAGGACATGAAGGAGACGTAGGCGGCCGCAAGGAGAGGCTGGCTGGCGATGGTGAGGAGGCCAGGCAAGGAGAGGCGGAAGTTGTGGCTGCAGCTGCAAAGAAGCGCAGAGGCCGTAGAGACGGAGCAAGCGGAGGACTAGGCAGACAAGCCAGAGCCAAAAGCTGGCAGCTGAGAGCAAGGAAGGCGAAGTTGGGGCCGCGAGAAGGTGAAGGGGGCCGCGTGGAGGCGCCTGGTCGGCTGAAGGGCTGCAAGGAAGCAAAGGCCGACGGCTGCAACTGTGAAGGGCGGTGGCGGTTGGCTGTAGCAGAAGAAAGCGCAGAGGAGGAAGCGAAGGAGCAGCAGAGAAATCCGGAAGCGATAAGGTGCCGAAGATAAGGTTAGTATTTTTTTTATTTTTTATTTTTTATTTTTTATTTTTTGTTAATTTTCATGTTTTTTATATTTTTTAAAAAAAATAATAAAAAGAAAAAGAAAAAAACAATAAAACAATAAAAATATTTTTATAAAAAAAAGAGAAAGAAAAAAGAAAAATTCTGTAAATTATGTGTTTTATTTTGAGTCCATATTTTTTGCATAATCTGTATTTTTTTTAATTTTTTGTAATTTTTTTACATAATTAGTGTAATTTGCATAATTAGTACTTTTTAGCATAATTAGTATTTTTGTGTAAATAGTAAGAAATAAAAAAATAAAAAAAATAAAAAATAAAAAAATATATTTACACATATTCATGTTAGTTGCATTTAGTGGTTAGGTAGGGTTTAAAAATAGATATAGATATATACATATATATATATATATTTATTTAAAAAAAATCAAAATTGGACATTGCAACGTGCTAAAAATAGCATATGAACCTACGCTCGGGAACAATACTAGGGGGACGTAACACTAGTGCACCATCTAGGGTAACCACTCAAGGGAGCGGTACTCAATCGGTTGTTGGCAACTTGGAGAGCATTCTCGAGACATCTTCGGAGTCTCAAACAGAGAGCCTCTCAAGAACCGAGAGTGATATTTCAATGGACATAAACGAGTCATTTGGCATGAATAGACCATCCACACCCATTGGTGTGGCAGATTCTGCTAATCCATTTGAAATCCCAGATGGGGAGTTGATTGACAATATGAGACTCCATTTCTTGTATACAAACGCGCATGGCGGTGAGATCTACAAAGATCCAATGAGCCGGTTTGTTGTTAAAATTGTAGACATTCATTCTGCATTTGAACCAACACCATGGGTAAACTACCAAGACGATATGTACATGGGTAGAAATGGAGTACGCTACGAGGTCACCAAAAATCCTGAACAAGTGGATGCTTTGGGTGTACTTCAACCTAGCGCACAAGCAAAGCAGAAAAAGGAGCTTCCATCGGACCCAAATGTGCCAAGAACATCGCATAGACCTGGTACGCCCATTTCTTTACTTGAAGAATTGTTTTCTGACAGGAATTGGGAGGATAGAGAAAGAACTGGAAAAGAAAAAGAGACCAAGAAAAACCCATGGAACATAGTAAAAGAAATTCCAGTAGTTAAAATCTATCAAGACAACCCAATTAAAGAGGTGTATAGGGATGTGGAAGAAACCTACTATGCAACCACTAAGCACCCGAGCTTAGAGCTTCCAGTCACACACACAATAACTGTAGAGCATCTAGAAGGTTTCACTAAGTGTGTTTATGATAGATGGGGGAACGACTTTAGAACCCTTGAATGGCCAGAGGTTAGGGCAATGACATGGAAAGGAAGGTCCCTTTTCACTGAGGTGTCTACCTTAGACACGGCACGTCCAGATGAATCTGCCTTTCGAGGAGAAACACTAGCACCACCATGGGCTAGGACCCCAAGTGTGGCTCGACCAGCACCTTCCATGCGAACAAGTGCTAAAGGACCAGTCTTTCCAACGATTGATCCTACGAGGAGACCCAGGGCTCTTAGAGAATCTAGGGGAGAAGAAGGACCACGAGCAACCTCCAAGAGAACCCCATAGACCAAGAGAACTGACATTTGAAGAGCCTAGAGTTAGAGGCCGAGACTCATATAGGAGACATGACGATGAATATTCTAGAAAAGTGAGACCATCTGTGCTGCAAAAGCTTGTCAAGAAGTATGATGGATCCGGTGACCCATATGACCATATAGCAGCTTTTAAGCAAGCTATACACATGTGGAGCAAGTCACGGATACGCATACGCAAATCGAAGGATTTGGCTTGACACTAAAGAGTAAGTCTTTATCATGGTTTCAGACTTTAGAGCCTGAGGCAAAGCGGTCTTCGATGGGATGGAAAAGAACTTTATAGCTGCGTTTTCAAAAATGGGAATTAAGCACAATGCGGTAGCTCAAATTTACGCTTTTAAGCAAAAAGATCAAGAATCTGTGCGAGATTGTGTAAATAGGCTAAAGCAGTACATCAATCGATGCCCTGACGATGATGAGAAGCCAAGCCAAGAAAGATTAATTTCTATCTTCCTGGAAGGCTTACGAAACAAGACACTTCATGCTCATTTGTACGCAAAGAAGCATGTCATCTTCAATGAGTGTTGCATGGATGCCATGGATTATGATGACAACTTTGACATGACTGGCATGGAAAACCAAGATAGTCATCCGGATGATAAACGTGGCTCTGACTCTAGTGTGCCATTAGTTAATCCAGATCAGATTGCCGAGATAGTATTGAAAAAGATGGGGCAATACTACAGGCCTTCCTACCGACCCCAACCATCATACATGCATACTGTACCTACACGTCCTTACGTCTGTGGTGGAGGATGTGGAGGTAGCCATAAAACCGAGCAGTGCCCAACCTTCTCACCATTGGTCAACCAACAAAGAAGTGGTGCCAGCTTTGTAAATGGAACTACACACATGTGACTTCGGACTGCAATCACATTGCAAGGATACAAAGGGAACAAGCAAACAACTCTGCACCTAGGTAGCAAGTTGTGAACCATGAGAGAACCTTAGTTGCTCAAGAGCAAGCACGGCCGGTGCTAGGAGCTCAACCTCCTCCACCTGGCACAGCTTCCTTTAGGTATGTGGAATATGAGAATCCTGAATTAGGTATGGAGATGGTTAGCTCTCAACCATACTACATCGAAGTGGAGCATCCTCCTGTCGAACCCTACTTTGAGAACCCAACTAGTTCATGACTTTAATGGAGACCCAAGCTCTTTGATGCTTATAGGATCTGAGCCAACCAAGACTCAAAGGTTATCCAGGACCATATCCTACAAAGAGACTATACCCCACGCAACAAACAGGACCATGCTACGAATGTGGTGGACCACATTGGGCGAGAGAATGTCCAAACAAGAAACGACCCCTCTTAGCTAACATAGGCACAACATCTACGTTTCCACCTATAGAGAGGTTTTGCCAAGGGTGTAGCATTGACCATCTGCCAAAGGATTGCTTGTTGAAGCCTGTGGATCCGGCAGCACAAAAAGCTAAAGCGCCCCTCAACTATGTTGAAGTGATTCCATCACCCATGATATCTGAGGGGAGGAGAACGAACTAGTGTTGCTAAGAGTAGTGACTAGAGCCCAAGGGCAAAAGAATGTCAAAGAGGTTGTTGAGAAACCCTCTGAGATTAAGGTTCTATCCAAAGATGGAAAAGAGAGAAAGAAATCGACTCGACGTAAACCACGCAGCAAGGGGAGTAAAAAGTTGGAGCAGAAGAGCTCTGATGGAGGAAACTCTATCCCAAAAGAGCTAGAAGGAATGTTGAAAATGAAACAAATCAGAGAAAAAACTCAAAATGAGCAAAAGGGAAAAGCATCTGAGTCTGAGGAAAGCTCAGGAGGATCAGTCCTTGTGGACAAGGTGTACGAGCCTTTAGATGCACCGCTTCAAGCGTATAATAGTAGGATCACAGCTCTGACCGAGCTGCCTAAGAAGCTGCAAGAATATCCCAACCCTCGTGAGTGTGGTGAAGAGACAATCAACTTGGCTATCCATAAGCAGTTGATTAGGGATACTCAGACTCTAATAGACGGCCCACCACCTATGTACGCAAGAGGACCTACTTCTCTGAAGCCTAACTTAGAGACGATACCAGAAGCCACGCCAAGCATGGAAAAGGGAAGTGAAGTTGTATCTCTACATTTCCCAGAAATGCTTGAAGGAGATGATTTACCTCATACCAATATAGACGAGTCAAAACCATTGACTACCGCGGATTCTCGAGATGAAATTCCTGAAATAGAGGAAGCAGTAGCAAGGAAGATGTGGGAAGCGGTGCAAAAACAAGTTGAGGATCTAGCATCTTTTGACAAGTCACCACCGTTCTCTATAGTAGAATTCTCGAATCAAAGGGTTCAAGAATTTGATGCTTTATCTCTACCAAATGATGCTCTGACTGTTGTCTCAGCTCGGAGCAACAACTCACATGCAAGACACTGCCCTCATATTTAGGACTGTACGAAGCACATAGCCAAATCATGCGAGTACCATCAATGACACGACAACCTCATCAGGAAGAACGAGACATAGGGAGTTTGCAAGCCTTAATGTCAGCACCAGTTACGTGTACCATTCCACTCGCAGAGTTCTTAAAGCTTAGGCCAAGATTGTGGGGAGAAGTGGCTACACAATTAACTGAGCAAGGATTGTGGAACCAGAACATACAGGTTAAGGAGTTGTTAAAGACAAAGGCTTCTGAGCTAATGCTTAAGCAAACAATTTCGGTTCCTGTGAACAAAGTTGGCAAGCATTGTGAGTACGATGAAGGAAATACTACGCTTCCTGTGGAGATCAACAAGATTGAATCCATAGCTATTCTAGATAGCAGAGCAGGATTGAGTATAGCAACAAAAACTGTATGGAAAATGTGGGGAAAACCTGCAAATTAGAAGTACAAGGATGAGTTTGCGATTGGCAGACGGAAATCTAGAGTCCCATAGGATTGCTTAAGAACGTTATAGTCAAGTCATGTGGCATTGAGTACGGGCATACCTTTGCTATCGTAGACTTTGGCAAGAACACAAATTACGAAGTGATCCTAGGAAGGCCATTCATGCGCCAATTCAAAATGATTCAAGACTGGGGTTACAATTACTTGTACCTCAGACATGAGAACGTAACCACGAGGGTGAATCTTAAAAACCATGCTTATCGAGATGTGACGCACTCTCCTGTGGATGAGTTTGATTCCACTTCTTCAGAAGCATCGGGAGGAGCAATTATGTGTGAAGGAAGAGCTGATCTATGGATCTGTGGAGCATCTTGTTGAGACTTGCAACCTGGAAATGTTACCATAGACAGAAGTGTGACGGATGAGGCGTATATCCCTATACCTTTTCCTAAGAACTTGATAGATCCCTTAGAATGGAACCATGTTTTAGCTACCATAGACACTTGTGCGTTGCCAAGGCAAACACAGTTCTGTGATCCAGATGGGTATGACATTATTCCCGTAAGAATGCTAAGACCAATCTATGCAGAGGAACCTCAAGAAGCCCCTAGGTATGAAGCAAACAAATCATTATTGCTAGGAGATATGGTATCTGTAGAGGAAGTATTCCCTCTTGAGTACAGCTCAGCTGACGAAGGAGATGAGGATAGATGCTTAGAATCCTCTGATGGGAAGGATTCTGATGATGATGCCATAGTCCCTGAATCAGAGTTAGAGAAGATAAGATTGTTGTTAAAGGGCAGAGAGGTCTTGCTGAGTATTCCTAGTGACAAACCGAAATGTAAGTTTTGCAAGAGTCACCGGAAGTTTTGCAAGAGTCACCGGAAGTTTCGCAAACAGAAAGTCAAGGAAAAGAGACAACAACAACAAAAAGAAAGAGAAGATGTGGATAAAGAGGACTTTATTCCACCTCCAACCTTTGTAGGTAAGAACGAGTACTTGTACTACTTGGGAGCTGATGATTGCATCAAAGACGAGATGAAATGGAGATACGGCTTTCAATTAGTGCAAAAGCTAAACGAGAAGGAGAGTGACAACCCAAAGAAGAAGAGGAAACGGAAACCGAAGCTAAAATCTAAGGCTTCAGAGCATTCAGTTAAGACTGAACAAAGCACCATGACGAGAGTGGAGCGTAAAGCTCTAGTGCAAGAATGGAAGAGAATGCTAAAAGCAGCATGGTCTTCCATGAGTGATAACTCAAAGGAAGAAGAGGATACCGCAAATATCCCCTCAAACTTCAAGAAATTCACCATACAAGATCGGAAAATAGTCTTGCAACAACCTATTCGACAGAAACCTGAAAAACCAGGAGTTTCCTATGATGGCCCTGAGGACACCAAGAAAATAGACCTGGCAGAACCAAGTGAAGAGCCACGTAATGTATGGATTGCCACAGACTTAACCCAAGCGGAGCAAGAATTGCTAATCTCTACTCTGAGAGAGTATCAAGATATATTTGCTTGGAGTTACAAAGACCTTAAGGGAGTAGATCCAAAGATCTGCCAGCATACAATTTCCATGCGAGAGGATGCCAAGCCGTCCAAGCAGCATCCTTATACGTATAACAATAATTTTGCCAATAAGATCAAAGAAGAGATTGACAAGCTGATAGTGGTTGAATTTATTTATGAGATTGAATATACAAAATGGGTTTCACTGATTGTGGTAGTACCTAAGAAGAATGGAAAACTACGAGTATGTGTCAATCTAAAGAAAGTAAATGCTGCTACTGTCCGGGACCACTATCCACTTCCACTCACTGATCATGTATTGGAGAGGGTAGCTTGTAAGAAGGCATACAGTTTTCTTGATGGATTTTTGGGCTACAACCAGGTATCTATTGATCCCAAGGATCAACACAAAACCGTATTTGCTACAGAATGGGGAGTGTTTGCATATAGAGTCATGCCTTTTGGTTTGACTAATGCTCCAGCCACCTTTCAGAGGTTGATGAGCCATGCATTCAAAGAATACCTGCGATTATTTCTTGAAATATTCATGGATGACTTGTGTGTGCATTCCATAAACAGAGAAGAACACATAGAGCATCTCAAAAAAATCTTTGAGAAATGCAGAGTGTATCGCATATGCCTTAACCCTGATAAATGCAAGTTTATGGTTAGGCAAGGGAAGATTCTAGGCCACATTGTGTCTAGGAATGGTATATCCACGGATGCAAAAAAGATAGCTGTTATTGTTGAGCTACCTAGACCTTACAATGCAAAAGGGGTACAAGTTTTCATGGGTCATTGCGACTACTATCGTAGATTTATCTACATGTATGCTGAAATAGCACGGCCATTGTACGCACTCCTTGCTGTATTTGAATGGAGAGAGGATTGTGAAGAAGCCTTTGAAAAGCTGAAGAAAGCATTAGTGACGGCACCTATTCTCAGGTCGCCGGATTGGGATAATTTATTCCACGTACATATAGATGCTCCGGCTTTTGCAATTGGCTGTATTTTAGCTCAACCAGGTGAGAACAAAATGGACTTTCCAGTCTCATATGCTAGCCCCGCCAGTTGAATAGTGCTGAAAAGAATTACACCACCACGGAAAGAGAAGGCTTAGCTATGATCTATGCCATGAAGAAGTTTCGGCATTACCTTTTGGCCAACAAATTTACGTTCTTCATAGATCATCAAGCTTTGCTTTACCTTGTGAACAAGCCATGTGCAACCGGAAGGATTGTACGCTAGTTTGTTATTCTACTTGAATTTGAATTTGAACTAGCGGCGGTAAAGAAGGGAAAAATGCATCAGCGGGCTAATCATCTTTCTAGGATAACTTCAGGAGAAGCACCCATTGGTGTAGATGATGATATTCCTGATGATACTCTATTCTTGGTTGAGACAGCACCAAGATGGGCAGAACCCATCATTCAAGTTTTAATGACAAGATTTGTTAACTCCATTAGTCCCACCAATGAAAAGATAATGACCTTAGAGCATTGTGCTCCTTATAAAGTTCTTTCTAGACGATTGTATAAATTAGGAAAAGATGGAATACTTCGTCTATGCCCTGACCCTGATCAATATGATGAGATTATCTCATATGTCCACATGAGCTTAGGAGGCAGACATGTCTCTGGAAAGGATACGGTTACAAGAGTTTTGTGGGAAGGATATTGGTGGCCAACACTTCATGCTGACACAGAAGAGTTTTGTGGGAAGGATATTGGTGGCCAACACTTCATGCTGACACAGAAGAGTACGTACGGAATTGTAAAATTTGTCAACAAAGGAAACCCATTCCTCATGTGACTCTATTTTATATTTCAACACCACCCAATTGGAGTTCGTACATTGTGAAGTATTTGATGCAGGGTCATACGGACGATAAGATGCCTAGGCATAGAAAGAGAGCCATAGAGGTAGAAGCAGTGAGTTTTCAGATTATTGAAGGCCAGCTGTACAAAAGGGGCAAAGATGGAAACCTACGGACTTGTGTTTGTGAGAGTGACTACCTTAGCGTATTGACTCATGCACATTCAGGAGTTGGGGGTGGACATTTCTGTGGAGAAACAACTGCCAAACTTATACTATGGTCAAGACTATGGTGGCCTATGCTTTTTCATGATGCAACAGAGTATGTCAAACGATGTGATCGATGTTAAAGAGCCAAACCTCCTACCAAGTATGAGGACATGCCATTGAGACCAATTATGGGAGTTAGAGCTTTTGCAAAATGGGGAATTGATTTTGTGCCGATTAAACCACCAGCACGCCATACACATGCTGAGTATATCATTGTAGCCCCACAGATTATCTTACGAAGTGGGTAGAAGCAAAAGCCACAGTAAAAAACGATGCTAGGACCACTGCAAAGTTTTTATACGAACATGTGTTTACACGCTACAGTTTACCTATTGAGATTGTGAGTGACTAAGGTGTGCATTTTATCAATGAAGTCATTACCTTTCTTTTGGTGGAAGACTTTATGGTCATCCATAAGAGGTCAGCGCCTTATCACCCGCAAGCAAATGGTCAAGCTGAGAGCACAAACAAGACTCTTTGCACTGCGCTTACAAAGATTGTTGAGGTACATAGAACAAATTGGGAACAGAAACTTCAGTCAGTTCTATGGGCTTACCGAATTGCTTACAAAACTTCCATAGGCACGACACCCTTTAATCTAGTTTTTGGATTGGACACTATCCTTCCGATAGAATTTATTGTACCTACACTTCGAGTTGCAAAACAACTTGAGTGGATGGGTCATGAATTCTCTACACGGATCGATGAATTGGAGAGGCTAGATGAAGACAGGCTATTGGCAGTCATTGGCATGTATGCTGAAAAATGATGCCAAAAGCGTTGGCATGATACGCATGTAAAGAAAGGTCCTTCAGGAGAGGTGATCTAGTGTTGCTTTACACATTGAAGAAACAAAAACGAAAGCTGAAAATGCGAGGACTTGGTCCATTTGTGATCAACGAGCTTAGTGCGAGTGGTGCAGTAAGGTTGGAAACCTTAGATGGAGAACCAATGACTAACTTCATCAATGGTAGCCGCTTGAAGCGCTATGAAGAACCTCTAACAGATGATATGCTGATATGCATACATGCTAGTCAGACACGTAAACAAGCTCAAGCTTTGTTACAAAGTCAAGCAAAAGAAGAAGCTAAGGCTAGAGTAGCACTAGCACGAGAGCGCCGCAAGGCAGCTATCATGGCCATCCACTTGAATGATGATGAAGACTTTGTAGATCCCTTTCATATTGAAGTAAGGATCCCTACTCAAAGAGCAATCTTTGCAACGTCTGCACTTATAGATTCGGGAGTTGACTGCAATGTTTTGTCTTATGAAGCGTGGACATCATTAGGCCAACCTTTGCTCAACATTGCATCATTGAACTTCCAGAGTTTCTCTGGTGATGAAACCCCAGCCCCTAGGCAAGTGTTGTATTAATATGTCCATTCAGGATCAATCTATGCACGTGACTTTTTATGTTGCTAACAAGAGCCAAGCAGTGGTGGATGTTGTTCTAGGCAGATCATGGATTAGAACCACCAAATGCAGTATAGACTAGAACTCACGACAATACACCTTGTCGATAAATTCTACTCACCTTACAGGATCAAGTGCTTTGGCACTCCCATCTTTTCAAAAGGTGGAGACCATCACTACTACTGTGATAGAGACAACCTCAAAAGATCCAATGATTTGGGTGAATAATGACAATGACAATACACAAGGATGGCATATGCCAACATCTCTCTTATATGCACAAGGCTGCGGAAGGGGGGAAGCACTTAGAATTCAAATTTGGTTACCTAAAGCAGCTCGCAAGCCAAGACCCAATGCTGCCAAGGAACATCAAGGAATACAAAGCTAAAGAGGAGGTTCACCAAAGCCAACAGTTCCACCCCCAACAAGACCACTCAACAACGGTGGATCCCAAAGAAGGTTCTGCAAGCACAAGGCTACTACGAGGGTGCTACTACCTTGTGGTGGCTACCAAAGAAGAATGCAGTCCACTACTGCAGTAAAACATAATTATGTTCCTAAATCTACTCAAGAACAAAAGCAGTCAATACCACCTCACTTACAGAAACCAAATCAATATTGGAAACCACGCCTTACCAAGCCTGAAAGAGTCCAGGTGGAAACACAAGCTGACGCGTCAATCGGACATTATCAGAAGGTCTCGAACAGGAAGGGATGCTCCAAACTGACATGGGAAGAAAAAGGTAAGTGGGTACCTTTACTCACTTCTATCTCAGAGGCAACACATCCAAAGGAGGATATTGCAACCGAATCAAGTTCAGAGTCTATTCCTCAAAACACAAGCAATGTTAAAGTTTGTCTTACAAAGCCGACAACTTTCAATCAGACTCCTACACAAGTAGACTCCCTGACTATCAAGGAAAGAGCGTTCTTTCTACAACTCCAACTATTTGGAATGTCGTCGGTATTCTACTCTTTCCCTAATCAAATTACATTACCAGCCATAAGTCTACAGGCATAGGTGTTAGAGTTGGGCACTCTGAAGACCCAAGAAAATTTTGAAAACCCAATGGGATGGCAAGAACACAGCTGCCATATGGTTGCCAAAGCTCAGAAGTGTCCAAACATCTCCATTCACACCTCCTCCTATTTGTCCCAATGCATTTCCTATGCATATCGCTTAAATCTCACCTCCGACTAAACTTCAATCTCTTGCACGTACTCTGAAATGGGTACCAAAAAGAGTCCAACAAAAAGGAACCTGTGTGTGCCATACGTCAACACCCCAAAAACAATTTGCATCCAAAAACAAACTCATTCTTGAAAGAACTATCATGCTACAAAAGCTACTTTTTGGCAATTCATCTATCGAATCTATTAGCTCTATTTTCGTCATGCCTGTACATACTAGCATTCTTCGTTCAAAAAATCTGAACACTTTCTTATGTGTTGTGTGTTGTGTAGAATAACCAAATGGAGTCCTGGCTGGACACATGCAGTTCATCTTTGGACCTAGATAGCACTCACCCTGACCATCAAGGGGGCTACAGCATGGCACCTTTTCAGACACACTCCCGGTATTTTTATGCCCCAGTGGGTGAGGATTGCTGTGGAAGACAATTTGTGGAGTTATACTACCAGCAACATCATCCGTTTCCACACTGCTGCCGCGACTATGCTCGTATGGTATTGGGGAATGCTTCCCATATGTGTTGGCAGTGTCTCACATACTTCCGTCGCTATGGCACTGGTATGATGCAGTAGATCATGGGGGTCACACCTCAACGACATAATCTCTGGGCAATAATGATGCCGCAACGTGGACCCAACCAACAAAGACTCTTGGAAGAGGAAAGCGCTCAAACATGGCGCGAGGACACCCTTCGTTTGCTAACCCCTCCCATTTTGCAGGTTCTTCTTCCCCATGAATCTACATGTCAGTTTTGGATCACATGAATCTACATGTCAGTTTTGGATCAATGTGAGTGAGTCTTTAGAGCGGTTTCAAAACCATAGGTGCCCCTTTAGCCTTCCTACTGTGCCCATACCATATGTAAGTGAAGATGCACTTCTTCCCTTGCCATCTTCTCCATGGGTAGGATTACGTTCTGGGTTATCTTTACATCTTGAAGCTATTGATGTCCACCCACCTGAGAATGCAGACATGCATCCACCCCCAGTGCAAGACTAGCACTTATACTCTCTTAATAAGAACTAGAAGCTAGGGCACTTTTTCCCATTGGGTTTTTCCCCTCGGCCCGATGTTTAGCACCAATGTTTTTTATTTTTTGTCTTTTTAATTTTCTTTCTGTTTAGTTTATTTTGTCGGAATAAAATAGATACAAGCACCAAACTACATCTTCCGCTTCAGTACCGCAACTGACAGTCATACAATCAAGTGCAAACAATTCTTCACCAACCAATGCTTTAACAGAAACAGGTGAACTCATGCCAATCTCTAGTGTTTTCTGTATTTTTCTTGTTGCTTGATTGTTTACAAATTTCACTTTACTAAGCATGGCAATATGCATCTTCTTTAGTCTAATAAACCTTCCATAACAAAAATTGGCATGACAAAAATAAAATAAAAGTGTATATGTTTGTGGCCTATTGCCTTGTTATTCATGGTAGGCGAGGGAGGTCTATACTTTTCCTAGACCAATGCCTTGTGTAGCAAGGAATAGCCATACCGCAGGTGCGTAAACATACTCTTGAAGAAAGCCCTGTCCAAAAAGAAAGAAAGAAAGAAAAAAAAGAAAAAAAAAAGGACAGAAAGGCACCAAGAGAAATGCTTGTCTAATCCAAGATGGTCGCCGTTGTGCTTAAAATATTAAACCTTAACACTAAGCAATATCAAGAGTCTATCACTACATAATTATGTTAGATTTATTAGTGTTGCACCGACATTTTAGACTTAGCATAGGCTAGGTATACTACTTGATAGTCCCTCGATTAACTGTTGTCTTTTGCCTTCTAAGAAAAGAACAATACATTTGGCATAAAACATTCTTTACTTTAGTTAGCTGCAGGTAGTAATTATTAAGGCTTGAACAAACCTATTCAATCTCTACACTGCTTCAATGTTTCCTTCCTCTAGCTAATTGGACATTTATTGCCATGTCTTATTCAATAAAATTACTTGTTTCGTTATTGTCTGTTAGTACTTTTGCTTTCAAAAAAGAAAAAAGAAAAAAGAAAAAAAAAAGAACACACAAACCACCTATCGTTTTGCTTGTAGGTACACACTAGAGATTCTGCTCTTCCTTGGCATCTACGCACTTGAGGACATGCGCAAAATAGGAAGGAGGGAGTGTTGCGTGACGAGTGGTGATCAATGCAAGGATGCAACACAAAGATGGAAGCAAGAAAACAAGAGCTTTGACATTCTTATTTAGGGCTCTTGTAGAGAGTTCCAAGTTGTAAGTGAGTGTGGGAGTGGGCTTGAGAATAATCCCACATGGGAAGTTTTGGAAGTTTTAGGAGTTTTAGTATAAAAAGTGGCTCATTTGAGAGCTTATAGACACATTGGGCTACACTCATGTTTGAGCTCTCTTGAGACTAGCTCTCCCTCTTGTTCATAGAGGTGCAAGCTCTTCTCTCTCCCCATCTACACTATTGTATGAGCAATGCTCTTCTAATTCAATGCAATGAGATGATGTTTATCTCTCTTCTCATTTCTATTCTCTAGTGTGCATGCTTCTTTGTTGATGCTTGTGGATTCTCTAGTAGGCTTTGTGTGGTAGTGGATTCAAGCTTAAGCTTCTCCATAGCTTGTAGCTTATCCATGGGCAAGGCATTGCTTGAGTAGTGATTGAGAATGCATGTTTATTTCAAGTTCCATTAAGCTTCAAGGTTTGTGTGCATGCTAGGGAAGTAAGTGCTTGAGAATGAAGTATGCTTTGAGCTTGTATATGCATTAGCTTAGCTTTCTTCTTGTATTGGATGCATGAATGAGTGGGATGATGAGTGAATGAGTTATGGCAAGATTGAGCTTGTATGTGTAAAGTCTATGTCAAGGTAGTGGTGTTCATAGCATTTTCTCCATTCGTGGATAAGCTTTTGTGCACCGGTACGGGTTGAATCCCTAGCTCCGAAAGGGATGCAAATCCCATTGGATTGAGCTACACACGGATCATACTACTCATGCTACAAGTGAGAGAGTCTTCCGTCTCTCCACACATTGCCATTGACAATTTTGTAAAATGTTTCTCCACCGACGGGTGTGGGCTGTGTGTCAAAACGTCGCGATGATCGTGAGAGTGGAGTGCTTCTCGCGCTAGATGGGGAAGGACGCTCACATGGGCCATAGAACCATTCGTGCCCCCACTTGGACAACAACCGCTTCCACCTCCACTACTCGAGCGTTGTGCTCTGCAACAAGTGGACGAGCGACCTGAGGGAGGGGTTCTAGTGGCTCTTTGTGGGGTTTATATAGGTGAACTAGGGTTAGCGGTGGTGGTGCCCGATGGTGCGGCCGAAGTGCCCGCCCCTCTCCCAAAATATTGAACTGTTCCATCGCTCTTTGCTCGGGCATGGTTTGTGCTAAAAAACCCATGAACTAACTGGTCAGGCGACATGGCATATGGAGAGAAGGATGGAGAGTAAGCCGATGTCTCATCTGGAGTGCGAGACATGTTTCTACACGCACATAACAAAGCCCACATGAACACTTTAATAAGAGAATACACATGAATTATCCCTCAACATTCATTATGCATAAAGCATTATGCATAAAGCTATGCATGAGGCTTATGCATAAAGCATTATGCATAAAGCATTATGCATAAAGCTATGCATGAGGTTTATGCATAAATCTATGCATGAGGCTTATGCATGAAGCACTATGCATAAGGCCTTATGCATAAAGCTTATGCATGAGGACTTATGCATAAAGCTATGCATGAGGCTTATGCATAAAGCATGAATGAGTATTATGCATAAAGCATTATGCATGATGCTTATGCGCAAATCTACAAAACAAATCCCCAGCACCAGGGATTTCACTGACGTAAATGAGAACATGTGAACATGTTAATAACATATGTTAATAACACAAAAAATCTTGTGATCACATGTTATATTCACAAAGCTTTCACAAGGGCCTAAAAAATTATCTTTGTCGGGCATAAAAAATCTTCTTAGGTGGCCACTGACCTGCTATTATGTGAAGATGGTAACATGAGAACATGTGAATAGCTTATTCCCATGTGTAGCCAAGCTTTTAAGGGGTTCCCAAATGGCAAGTGCCCTGTTATTTTGTGAACGGTAACATGAGAACATGTGAATAACTTGTTCACATGTGTTATTATCACAAAAAATCTTGTGATCACGTGAATATTAAACCCCTGCCCAGCACCCAAGGGTGCAATAATAATAGAGGAAAGAGAGGAAAGATAATAAAGCACTTACCTCTTTTTCGTGATGTTGAAAGAGAGGATTAGAGGACCTACAAAACCAACAAAAGGGTGAGGAAAGGACTAGTAATGCATACAAAAAGCTTATGCATGGTTTTGGATGGAAGTAGTTCAATGAAGACTATCACTCCTTATGGTACTTGGTTCAATTAGAAACCTATAATTGAACATATGCATGTTTTTGGTTATTTAGCATATGCACATGCATTTTTATTGTCTATAGTGTCGAAAGTAAACTTGGTTATCATCTTTACAATCCTCTCACTAAGAAGATTATTGTCAATAGGGGTGTTGTTTTTATAGAGGATTCTATCTATACATTGATGGAATTTAATAAGCATGTCTATGCAAATTCTTGGGGTTTGATGGTTTATTGCATGTGTAAGTTCTTGCTGATCACGAGAAAAGTTTCTTGATCCTTATTTGTTACAAGGCGGGAATGCTCAAAGATTTGATGCACCAACTTTAGATCAACTAGAAGATGTAGTTAATATTGAAAAATCAACACAAAATTGAAATGAGAAATGGAAACCTCAAGAAGTGCATGCACACAAATATACAGAAAATGAGAAAGATAACACCAAATTGGGTCCCAACTGCCCCCCCCCCCTAAGCATGTACTCAAAGCATCCTCGCTTAAGCATTTTTATATATTTTTATTCCATAAAAAATAGGATGCATGGCTATTTTTGCCCAAGCTTGCTCTATAAGCCTTCCTTTTTTAAACAAAATTTGGATAGTAAAATATTTCAAAAATCTCACTCCTGTGACAGTTCTCCGAGTTTAGGAGACCACCGTCCTCGGTTGTAACTATCAACACACATTAATCGTTTTCACATTGGATTCACTCTTAATTTCTTTACATAATTAATTGGATTCACTCCCACATTGGATTCACACACAATAATTAATTGGATTCACTCCCAATATCCTCACACAATAATTAATTGGATTCACTCCCAATATCCTCACTCACATCGCACGTGCCTTAGAGTCAATCAGATTCACATATCAAACTCACAGAACCTTTACATGTGTCACACATGTATTAGAGTTTGATTGGATTCACTCACAACCAAACTCCATCATTGGATTCACTCACAATGTTTTCATACACATTACACGTATTCATAGAGTACATGTATCATACGTGTCACAACTGGTTGGATTCACT
Source organism: Cibotium barometz (assembly GCF_041138505.1). Taxonomy (NCBI): domain Eukaryota; kingdom Viridiplantae; phylum Streptophyta; class Polypodiopsida; order Cyatheales; family Cibotiaceae; genus Cibotium; species Cibotium barometz. The sequence continues at coordinate 1,881,407 of NC_141053.1, forward strand.
CACAACCAACTAGGGTCACCCTCTAAAGAATGAGATTCACTGTGGATTCTTATAGCACAGTGGGTCACCCTTATCAAGAATTAATTCAAAAACGTTGATCAGATTCACTCACAATCAAACTGCTACATTGGATTCACTGACAATGTTTTCATATGCGTCACATATATTCATAGAGTATACCACATGTGTCACGGTTGGTTGGATTCACTCACAACCTAGGGTCACCCTCTAAATAATCAAATTCACTCTCGATTCTTATACCACACTGGTTTACCCTCATCAAGAATTAGTTTCAGAAGAGTTGATTGGATTGACTCAAAATCAAACTCACACATTCCTTACATGCATCACACATGTCACACTTGATTGGAATCACTCTCAATCAATACTCAATTTGTGATAAGTCATCCGTCATAGTAGATAAATATCACTAAGTATTCATCATAGACATATAAAAGAGACATTGTATGAAGGACTTCTATGTGTAATAAATTCTAGTGTCCCATACCACCAGAAATTATCCCACACAAATCTAGTGATAAGTATGCATCAAAATACTCACACAAGATTAATCTTGTGTCCCATACCACAAGACTAATTCATAGTGAAAATTTCATAAAGTATAGTTCAAGATGGAAGGGCCAGTTCCTCCAAGAAGTTTTACTTTTAATGCATAAGAAATATCCTTGAAATTTGAAAAAAGTCTTAAATAAATTCATTGGAAATATAAAAAAATGAATGTGTTACCCTAAGAGTAGGAGTAATCATCATGGTCGTCTTATTCTTGATCATCATCAAGTCCAAGTAAAATAAAAAATATTAAATAAAACTTGATTATGTAAAAATAAAATCCAAAAGTAAGAGAGTCTTACATTGTTATATTGGTGGCTACAAAATGAAAAGGTTAAGAGAAACAAAGAATTTAAAACAATTTGTGAATAACTAAAAATGTAATTATTTGGTAAAGATGAGGACTTATCGTGTGTAAGTCGAGATGAAAATTGTTGGAAGCTCCATGGTAGAGATCATTGGTATAACCTTCATATTATTCTAACACCACACATAACAACATGCCTATACTCATGCATAAACTCAAGACTATTGTTTTCATAATTACAACATAAACTACTTAAGTAATAATCAAATAGCCTAGAATAATGTTAATCCAGGTTAGGTGTATAATTTAAAAGTCTACCCTAATCTCGAGTCTCTGCGGAGATGAGAAAATAACTAAAAGCATGAAATCAAATGATTGGTCAAAAGCGTATAACAATGATCGTACTAACCATTTGACAATAACGCTCAAATTGATCTCATCTCATGATGCCACTAGAGTGATCCACATATATATTAACACATCTAGAGTCAACATATTAACGATGAAAGTATAGCACTAGTAATTAAAATAATTCTTTCTTTTTCTCTCTTTTTCTTCTTCTTTTCCTTCTTGTCTCTCTTGTTATTTTTCTTCTTCTTATTCTCTTATCTCTTTTCTTCTTCTTCTTCTCCCTTTTTTTTTCCATTCTTCTCTCTCCTCTTCTCTCTTCTTCTTCTTCTCTCCTCTTGTTCTTCTTCTTTTCCCTTTTCTTCTTCTTCTTCTTCTTCTCTCTTCTTCTTCTTCTCTCCTCTTGTTCTTCTTCTTTTCCCTTTTCTTCTTCTCCTCCTCTTCTCTCTCTTCTTCTTCTTCTCTATTTTCTTCTTCTTCTTCTCTTCTTCTCTTATTTTCCTCCCACAACCGCACTTCCATGCAGTCTCATTTTAATAGGTAAATTGAGTGAGGCTTCCCCCACTAATCTTCTATTATTGCCATGCATATATCCTCATTAATCCTAGGTGCCTATCAAACACCTTCTCTCTACTTTCGGCTCCCTTGTCGTTCAAGAGAAGACTCCTCTCTTACCCCTTTCTTACCACACAATACCTTCCGATTTAGGGTTTCTTTGCCCCTCATAGACCTTATCTCTTCTTCTTCTTCTGTGCTGGATTTTTTGTGACCAGGCAACCAACAACTCTATCTCCCCTCTTTAAACTCCTTGCCAAGAGACTCTCTATAATGGGTAAGCCTTTCATTCAATTTGATTTTTATCCCACATAGCATCAAGCATGTTTATGGAGGAACATGGGGCCTTTACTAATCGTCTCTCCCCAAGAGACATCAACACTTCACTGGGTTACCTTGTGCCAGTACTTGTTTGTTGGTTGGCGGTGGTATTGTGGTGGCTGGTTCCTTGTTGTTCGATGCTCGATGTGACGGTGTGTTCATTGTTGGCGCTGTATGATAGTCGTTTTGCAGGCATAGTAGATTGAGATCTTTGGGCCATTGTTAATCGCATAGAGAAAAAGCCAACCAAAGACCCTAACAACATTGCTATAATTGTAAAAGAAATGACTAATGCACTTTCATTTATAATTTATGGATTAGCTGACAATCAAATTCATCAAGTGAGCTTTTTTAAGATTTCTCATGAAGCATGAAACCAACTTAGATCAATGTTTGGTCAAGTTAATGCAGCAGCTAGGATGTTTCTTAGAAAACAATTGTATTGGATTAAAATGGATGAAAAAGATAAAGTGGATAACCATGTTAACAATCTCAAGAGTCTCATAGATCAACTCAGGGGAATTGGGAACAATATTTATGATGAGGAAGATGTCTTAATTTTACTTGCTAGTATGCTTGATGCTTATGGTGGTTGGGCAGTGTGTGTCTGCTCTTGCAAATAAATCCAACATGATTCTTGCATCAATTTCCTCTTCTTTGATTCTTGAAGAAACTAGGATGGAAGCCAAAAATGGAGAGACGGAAGACTCTCTCACTTGTAGCATGAGTAGTATGATCCATGTGTAGCTCAATCCAATGGGATTTGCATCCCTTTCGGAGCTAGGGATTCAACCCATACCGGTGCACAAAAGCTTATCCACAAATGGAGAAAATGCTATGAACACCACTACCTTGACATAGACTTTACACACACAAGCTCAATCTTGCCATAACTCATTCACTCATCATCCCACTCATTCATGCATCCAATACAAGAAGAAAGCTAAGCTAATGCATACACAAGCTTAAAGCATACTTCATTCTCAAGCACTTACTTTCCTAGCATGCACACAAACCTTGAAGCTTAATGGAACTTGAAATAAACATGCATTCTCAATCACTACTCAAGCAATGCCTTGCCCATGGAAGCTATGGAGAAGCTTAAGCTTGAATCCACTACCACACAAAGCCTAATAGAGAATCCACAAGCATCAACAAAGAAGCATGCACACTAGAGAATAGAAATGAGAAGAGAGATAAACATCATCTCATTGCATTGAATTAGAAGAGCATTGCTCATACAATAGTGTAGATGGGGAGAGAGAAGAGCTTGCACCTCTATGAACAAGAGGGAGAGCTAGTCTCAAGAGAGCTCAAACATGAGTGTAGCCCAATGTGTCTATAAGCTCTCAAATGAGCCACTTTTTATACTAAAACTCCTAAAACTTCCAAAACTTCCCATGTGGGATTATTCTCAAGCCCACTCCCACACTCACTTACAACTTGGAACTCTCTACAAGAGCCCTAAATAAGAATGTCAAAGCTCTTGTTTTCTTGCTTCCATCTTTGTGTTGCATCCTTGCATTGATCACCACTCGTCATGCAACAATGTGGTTTTGGATAATGTCGGGCAAGAGATGAAGAGCCGCATCCGTGAGCTTTGCCACATTGTCTTTGCAATTGACTTTATAAATTTATCCCCATAAGGTGGATAAAGGACCACATGGTGGACGCCATGAAACATTGGTGGGGAGATGTGACTAGGAGAGTGAAGACAGGGGTTGAGAAGCCTTGGTACATGAGCATTGAGGATTGGAATGAGAAGATGCAAAAGCATGCTCAAAATCCCCAACGCTACAAGCAATAGAGGATGCGACTAAAGCCCGAATGGAGAGCATAGGAAGCTCTCACCTTGGAAGCGGCAGTCTGGATGCATTCTATGTCTACTTTGTAAGTATCAACATTTATCTTGTATATTTCATTTGATGTTATGTCTATTTTGTAAGTATCAACGCTTATCTTGTTGTTTTGGTACTTTTAGAATCAAGTGGTTGGTCGGCCGACGGCAATGGGAGAAGAGGAGGACATTGGTCATGTAAGATTCCTCCCTAGCCTCTCAAGATATCCAGCATCTTCCCTTGTAATCAAATCTCTCTTCAGAAATATAAAAGATCTTGTTTCTACTAGTTTTGGCCTAGAGAGAGAAAATCTTCTAGAGAGTGGTAATTCAGTTTTTAAATATTTTTGGATAGAAAAATACCTCATCTTATTAAAATAAGCTCCTCTGAAATAGAAGTTCAAAAAGATTTTCAGAAGGTGCATTAGAAATTAAGTATAATATGTTCAAGAGACATTATTGGGGGTCAAGATTTTTTCCAAATTTTAAATTAAGGTTCCTATGGACCAATAAGATTCATCCGAATGCAGGAAGGAGATAAATAGAAGAATAAAAGGAAAATCTCCCAAAAATGAGTAAATACTCACATAAGATGAAGAGTTGACTAAGGACAAGGTTAATAGTTAGAAAAAGAGAGATATTTAGATGAAATGATGCATTTTTGACACCTCGGTATGGGGGAATTCCCCTCATGAAGGAGGTGCCTATTTCACATGTGTGGGAGAGTTTTAAACTCCCAAATAATGAGATATTTAGATGAAATGATGCATTTTTGACACCTCGGTATGGGGGAATTTCCCTCATGAAGGAGGTGCCTATTTCACATGTGTGGGAGAGTTTTAAACTCCCAAATAATGAGATATTTTTATCTCTCCTCTCTCATGTTTCAACTAGATCCAAAAAGTGAGCAAAACTGACCTAAAAAAATTGACCAAACTGATCTGGAAAATTCTAGAATCAGTTTGCTTGGTTAGAAGCTCACTTTTTCCTATAAATAGAAGCCTTCCCCTTTGTTGAAGCTTAATAGTGTTTTATGCACTATTACCTTTCTTCTCCCAAGTGCCAAAAGCTGTGAATTTTACTCATAATTCATTAGTTTTTGACCTTCCCTCTTCTAAAAGATTGGTGGCCACTCTTGTTTCAAACAAGAGTAGAACCCTCAAACCATCAAGCCAAAGGAAATCTCTCAAATTATCCATGTAAATTGGAGATTTTTCTCTTTTCTATTCCTTTTATGGTTTTTTTATGATTTTTGTCTTCTCTAAATTGTATATGATGTTATGCCTCATTGAAAAAAGGCATTCCCCTCTCTTCTTTAGCAAATCACCATTCTTTATCCTAGATGAATGATTAATGGATAAAATCAAGTTTTTCATAATGTTTCACTTAAATAAGTAGAAAATGTTTACTTTAGAATGATTTAAATACTCTGGGTGAACTTCTAATCAATTTTAGAGAGTAAAAATTGAAAAATGGTTAGCCATACAAAGGAGGTTATGGCAAAAATTTTCAAAATTTTAAAAATAAGTATTATCTTTTATTATTCTAAAAGAGTAATCCTTATGGTTTCTATATTCTAAAGTGTCATTTTCATGCATAGAAGATGCATTTTGATTATTTGTTTAAAAGAAATTTATTTTTACTATAAAAGTGTTACTTTTATCATTATTGATTCTTATGCATAAAAGTATGCATAAAAGATTATTTTTATTATTATAAAAGTGTTACTATTATCATTATTGATAATTATGCATAAAAGTATGCATAAAAGATTATTATTTTTATTATAAAAGTTTTACTTTTATCATTATTGATTCTTATGCATAAAAGTATGCATAAAAGATTATTTTTTTATTATAAAAGTGTTACTTTTATCATTATTGATTTTTATGCATAAGAGGATGCATAAAAGAAATTTATTATGAAAGTGTTACTTTTATCATTATTGATTTTCAAGCATAAAAGTATGCATAAAAGATTATTTTTTTATTATAAAAGTGTTACTTTTATCATTAATAATTTTTATGCATAAGAGGATGCATAAAAGAAATTTATTTTTATTATAAAAGTGTTACTTTTATCATTATTGATTTTCAAGCATAAAAGTATGCATAAAAGATTATTTTTATTATAAAATTGTTATTTTTATCATTATTGATTTTTATGCATAAGAGGATGCATAAAAGAAATTTATTTTTTTTATAAAAAGGTTACTTTTATCATTATTGATTTGTATGCATAAATATATGCATAAAAGATTAAAAAATTTAATATTAAAAGAGTGATTTTCATCATAAAGGATTTTTATGCATAAATGGATGCATAAAAGAAATTCTTTTATATCAAAAGAGTGATTTTCATCATAAATGATTTGTATGCATAAAAGATATTTTTTATATTAAAAGTGTGATTTTCATCATAATGGATTTTTATGCATAAATGGATGCATAAAAGAATTTCTTTTATATTAAAAGAGTGATTTTTATCATAAATGATTTGTATGCATAAAAGATATTTTTTTATATTAAAAGTGTGATTTTCATCATAAAGGATTTTTATGCATAAATGGATGCATAAAAGAAATTCTTTTATGTTAAAAGTGTGATTTTCATCATAAAGGATTTTTATGCATAAATGGATGCATAAAAGAAATTCTTTTATATTAAAAGAGTGATTTTCATCATAAATGATTTGTATGCATAAAAGATATTTTTTAATATTAAAAGTGTGATTTTTATCATAAATGATTTTTATGCATAAAAGAAATTCTTTTATATTAAAAGAGTGATTTTTATGCATAAAAGAAATTCTGTGATTTTCATCATAAACTATTTGTATGCATAAAAGATATTTTTTTATATTGAAAGTGTGATTTTTATCATAAAGGATTTTTATGCATAAATGGATGCATAAAAGAAATTCTTTTATAATAAAAGAGTGATTTTCATCATAAATGATTTGTATGCATAAAAGATATTTTTTTATATTAAAAGTGTGATTTTCATCATAAATGATTTTTATGCATAAATGGATGCATAAAAGAAATTCTTTTATATTAAAAGAGTGATTTTCATCATAAATGATTTGTATGCATAAAATATATACTTTTATATTAAAAGTGTGATTTTCATCATAAAGGATTTTTATGCATAAATGGATGCACAAAAGAAATTCTTTTATATTAAAAGAGTGATTTTCATCATAAATGATTTGTATGCATAAACATATGCATAAAAGATATTTTTTTATATTAAAAGTGTGATTTTCATCATAAATGATTTTTATGCATAAAACAAATTCTTTTATATTAAAAGAGCAATTTTCATCATAAATGATTTGTATGCATAAAAGATATTTTTTTATATTAAAAGTGTTATTTTCATCATAAAGGATTTTTATGCATAAATGGATGCATAAAAGAAATTCTTTTATATTAAAAGAGGAATTTTCATCGTAAATGATTTGTATGCATAAACATATGCATAAAAGATATTTTTTTATATTAAAAGTGTGATTTTCATCATAAATGATTTTTATGCATAAATGGATGCATAAAAGAAATTCTTTTATATTAAAAGAGTGATTTTCATCAAATGATTTGTATGCATAAACATATGCATAAAAGATATTTTTAATATTAAAAGTGTGATTTTCATCATAAATGATTTTTATGCATAAATGGATGCATAAGAGAAATTCTTTCATATTAAAAGAGTGATTTTCATCATAATTGATTTTATGCATAAATAGATACATATAGAATTTTTATATTTAAATACGGGTTCTCTTAATCCTTTGTTTAATTTCTACAAAAATTGGAAAAACAAATAAGTAGATAATCTGTGAGAAGAAATGCTACCGTTTCATATTCACTAAGATGGTAATGAGAAAATTCAATTAAATTATCGAAGTCAGAGATTGAGATAAATGATTATTTTATTCCTCATAGGAAATTTATGTTTTTGAAATTTGTAAGTAAATATTCGACGAACAAAATTTAAAAAAAAAGAAATTGAAATATTACCCTCGAGAAAGATAGTTTAGGAAGAACCTTTCCACACCCAAACTTTGATTCAGACTATTGACCAAGACCTAATTCCTTTAATTTCAATCAATGACGATGTGCCCAGTTCAGGAAAAATGTACTCAAATCCCCCACCGAATCTGAAACTAAGTTAAGACTTTTGATTTTTATCTAAGGATCAAGTTAACAGAATTTGAGGAATTCTGTTTGGAATTCAGACCTGGATCTAGAAGTATTGGGATACGGATTTAAGATTTATTCATGGTATTCAAACAAAATCAAAACTGAAAACTTGCATAGAAACCTTTTCTTAAAGGACTGTCTTACGCGAGAATGCTGGACGGAGCATTTGGCATATATTTTTATCTAAGGAAAGTTCGGTTGCAACAGCTGGCGGGGAGTGTTCGAGGGACAGCTCAAGCGGCAAAAACCTGCCTAGGTCTTGATCAGCCTGGGTATGGTGAAAAATGGTGTGCTTCCGATACGATGGGCGAGGGCCGACAAAGCAGTCCCTGAGTGAAGTACCAGGACACCTAAGGAGGATCTTGGAGGGTTCTGACCATGTGATGCATGGGCTTGCGGTGTTTAGGATACCCATACGTATGTCGAGGAAGATATATATATGTATGTTGAGGAAATGATTATTGTAATCTATTACTGGATCTCGTTTTGCTGACCAGCTGGTCCCAATGGAGAGTCCAGATTGGTACTGTTTTTGTGAAACAAGGGATTGAATGGAAATTTTGAATTATGAAATCTATGATCATATCTATTTTGTCAATGGATTATTTTTATATTAAAGTTTTAAAGAGGAGTGTGTGCGTATCTGTTTTCTAAAGCTAAAGTTAAGAAAGGCATTTCAATTATGGGTGGGTGAATACTTGTTTGGATCTACCGATTCCAGTGGTGGCTAACCCATGGGTCTGATGGGGTTAGGCTAGAATCAATGGAGTTTTAATAATCAAACTAAAAAATCTTAGGATTATGCTAGGATTCGAGTAGCTAGTTAATTCCCTGATAAATTTCTCAATTGAGTGGATCAACGGCTGTGCCTGATCTTGATAAGGAATAAAGTGTTGAAATTACTCAGATGATCAAATTATATCAGTGATAGTTTCCTTCTATCTCATTTATTCAGGTGAAGGATAGTTTAGATTTGATCTTGTTAGAAAAAAATTCGTTAAGAAAATTCAAAAAGGTGGAATCGTCCCCGCTTTCCGGGCATGGAAAATTTTCTCGGTTTCGGTTTTTCGAGTGACCACCAGCCTAGTCTCGTGCCCGGAGATTCGTGGGCGAGGCCCCAAATGAGAAACCCTGCCCCGCCCATGAGGGGGCTGCTATCTACCGGTGCACGGAGGGGGCAGAGGGATCTCACAGTTGGTATCAGAGCTGAAATTGCCTAAATTTTTAATAGAAATCTGGGAAAGAAATGTTTTTCACTTGTTAATACTATGTGAATGAACTTCAAAAATTGAAGACTTATAAATTAAATTGGAAATTTATAGATGGATACCCCAAACCTATCTGGAATTTATAGACTCTCTCAGAGTCAAGACATGATAGCTTTTGCATTTGATCACCTCATCAACTCTGCTACGACCCGAATGAGCAAAGTGAGACTCGCTCGCCATTTTGAGAGTCTTTACTTTTCTGATCCTCTTGAGCGACGCCGGTATACGTGGTTTTGCACAGGATGATGTATTAATGTCAACACTAGTCAGCGTCAGAGGCTTAGGCAAAATATTTCCTTGGCCATGATTTTGATGAGGCTAGGGCTTGTTTAGCATGTTCAACTCTTTGATCATTCATCTAGGGACTTCAGAATTTCACGTCAAGTTTTTAGACTTCTTAGCCGCTTTATCCCTAGAGATAGAATTACAGCACCTCTTTCTGTAACGAATTGTGTGTACCATGGCATGTCTCCTTCGCAATTTCGCTTCTTTATGCGAATACGATTGAGGCAGTGATTTTGGGAGCTGTGATGCTCTATGTACATATTGCAACTTTTATATAAATATAGAAATGTTTTCTAGAGAAAAAAATTCCCTGTTGTATAAGTGATTGTTTTACGGACGATCTAATAAAGAAAAATCTATTATCGGACATATGTCATAGATCTCCAATATGATCATTGTCTTGTTTAAGAAATTGTTTTCTGAACCTCTTAAGTCTTAGGATCTCATGGATGATATCAAAATAAAAATTTAATAATATATAAATTTTTGACAGAATCATGAGACGAGAAAATCGTGGCCGCTAACCAAACCCTCTCTCTAAAGATGACGAGCTTGACCCTGATGTTCGCAAGGCTCTTCATAGGACTCAGCCAGGACCCTTCAAAGGAGAAGGGGAGAACCTAGGCAAGGTTGTGGAGAATTGGGTGGAAGCCATGGAAGAATATTTTGACGTCACAGGCTACAAAATGAGCGGAGCAAAATGGCTCTTGCCCGATTGAAAATAGTGGAAACAGCCAGGGTAGCATGGAGAAACCACTGTGGCACCAACTGTCTCGACAGAAATACTCAGCCCTCGAATGACCTAAAAACCTATTTGAGAAAGAGATTTTGTCCCCCTGGATTTTTGAAAACCAAAATGAACGAATTCTTAGAGCTAAAGCAGGGGAGCAAAACCATCGAGGAATATCACCAGGCCTTTGCTCTTCTACTCAAATATTCACCACCTCTAGATGAAGAACAACTCATGGCCAGGTTCATTCGAGGAATGAACGAACCCTTGACACACTGGTCAAAAATGCCAAGCCAGTGTCCATGGCTGAAGCTATCAGAATGGCAAAGGATTTTGCCAAAGCCTTTGTAGTAAAGGTCCCGCCAAAGCATGCACCCTCTAACTTTAAAAGATTCCAAGCCCATGGAAGTACTTCAAACTTTCCACCCCCGAAGGGGCAGCAAGGCTCGAATCAGAATCACGATCCAAGAAGATTCCGAAGTGAAGGAAGACCCTTCCTTCACTTCCGAAGTGAAGGAAGACCCTTCCCCCAGAATACTTTCTCAAGAGCCCCACCTCTTTGAAGAAATCAGAGGGATGAGCTCAGAAGTGAAAACCGATGTTTTGGATGCCAAGGTTTTGGTCACCAACTGAAAGACTGCCCGACTCCTACCATGTCAAGGGGATAGGAAAGTCAAGGACCCCGAGTTCAGAGACCAACCCCCTCATACCAGTCTAATCAAGGTCCGTGTCACCCAAGCCAAGGAAACCCTAGAAGAAATCTAGCCCAAACTATCTGCCTCTGTCCAGAGTAACCTCAGAACTCCTTCCCAGAACTGGGGCAACCAAAGAGAAAGAGTTCCTCCTCAGACTGCAACAGCCAGAGCAGTCACAATTTTAGATGTAGTAGAAGAGGAAAGAGGGCAGATCTATGCTGCAATTGAAAACCAAGGGCCTAACCAACAGTTCTCAGTCATCCATACTCCAGCAGAGTATCAGGGTAAGCCTTTAAGCTTTTGATTGATTCAGGTAGTTCTCATTCATTCATTTCCCCTGGATGCTTGCGTTAGCTAGTCTTAGAACAGAAATAAGGGAAACCTATGCAAGTTGAATTAGCCAGTGGTGGGAAGACTCTTTTCACTCACCATGAGATAGATCTTATCCAGTTCAATCTAGATGGTAATGTAACCGACTGTCAGTTCAAAGTCTATCTCTGGGTGTTTTTGACGAGATCCTTAGAATGGATTGGCTCCACAAAAATCAAGCTGACATACACTGTCACAATGGAACCATTTCCTTCCATGACCTTCACGGGAACAAAGTTCAAGGAACTGGAATTTCCGGATCCCCAGACCTTTAGTTAGTAAAAGCTTCTAGGTTGCTGAAAGGACTTAGAAAGAAGCAGCAAATTTACGTTGTCAAAATGAACCAATAGATGAATTTGATGATCTATTCCCAGTAGAGGTAACTGAAATGCCTCCAATCCGGGAAGTAGATCATGTGCTTGAATTGACCCCCGAAGCTTAGCCAATAGCCCTGTGCACGTACAAATTGCGCACGTACAAAATGGCAATTCCTGAAGCCATCGAACTCAAGGAACAACTTAGGCCACTGTTAGAACAAGGGTTTGTTAGACCCAATGTTTCACCAGTTCTCTTTCAGAAAAAGAAAGATGGAACACTAAGACTTTGTGTGGACTACAGAGGTCTCAATCAGACAGTTAATGTAAGATCCCTGTCCCCACCATGCGACGGATTCGGGGTACTAGCAGCAAAAGTAGCACTTCATGCGCGGAGCAGGGACCCACACTCGGGGCCTCCTCCACAGATATCCGGACAAGAGACTAATCCGTCGGTTTTTCTAAAACCAAACCCGAAAAAACTTCCCTTACCCGAAAAGCACGAGCGATTCCACCAAGATAACTTTCTACTCTAATGTAGTCAAGATCATTACTGATCACGCTGATCCGACTGTACCTATAAAGATACTCGGTTGGATCAAGGAAGAAACTTGCACTTGGATCATTAGAATCAACGCTTTTTTCCCCATCAAGAGGCACAACCGTTGATTCCTATCCATAGAACAATTACTATCCGGGATTTACTTTATCTATCGTAATAACAGAAATTGAGTCTCGATTTATGGATCCATCAGTCCAGCCTAACCCCATCCGATCCCATGGGTTAGCCAACCGTCCAACCACTTTAGTGATGGGATCCAATTTGGAATTTGGTTAGGTTTTGTCCCGGGTACCAAGGAAAAGAGTTCCAAGGCCCCCTAGCTAAAAGTTCATGCAAACATAAAACTAGCCACACCACTTACACACCCAATATGAAATTGCCTTTTTCTTAGCATCAGCTAACTTTAAAACAATCCTTTAATGAAACCATAGTACCACTGATCACAATCTTTCAATTTATCTGGTTGATTCATAATTTCCCATCATTCCTTCATCAGAGTATCTATGGCATCATTGGCAACTAGAATGCTCACCACCTGTCCACACAGGGGCCGTTTCAATAGTTCCTAGCCCATAATACTCGGCAATATAATCACTTATCAAGATGGACTCTCGTTGAAGATCAGCAAGATCAACCAACAGATCCATATAAAAAGAGCCATGGACTCATCCGTTGAGGACCAGCAAGGTCAGTCAACCAGATCCATGCCCGGTTTCAGAAAACAACTCTTACTCCTTGTTCTAATATCTTCCTCGACGCACGCGTGGGTATCCTGGGCGACCCAGAGCCCGAGCACCGTATGGTCAGCACCCTCTAGGATCCTTCACAGGTGACCTAGCGCTTCACTCATAGGCCGCTTCCTTGGTCCCTCATCCACCGTACCGGAAGCTCACCATTTTAATCGAACCGAGGCTGGTCAAGACCTCGGCCGACTTTGCTACGTGAGACGTCCTCCATTGACTCTCTGTCGTCGTCAGCAGTTGCAACTTTATCAGTTAGGTCTCCACGACTTTAATCACAAGACGGTCAAAATGCTTCCCCAGCATTCTTGACATAAAACAGCCATTTACAAACATCATTTACAAACAGTTTATAAATACAATTTCTATATTAACTCTCATTTTTCCACATTATTCCTCATTAATCCACATTACTTATTCCACATTCCATTTATATGTGTACTCATCCAATCACATTATTTTCCATCTCTTCACTTCAGATTCCTTCACATCACATATCATATATTCACATCCATATCCACATCCATACATCCACATCCACATCCACATCCACATTCACATCCATAAATCCACATCTACATGCTTACCTCCATTTTTACATCCTCATTTATACATCCACATCCCATATCCACATTCATACATACACATCCATATCCACATCCATACATCCACATCCACATGCATACATCCATTATCACGTCCTCATTCATACATCCACATCCACATACATACATACATCCACATCCACATCCACATTCCCATTCACATCTATATACATCCACATCTACATCCCATTCACATCTATACATCCACATCTACATCCACATACATACATACATCCACATCCACATTCCACATTCACATCTACATCCACATCCACATTCCCATTCACATCTATACATCCACATCTACATCTATATACATGCATACATCCACATCCACATTCCACATTCACATCTATACATCCACATCTACATCCACATTCACATACATCTACATCCACATTTCCATTCACATCTATACATCCACATCTACATCCACATTCACATCTATGCATATACATCTTCATGCATACATCCATTTTCACATTCATACATCCACACTCCCATCTCCACATCCACACATCCACATACATACATCCATTTCCACATTCCCATTCATATAACCCCATATGCCTTCACATCTAATCTTTTACATCACATCCATTCTCGCCTTACCTCATCCCATACACATCTTATCACATCTTAATTCATCTTATCACATTCTAACTCATCTCATATGCATCTTATCACATCTTATCACTTTCCATATCTTTTATGCATACCTCTATGCATGAAATTCAATTATGCTAAAAGTAACACTTTTACAATAAAATAATCATCCTTTATGCATACCTCTATGCATGAAATTTAATTATTTTAAAAATAACTCTTTTTTAATAAAATAATCATCTTTTATGCATACCTCTATGCATGAAATTCAATTATGCTAAAAGTAACACTTTTATAATAAAATATTCTTCTCTTATGCATACCTCTATGCATGAATTTCAATTATGCTAAAAGTAACACTTTTATAATAAAATATTCATCTCTTATGCATACCTCTATGCATGAAATTCAAATATGCTAAAAGTAACACTTTTATAATAAAATATTCATCTCTTATGTGCATACCTCTATGCATGAAATTCAATTATGATAAAAGTCACACTTTTATAATAAAATAATCATCTTTTATGCATACCTCTATGCATGAAATTCAAATATGCTAAAAGTAACTCTTTTATAATAAAATATTCATCTCGCATACCTCTATGCATGGAATTCAATTATGATAAAAGTCACACTTTTATAATAAAATAATCATCTTTTATGCATACCTCTATGCATGAAATTCAAATATGCTAAAAGTAACTCTTTTATAATAAAATATTCATCTCTTATGCATACCTCTATGCATGAAATTCAATTATGATAAAAGTCACACTTTTATAATAAAATATTCATCTTTTATGCATACCTCTATGCATGAGATTCAAATATGATAAAAGTAACACTTTATAATAAAATAATCATCTTTTATGCATACCTCTATGCATGAAATTTAATTATGATAAAAGTAACACTTTTATATTAAAATAATAATCTTTTATGCATACCTCTATGCATGAAAATCTAATTATGATAAAAGTAACACTTTTATGTTAAAATAATAATCTTTTATGCATACCTATATGCATGAAAATCAATTATGCATAATATAAAAATCAATTTCTCTAGGCTTACAATGAATATCTTTCAATTAATCTAGGATGATAATTCCTAGAATATGGTAGGAAGTCCCCTTTTTATGATTTGAATGAAATTATTTTATGCGTATTTTTTATAAAAAATTTGCCATAGCTCCGCTGCTATGACTGATAAATCTCAATTTTTCTAAGGGATAAAGCTTATCATTAAGGAAATAATTAGAATGGTCTCTAATTGGATCATCAATCCATAATGGATTGAATCATCAATATACATAAACTAAAAGCATAGAAAAAAGCCATTAATTTGGCCTCAAGCATAGCTTAATCTTGGATTAAGGAAAAGCTTTATGAAAAGCTTCATTTGGATTGAGAATGGGTCATGAGTATGACCATTTCTTGAGTGAGAGAGAGAAATTACATAAACCATTAGAATTAAGCATAAATAGAAATTTATGTAATTCTTAACTATCATTAATCAAATTAACTTCAATAGCATTCATCAAATTATGTAACTCTTCACTAACATTCATCAATTAACTTGATTAGCATTCAAAAACCATTCCAATTAAGCTTCTCAAGCTTGAGAGGGGTTGAGAAGAGAGAAATATTGAGAAATTATAGAAAATGATCAAAATTCACTAATTACCTTGCAATTTGCTTGATTCTTTGTTCACGGTAGAGGCCCCCAACCAATCAATTGGTTAAGTATGTCGATGGAGCCACTAATGGGGATTGAAGAAAGAGGGAAGCTCCAAAAACTAGTGAATTATTAATGAATTCACAGTTCTTGGTAGGTGGAGTAGAGTAACGATGCATAAACACTATATTTTTTTCAATAAGGGGAGTCTTCTATTTATAGGAAAAATTGAGCTCCTAACCAAACAAACTGATTCTAGAATTTTCCAAGTCAGTTTGGTCACTTTTTGACCATTTTTAGGTCAGTTAAGCTAACTTTTTTGGAACTAGACTTGAATGAGGAGAGAGGAGAGATGAAATATCTCAATTTTTATGAGTTTAAAACTCATTCAAGCAGGTGAAATATGCACCTCCTTTAAAGAACTCCCCTTCCTTACATATGTGTCAAAATGGAATCATTATACTCAAAATATCTCATATTTTTAATATTGCTCATAGTTTTTTACTAATAAACCTTGTACATTTTCAACTCTTCATCTTATGTGAAATATGCACCTCCTTTAAAGAACTCCCCTTCCTTACATGTGTGTCAAAATAGAATCATTATACCCAAAATATCTCATATTTTTAATATTGCTTATAGCTTTTTACTAATAAACCTTGTACATTTTCAACTCTTCATCTTATGTGAGCATTTACTCATTTTTGGATACCCAAAATATCCAAAAATGTAGTCCAAGTCGTCATGGACAATGCAAAGAATTGCAAAAATGCATCCAAAATCCTACAACGACAATATCCACACGTTTTTCCGGTAGGTTGTAATACTCAGTTTGAATCTTGTATTAAAAGATTGGTATAAAAGTGATGATACCAAATGGTTTGCCTCAATCGTCGACACTGCTCGCCAGCTTGTGAGATTCATACTCAAGAGACAGAGAGTGTTAGATATTTTTCGACCTCGCATGTCAGTTATGTTAAAGCTTCCAGCGGAGACTAGGTTTTGCACTCACTTTTACACTTTTGAGTCTCTTCTTAGAAATGAAGATGCAGTTTGCGAAACATTTACATGCATGGCATTTCATGATTGGGAGAGCACTCAACTTGAAAAAGTGAAAGAGAAAATCAAAGTCTTGAAGGCAGCACTTTACGAGAAGAAGTTGGTGGAACAGTGTGATGGATGCATACCATGTAATGATGCTTGTTATGTATGCCGTACGAAGTCTTGATTAAAGAGCGCCTAATCTCGGGAAAGCATGGATGCAATGGTGGACTGTCCAGCGGAGTTTGTCCAGTGTCCTGAGAAATTAGAGCATTCAGTGGTGGAAAAGCAATGGCGTGTACCATTCTCCAGTAGACAAAGAAAAGTCCTATTGAAGTACTTTCATGCTAGATGGATTGGAGCGCATTCACCACTACACAGTGCTGCTTACATGTTAGATCCTGAATATTGGAATATGGATTTGATGTCCAACGTTGAGGTGGTGCAAGATTTTTATAAAGTGGTAAACACTTTCTATAATAATGTTGATGATCGTGTAAAGTGCATAAAGGAGATGACCTCATTTCGAATGAAAGAGGGTTTATTTTCCAACTCCCTTGTTCAACAAATGGCTAAAGAGCAACCTGCATGGAAGTGGTGGATGATGAATGGTGGTGAGTATTATGCTTTATTGCGCAACCTTGCGATGAAGGTTCTAAGTCAGTGCTCTTCAAACTCAGGCTCAGAAAGAAACTGGAGCATGTACAAATATATTCACAGTACTATTCGTCGCAATCGACTTCTTGCAGATCGAGCAGATAAACTTGTTTACATGTATTACAATGAAAAGATCTTGCGAGACATTGAAAGCGAAGAGTATGAAGAAGATATGCCCAGATGGATGTACAATTGTGATAATATAGTAGACGAGAACTTTGATGTTGGACGCGCGTTGTGCACCACCCTTGAGATAGAAGACAATTTAGACATTGACTTAGATGAGCTTAATTTAGCAGACGAGAGAGTAAACGGTGAAAGAATTTTGGAGCAAGATACTAACATAGAGGAAGAAGTCATTTCATTAATTTCATAAAAAGTACTTGTACAAATGATCGTATTTGGAGAAATTATCAATACAAAAGTAGGATTTATGTCTTTCTTAGCTTTCATCTTGAAATAAATTACGAATTGCACTAGGAGTTGCATCTAAAGGTCCTGGTGGTTTATATTTGCTAGCCATGCTGAACACTGTATAAATACCTTAATTTATTGGGACACTGCACAATGCACATGTGGAAGTATTTTGCATTTGCCTCACTAAACATATTAAGTGGTAGTAGTGTCCACAGGGTAATATATACTGGCCGCTCCACCCATCGAATACTTTGTAACATACAAGACATTGGGGGATGGAGGAACTAGTAGCCTCAGCAAAAAATGAGAGATGTGGTTTCCTTGGCGCACAGGAGCAATACATGAAGAGATGCTCTGTACATCTTGGCTGATCTTTGTGAGCTGCTCTTGAATCCCTCTATTGGCCGGGGGAGGAGTTGACGCTTGAGATAATCGCTCAGCTTCTTTCTCCTTCTCTGCTAGCTGTGCCCCTAAGCTTTCTTTGACCTTGTTTAACTCCAATCCAGCACCCTCCACCATGAGAGCAAGTTCTTTCCTTGTGAATATCACTGTCTCTTCACGTATGTCGTGGTGTTGATAGTGGCCTCTCTGGAGGCGAAGTCCACTGGAGTTTCTAGGATAAATTGTGCATATAGCATCTTAGCAAAATAGAGTGGAGCGTTGACGTTATGGAGAGGATGACCGTACACCTCCAAGAAAATGCGCTCGACATTAGTTTTGATATCATTGTGAGTGCAACGTGAAATCTTCCATCTTCCCTTCTTAATCTCGCCATCTGGACATGGCCATATTTCCTTTATCATCTCTGTGGTTACGCGTTTGTTTATGTCTTTCCACTGGGCATAAGTAGGATTTGTCCATTTCAACAACCTGCATGCTGTTCTTGTAGCTTCGCGGGCTGTCAGGCCATGTGCAAGGGCCTTCATTCGCTCATATGCCTTCTTGGCTAACTCTTGAAGCTCATTTGCTTGCGCCTCTGCCATATCTGCATGAACATAAATGACTTTAGGATTTTAATGAACTGTAAAGATCAACGTAAGATAAATTGACCATTACCCTCAAAAACTTAAAGTTTAACACCACGAGAGGAGATATGTATTGCAAAGACTCAATGAGAAATATCCACTTGACTCCAAAAATACTTCAAACAATGCGCGCACATCAAATTTTGAAGAGAAAACATAAACTTAAACACCACAAGAGGAGAGAGATATTGCAAAGACTCAATGAGATAATATTTCAAACAATGGACACATCAAATTTTGAAGAGAGAAACAAAGTGCCATTCCTGAAACTTAATCTCCTGATATTGTATCATTACAAAATTGGGGTGAATGACACCGATAGCTCTACAAGAGGACGTTGTGCCCTCGTTGGGTCAGTATTTAGTGATCTAAAAAATTCCACTACTTGCAAAATTGATTTTTGCTCATCGCGATTAGGCAGGCACATCCAATTTTTGATTCTATAAATAATAGTATCCATGGTAACTTTGTCATAGGAACTATTATCCATCCACAACTCTTGTACTTTCTGCCAAAAGTCATATAAAGTTTGTAATAAATATCCCAAGGCAAAAACATCAAATGCAGGAGTGTATGCATCTGCCAAAAACGGATCATAAAGCTCCAGGGCTATCCACGGCCGTTTATTTCACTCTCTGTCTGCGTAGGAGACCGCATGTGCCACCTTCTCAGGGTTCTTGTCTGCTTCAAATACAAAATTGAGAGACACCCATTTTTTGGGCGCTCTCAGCAGTAACCCCCAATCGATAATACCTACGCATGGCTTCAACTCTTTTGTAAAATCCAACACTACATTGAATGGATATAGGTCAGTATGTACAATTCCTGCCAGATGTGCTGCCGCTAGGCCTTCCACCAGGGCATGCATAATATGTGGCATGGTTATTACTATTTGTTTTATTTTAGAAAGTTCTAGATGACTTAAAGGAATATTATCGGGCAGGGGTTGTCTCCATCCTCGATCCAAACGGAAAATTGCTCTGGTGAACTCACTGAATCTGAAGGGGACCTTCAAAAGAGTATCACCAAGCGAGCCGCCATTATAGTATGGAAAAATAGTGATCCAAGGAGGTTCTTTTGTGAAGGCAATACACTTGACAATCGATGGGTGTAGAACCTGCATGCCCTGCTCTGCTTGGAAGCTCTCGAACTTGGCGCTGCCTTCTCCTTTGTAGTGCTTTCCGCAAAAAGTAATGTGCTCCAGCAAAAATGATATACCTTTAACTGTATACTCTTTTACTGTGCCTGGCTGGACGTTGCAGCGACGTCCTGGGCACTGCGCACTCTTTTGGGGAGAAACTCTGCATCCAGCGCCTTCATGCGCTTGCTCTTGACTCTTTGCTCGCTCCATACAACGTCCCATAATTGTAGACGTTGCATATTAGCTTCAGGCGGGGCAGCATCTCTAAGATCATTGCATGCTACACGCATGCTCTCCAAAATGGTTCGTGTTATATGTTGATGGTTGAAATCTGCTATCTTCTGTCTATCAAGCAACTCAGCGTTGCCTCCGCTTCGAAGCCCACGCTGCGCATTTTTCCATATCTGGTCTATTAGAAGCGGAGGCAACTCAGCGTTGCCTCCGCTTCGAAGCCCACGCTGCGCATTTTCCCATATCTGGTCTATTAGATCTCGCATGAGTATCTCAGACTCATTGATCTTTTTGACGACATCATCAGCACATTGTGACAGTGTGATGACTGCTTCAATGCGAATTGCTCGTAGAACGATTTTACGCTCTTCAAGGGAAAGCATGTTGGTCGTCTTCATAAATCTAGCAAATATCACTAAACACAAAAAAACAGAATATCAAACATTACTGAAATCAACATCAAGCAAACGTGAGAGAACAGCAACAAGTGTATCATTACTTATCAATGTTCAAACAAAGATGGAATATCAAATAATTTTAATGAACTCAACATCATCCAATACATCATCAAACGTGAGAGAACAGCAACCAGTGTATCATTACTTATCAATGATCAAACAAAAACGGAATATCAAACAATATTACTGAACTCAACATCATGCAATACATTATCGAACGTGAGACAACCGCAACAAGTGCATTATTACTTATCAAGTGTATACATGTTGCACTCCTCATCTACACACCTATCGTGACAGAGAGAGAAAGAGAGAGTTGTGAAGGGTATTATGAGAGAGAGAGAGAGAGAGGGGGGGAGGAAGAGAGAGAGGTGTGACAGATAGAGAGAGAGGGAACACTAGATGACATTTTTAATAGTTTTGTGAGTTCCTAAAGAGAGGAAAATAATGTTTTGTATTCCTAAAGCACTCCTCATCTACACACCTATCGTGATAGAGAGAGAGATGTGAAGTGTATCATGAGAGAGAGAGAGAGAGAGAGAGAGAGGAGAGGAAGAGAGAGAGTTGTGACAGATAGAGAGAAGAAACATTAGATGACATTTTTAATATTTTTGTGAGCTCCTAAAGAGGAAAATAATGTACTGTTTTAATTTTTAAGTAAATAGAGGGAGAAAAAAGAAATTATTAGGAATTATGTATATTTTAAGAGAAAAAAAAAAGAAATCCTTATCTACACATCTATCGTGTTGTGAAGTGTATCATGAGAGAGAGAGAGAGAGAGAGAAAGAGTTGTGAAGTGTATCATGAGAGAGAGAGAGAGAGGGGGGTAGGAAGAGAGAGAGATATTCATTTTTTCGAGTTACGAATCACGATATTATAAAATAAAACGTTTAGACAATATGATGTAAACTTTGATCCATGAAATACTCATGCCGCGTTAGCAACCAAGTATCGCATGGATCAAACACAATAAAAACAATACAAGTCAAATCAAACAAATTTACGACATTTTTTCGACTGTGTTAACGATCATATGCCGTAATAAGCAAGCAAATTTACGACATTTTTTTGATCGCGTTAACGATCAAATGCCGCAATATGCAAAAAACAATATATGCACTAGCGAACGACACCAACTTACCGCGTTAACGACAAAATGCCGCTCGATTCTATGGGAATACGAATAGGATACTAACATACACTGGCCGCGTTACCGACCATATGCCCGCATATTTGACAAAGGGAAGGGAAGGTGACATCGCCATAACGATACTATGCTTGCTGCATTACCGACTAGTACCACTACGGCGTGCCATACTTACCATAGGACACAGACTAGCCGCGTTACTGACTAAGTGCCCCAGGGTAAGCACTATTCCGAAGAATGGCCTTACACACACACCTCTCGTGTGGCGGACCACCCACATCCTGCCGCGCATTGCGACAATGGACAGCTGCCCGCACGAACACACCCACACACACATCCCTCGTGTGGCGGACCACCCACATCCTGCCGCGCATTGCGACAGTGGTGGGTGGCTGCCCGCACGAACACACACCCACATACACACACACACACAAGTTTCATTACCTGTGTATGCTGTCAGCAATGAACTCCCAAAGGGCCCCCCGGGCCCATATATATAGAAAATTGTACCCCGCAGGGCTGAATGACGACCCCGTCGGGACCCGCCGGGATTTCTTTTTTCCCTGCGGGACCACCGGGTGTAGCAAAACCCCGACGAGATTTTATCCGGTTATCAGGGAGCTTCCCACCGGCTTTTTTGGGAATATGTTAACATGTTAACATGTTAATAACATGTTAACACATGTTATTAACAAAAAAATATTTGTGATCACGTGAATATAAAATCATTGCCTAGAGTCCAAAGTATATTTATGCTTCAAACTTGCAAGTAGGAGATCTAGCAAGTGTTATAGCTTGCCAACCAATCATTTAAGCTAGATGGCAAGCTAAAACACTTGCCTTCTCTCATTACGCAATAATGCAAGAAATCATTTATGCTCTTGTGCATGCATATGGGCATTAAGAGAGCAAGAGTGCTACTCAACCTTGCTTTCCAAGATGTTAAATGTGGGTAAGCACTTTTGCATGCCTGTTGTACATTATGTAAGATAAGCAAGTTATATGGATTACATTTACAATGCAATGGTGTAATCATGATTTATTTAGAGTATGCAAAACACTCCACACTTTGCTTTTGGTTGCTTGTTCATGAAAAGTACAATTTGAAGCTATGTTTATTTTGAATTGGACATAACTTCTAATCTAAAGCTTAGAACAACATGCTATAAAAGAAAAAGTGGAGAATTTCTCATGCTCTATTGATTTTAATTTATTTTGCTAGTAACCAATGCTCCTACTAGAGATTTTACCAGTAAAAATATCGCTAGTAGTAACTTCATTGGTTATAGTAGCAAGGTTACCAACAACAATTCTACCATAACGATTGGAACCCATCATTTATCGCTAGTAGGACTGTTGGTTAGCCCTTATTTTCTTGTAGTGTGTCTAGGAAATTCATGCACTTTGAAATTTGTGACGCACTATACTAGATGTCTAGCAGCGAGATGTATAACTAGATAAGGCGTCCAACAACTTGACCTTGTTATGTCAAATGGTTCACCACCGGCACCCTACAAACTAAGCTTTACACTAAGTTCCATTAGTGTAGAAATTGGTTTACAACTTTCCATATTGAGCCTCTTGACTAGTTGCTTGATGTACTTGGATTGCTTAATGACTATGCCATCATCTTGCTATATAAATTGCATACCCAAGAAGTATTTCAAAAGACCAAGATCTCACATCTCAAAAGTTCAAGCAAAGCCAAATTTGAAAGCTATAATGAAATCCTCATTGGTGGTTCACTAACATCTCATCTACATAGAGAAAATGATAATAAGAAAATCCTACTTGTTCTTTTTTACATATAAAGTACTTTTTTTAGGACTGTTTTTAAATCCTTGTCTAGTTAAATAGGTATAATTTTTTTGGTACGTAGTTGTGGGAGCTTGTTTTAAACCATATGAAGCTTTATTAAGCTTGCATAGATTCTTATCTTGACTAGGTTGGGAATGACTAGCTGGTAGACTCACATAAACTTCTTCCTATGAGTCACCATTGAAAGACGTTGTTTTGATGTTCTGTTGGTACACTTTCCATCTACAATGGGCTACCAAACAATAAAAAGTCGGATTGTGGTCATAAGGAAATTGGGAGAAATTTTTTCATCATAATCAATCCCTTTCTGCTAGGCATAACTTTTTGCAAACAAGTTTGGCCTTATTGCATAACCTTTTGCAACAAGTCTTGCCTTAAATAGATCTATCTCCCTTTCTCGTGACTTTAAAATAACTTGTTCTCTCAAGTCTTGTAGTTTTGATAAATGTTCATTCATAGACCCTTTTTATTACATATTTTCATTATCAAGTTTCCTTCTGAGATAGGTCATCCTTGTATCACTTTTAACATGATACATAACTTATAAAGTATTCTAAGAAAGCATTGATGTTCTAGAAGAGAGAATGTGTAGAATGATAGACATTCTAATTAATAAAGCAATTAATGCCAAAGCTTGAGAATCATGTGAATCCCATATTATTTTGGCCATAGTAGTAATTTGAGGAACTTATTATTGGATATGTTAGTTCTATGACCCCTTACCGTAGAAAATATGCTATGGTAAGGGGGGTCGTCATCACCTATGGCATGCTCCCAACAATGAGGACATTTCTAACCATAAAACTCCCTAGGGAGTACTTTGACCCATCCAATTTATCCTCTTTGTAAATAATACCAAACAAATCATTTATAGATTTGTTGGCCATACTTATGTCATGATTGCTAGAGATTTGAAGAAGGAAAGATGGTGGAGTAAAGCTTGAATTGAAGTCAGTAGGCTGATAAACTCTATAAAATCTTGCTAAAAAATCTCATCCAAATCATCGATGAGAGTATCCAATCAGATGATTAGAGGAGATAAGGAATTTTTTCTTATAGAGTGTGAAATTGGACGAATCGGATTGGATCAGATGATCGAAGAAGGAGAATTGCCAATTAAATTGTGAGATCCACAAACGAACAAGAGCGGGATCAAAGGGGTGTGATCAATTGATTAAAAGTCATCGATCGGTTGAGAATCATTGTTCGGTGATTAGAGATGAACAATTGAAAAACACCAATGAGACGATTGGAAGAGCACAAATCGGATGATTGGATCGAACTTTTAGATAAGGGGAATCATGGATTGAACTGTAAGATTGGACAATTCGATCGATCGATTGAAGAAGCCATGATTGGAAAATTAGAGTGATTGCTTTGTGCAGCAATTAGTGAACCAATCCAATCCATTGATTGGAATGTAGATCAAATTATTAATGAATTGATCTACATTCCAATCCATTTATTGGAATGTAGATCAAATTATTAATGAATGCGAACGATGGAAGAAGTGGATGAATTCGATCGACTGAAGAAGCCATGATTGGAAAATTAGAGTGATTGCTTTGTGCAGCAATTAGTGAACCAATCCAATCCATTGATTGGAATGTAGATCAAATTATTAATGAATGCGAACGATGGAAGAAGTTGATGATTGGGGAAGTGATAGATTTTTTAGGCTAGCAATTATAAAAGCCAGACAATTGAAATATTCATGATTTCTCAGACTATTAATTCGACTATTGAGTGATTACAAAATTGCAAACCATTGTAGATTTTATCTACCAGGTGTCGCAATGTAATGAAGCAGTGGAAAAAAATAGAATCCTTGACAGATCTCTCGAATAATCTCGAGACAAAAATTATCATCAACTAATTCATGATAAAAATGGACACTATAATCAATAGAACTATAATCAATAGAACTATAATCAATTGGCTATATGATTGTAATATAGTTGATCAATTGTTGTGTAATTTTTTGTCCATTTGTAGAGTGTGTGTTTACCAGACTATATGCTATAGTCTACACTCCAATGGAAACCACCAAACAAGCTACTACAGAGCCAACTGTGTAAGGTTTTTACACACAAGGTGCCCAAATAATAGTTAAAAACTTCAAGAAAAAATTTAATGACACCTCCTAAGCTCCACTCTATAGAAAACTAAAATATGTAGGATAATATATGAAAATCTTGTAAGTTGTGTAGCTTGAAAAAAGAAATAAGCAATGGAGAACTTTGCTCTAATATACCACTATTAGCTTTGATGGAAGCAAATCTACAAACACTAAATCGCTCACATATTAAAGAGAACACAAGGGGTGGACAGAATGTAGAAGGCTAGTTCACTTGGAGTAGTTGCTCAAGGTACACTGAAGTACAAAAATGAGTAGCAATCTAGAGCCCAGCATTTAAAAGCCAACCTTGCCTATGGTCATGATTACACAACTTCATTATGAATCTCCTACCTTTAAAAAATAGTTAGCTCTTATCACAATATTTTTTTTCTTCTCCTCTCATGCTCGATATTGCCTTTAGTAACTGTAGATCTAATATCTAAAGAGCTTAGAGATTTCTTTTTCGAATGAAAATCCAATAATGGTGTGTAACCCTATGGATATCATAATCAATATGGCCTTTAGCAACTATAGATCCAATATCTAAAGAGCTTATACACTTCTTTTTCTAATGAAAATCCCATTATAATGTGAAACCCTATGAACATCATGCATGGTTAATAAATGAGCATTTTGTATGCAAGATTACTTGTGTAATTTTAGATGTCCTAGAGCTAGGGAGGTAGGACTAAAAGGCTCAAGAGTCTACTAGAAAGAAGGTTAATATTTTATGCATCAAAGAAATGGGATTGTGACCTCCAAGTGGATTTTGTCAAGCTGGAGAATAGGGTTAGGGTTTTTATAAGGTGGCTATTATTATACTTACACATAACTAAGATGATATGGGTTCAATGAGATTGAAATTTTAACCATAGTTATAGTGTTTCAAATGTTTGTTGCTAATAGATTAGGCCTAAAAGTGACAATTATGGGTGTGTACAATAAGGTTCCTCACTTTGGATCACCTTCCAAGTTTTTTTGTAGCAATAAACAGTCATTTTTTGACTGAAATTGGCTAATCTCGCCCACTTGGCAAATGAATTTGACACTGAGATCTTCTAATGAAACATCACACTCTTAATTGTGCACTTAAACATATGGTCCGATCAAAAATAAAAAATTTCAAACACCAAATTTTCTACGTCACAAATATAATACATATGGCATTTCCCAAACTTAGAAGTAGACAGTACGACCATAAAACTTTAATAACTTCTTTGTTTCAACTCAAATTCAACCCCCACTTTGTGAACAATGAAGTCATGCAATGGAGATCTTACCTTGATTTATTAAGTAATTTTTACATGTAATTTATCTATTTTTAAAGTATAAAAAAGGGTATTTTTCTTGTATAGCAAATCTTTATGCATGCGTTTTAACTTACTTGAATGATCCAACAATAGACAATTACTTGAATGATCCAACAATAGATAATTATGAGGAAAGTGTGCACATATGGTCAAATTCCATTCTTAATAGAGTTAGATTTTTCAATATCACCCATGTAAATTTACCTCAAAGTTTTGAAGTAACTAGAATATTAAAAAAAGGTTTAATTTGAGAAAGAAATAATCTATTTTCATCTATTTTATGTGAAAGTAGCTCTACTTGAGTAGTTTCTTTCCTTCCAAGCCCAAACAAAAGTCTAACTAGGCTTAGAAAAGTAGGTTAGGTAATGTACCAAACATAGCTGGAGAACCCTCAGGCAGTCATACATGTGGCCAAGTGTCTAACATGTCACCTACACATGGATGCAATATTTCCCATTGAATAGAAAATTCGTACTTTAAGCATAGCTCTAGCTATGTGGTTGGGTGACCATGTTGCATCATTGAATGATTGGTTGTAGTGAACTTGGATGAGGATAGATTCATAGCTCTTCAAATCTTGGAGGCTATGTAGAAACATAGAAAAGCTTGTCACAACCATGATATGAAAATTCATAAGTTTAAGGAAGGCAATTTGGTGTTAGTAT
Organism: Cibotium barometz; assembly: GCF_041138505.1. Lineage (NCBI taxonomy): Eukaryota > Viridiplantae > Streptophyta > Polypodiopsida > Cyatheales > Cibotiaceae > Cibotium > Cibotium barometz. The sequence goes on from NC_141053.1 coordinate 1,909,435, forward strand.
ATGATGGTAGATACTATAAGTTTCTTGGTAAGTTAAGGATTATGTGGTTAGGAACTTTTAAGGTTATAGATTTTTTTGATAATGGTTCTTTAAGTATACAAGATTTGCAAAAGGAGAATGAACCATTGTGAGTTAATGGATTGAGAGTTAAACTTTATCTAGTTTGAAGTTGATAGGGTAATCGTGATGTTTATGTTAGGGTATTAAAGCTATGGGAAGATATAATGTAGAGGATTGGTTTAAGATTTATGCGATTTTTTGTGAGGTGTTTGAAATGGGCGGAACATATATTTCCAATGGACTTCATGTAAAGTGACATGAATGCACAAGAATTACATGGGAGCAGTATAGAGGAGCATCATCGAGGATCTTTCCAAATCCCTCTGTTTCAAACTCATTCATGATATTTTTATGGCTTCAGAGGAGAGTGCTGATGTGGTGTACTTTGTACAGATATTTTTACTTCAGTTCCACACTATTTCTATGTGAGAGATGTGAGAGGAGGATGCTTTATGGAGCCTCTTATATTTGATGGTAGTGTTGAGCATATTTTTACTTCAGTTCCACACTATTTCTATGTGTGAGATGTGAGAGGAGGATGCTTTGTGGAGCCTCTTATATTTGATGGTAGTGTTGAACATGTTTTTGATATTATGGAGATAGCTTTGTTAGATGGACAATAGGAGTAACACCGAGCTTGACATGATGTAGGAAGGGTTTTTCGACCAGTTACAGATTTTGATCAGCCTACCATAAGGGGAGCTGATTACTCGGGGGCTTGACATGATGTAGGAAGTGTTTTTCGACCAGTTACAGATTTTGATCAGCCTACCATAAGGGGAGCTGATAACTCAAGGGGTTCACTATATGTGAACCCTTTGTATCATATGCGTTCAAGGACTACTTAAAAAACCCCTTATCTGTGAATGTTTCATGAATAAAATACACCCTTTTCCTATTCAATCAGTGAATACCCCCTTTAAAAGGTACGCTTATATATGTAAAAATTTGATTTTAAAAATCACTTCTATTGAAGCCACATGTGATGCTTACATATTTTTGAGTGAACCCCCCCCCCCCCCCCCCCCCCCCGGTGATGCTGCATATGAATAATGAAGCAATTGAGACAAGCACAGGATGATGAGATGGCTCCGTCTATTTATGATATGCTTTTACCATGGGTCTGCTCTTTTTGGGAGACAATGTGACAGGTTTTGTAGCTAGTATAAGGAGAGATAGAGTCTTAGAGCTGACCTACCCTTTCATAGTTTAGTAGTACTAGTGTCTCTTACATTGCGAGTAGGATGTATGCTTTAAAAAATGCAGAGGCATGATGGCAGTTCATGGAAACTTCACCTTCTTAGATAGACTCGTTCTTATTTGATGATGATTCCAATGACAAGTGTGGTTACCTTCAGTGGCTTACTGTGAGGTGAGAGTAGGTTTGTGTGTGTGTGTGTGTGTGTGATTTTATTTTCTTTTGAAAAACTAAGAAAATTAAAAAATTTAATAATTTCAAAATAAAAACAAATAACCAAAACCAACAAACAACAAAATAGTATAGGACTACATTGTTGGTGTTGTCAAAACCAAGTTTACTTTGGAAGTATTATGGACATAAGAAGTGGAATATGCAAACAAGCGTAGGTAGACTTAAGACATCAAGATGAAGACGATGGAATGATCACTACCCTTGGGAATTGGATGCATAATGATTGGAAGTTACTCAAGATTCGTATGCCATCATGGGGAAGAAGTTATGGCTTGTTTTGAGGGTTTATTGAGAAATTTGCAGCTATATACATGTGATTTTGATATCCCATACATGGTGTGAGCATGCGCTTTAAGATGACATGAGTCCATTGACATATACTCCATCCATGAGAATTGTAATATGGGCCCAAGGGCAATTGACCATGCCCATGGATAACACTTATGATAGTGTGAAAGGAGGGTCATGTATATAAAGTTGGATGCACTCTTGAAATAATGCAAAGCTAATACGAGGAAAGCTCAAGAAAGGATGAGGCATTATGCTAATGTTCATGGGAGGCCATTGGAGTTCATCGAAGGTGATTGGGTATTCTTGAGGATTCCCAAGGTAAGATATGGTTCTCTCACAAGGGCACAACAAATACCAGGCTAGCTCATCTCACTACTATGGGCCATACAAGATGGTGAGGCGTGTTGGTGAAGTTGCTTATCAATTGGCACTTCCACATCAACCTCAAAGATTCATGATGTGTTCCATGTATCACATCTCAAACCTTACCTTGGGCCGGTGGTATTTGTACAAGATGAATTGCCTCTAGTGGATGAGGAGGGAATGATTGAGCATGTGCCTAAAGCGATTTTGGGTAAAAGAGAAAGAGTCCTTCGTCCCGCAAACGTACATTAGTGGAGTACTTGATCAAATGGCGAGGGCAACCTAAGAAAAAGTCTTCTTTGGTAGACCGCCTCTACATTTGAAGGATTTGAATGGTTGTTGGATGCATTTTGGAAGTCCAAATGTGGGTCATGAACAATGAATGAACTTGCTAGAAATTATTGTAAATTCAATGTGGACAGCCCTATACCCTTGGGAATTGGATGCATAATGATTGGAAGTTACTCAAGATTCTTATGCCATCATGGTGGGGAAGAAGTTGTGGCTTGTTTTGAGGGCTTATTGAGCAACTTATAGCCATATACATGTGATTTTGATATCCTATACATGGTGTGAGCATGAGCTTTAAGTTGACATGAGTCCATTGACATATACTCCATCCATGATGAGAATTGTAATTGTACATATCAACGGTTTCGAGGATGAAACCTTCTGGGTGGGGATGGTTTGTAATAAAGTGAAATGGTCTCATAAGAATAATGGGCCCAAGGCCAATTGACCATGTCCATGGACAACACTTATGATAGTGTGAAAGGGGAGTCATGTATATAGGCCACATACACCATATTTTTGGTACCTTTTTGATAATCAAGAATACACAAGTCTCTTACTTTCCCTTCTTGCTCTAAACCTAGGCTAATGATCCTAACCTAGGCTAATAAGGCTAAATCTAGGTTAATCTAGTTGCCACTTTCTTTCATAACTCAAGCGCTAAAGCTTGTTCACACACTAAGTGTAAAGTAACTGAAATTCCTCTAACACATGTGCTAGTACAATCGCGCAATGCGGCGCACAAGCGCACATAAATAATATGTACAATCATTTGACACGTGGCTAACAAAATAACTCATATGAAATAATAACAATCCGAGAGATGATATAGACAAGATCCTCCATGTGCAACACATGTAGTGCTCATCATCACGTATCTCACAAACATAAACATATTAGTTATTCCAATCGATTGTTATCACAACGATTAATCACAATATGAAACATTGATACTAGGCACAAGCACATGTTACACTTCGATTGAGAGTATCATTTTACACATTATCCTAGCATGGCATGTCTTATCACTTGTTACACTTCGATGAGTGCATCATCTAGCATGGCATGTCGTTTGCATAAATCACTTGTTACACTTCGATCGTGGTGTGCAATTGTCTAGCAAGCATAGTCCACTTTGATATAACACAGAGTCGACAAGCATGGCGCTCCTCGTTACACTCTTCAATTATAGCATAGACCCGTAAAAAATACCAATAACACTAGGTAACAAGTATTTAATGTGGGGTCACCAAACTTGTCATGTTTCTCTTTCATCCATCTGTGCAAGCGCGCTTTCTTACCGGAAACGAAGCCTCATCCAATTCATCGCAACTAGGAGATTTATGTGATGGAAATGTGCTTTTTTACAACACTACTTGTAAGAAAACATTTAAAGAGGGCCTAAGAGGTGCATGACAAAATTGTGTAACTAATCCTCGACCGTGGAACCCTTCTTGGGGCTTTTTACGTGGCACAATAAAATTTTGCGTGCTGGAAGAAAGGCTTCATTTCGTATCGTAGAATCCTTGAAGGGTTACATTTCCAAATTTGAAGTTAAAAATAAAAATGCTAGTCCCCTTCACCGCAGATGTGTGTTGACAAGGACGGGCATTCGAACGTTTGTTGAGCTTGAAAGGGGTAAGTTGAAGTGATGCACTCACCGACCACCACCACCGTGTAAATTTACCTCAAAGATTTTTCAAGATTTTTCAAGATCTCTAGTGTAAATTTTTCAAAGATCTCCAGTGTAAATAGTTAGATTTTTCAAGATCTCCAGTGTAAATTTACCTCAAAGTTTTGAAGTAACTAAACATAATTAGTAAGTTAATTATAAAAAAATATTTTTATGTGATTACGTAATAATTTTATATAAGCAAGTAGTGCTAATCAAGATGAATATTAAAAAAAAAGGTTTATTTTGAGTAAGAAATAATCTATTTTCATCTATTTTATGTGAAAGTAGCTCTACTTGAGTCAAGCCTAAACAAAAGTCTAACTAGGATTCGAAAAGTAGGTTAGGTAATGTACCAAACATAGCTGGAGAACCCTCAGGCGGTCACACATGTGGCCAAGTGTTTGACATGTCACCTACACATGGCATTCATTCCACCTAGATGTACCACCTCACTATTGCACCTCAACATTGATGACATGGCACGGCTTGTTCACACACTAAGTGTAAAGTAACTGAAATTCCTCTAACACATGTGCTAGTACAATCGCGCAATGCTGCGCACAAGCACGCATAAATAATATGTACAATCATTTGACACGTGGCTAACAAAATAACTCATACGATAGCCTCATCCAATTCATCGCAACTAGGAGATTTATGTGATGGAAGTGTGCTTTTTTACAACACTACTTGTAAGAAAACATTTAAAGAGGGCCTGAGAGGTGCATGACAAAATTGTGTACCTAATCCTCGACCGTGGAACCCTTCTTGGGGCTTTTTACGTGGCACAACAAAATTTTGCGTGCTGAAAGAAAGGCTTCATTTCGTATCGAAAGAAAGGCTTCATTTCGTATCGTAGAATCCTTGAAGGGTTGCATTTCCAAATTTGAAGTTAAAAATAAAAATAAAAATGCTTCACCGCAGATGTGTGTTGACAAGGACGGGCATTCAAACGTTTGTTGAGCTTGAAAGGGGTAAGTTGAAGTGATGCACTCACCGACGACCACCACCGTTTTGGAAAAGCCGCGTGTAGGACGATGCAATATTGAATGAGCTGAAGGCCTGTAGTAGAGCACGGCAGCCAGCTACACACACACACACACACACACACATTTTTTTGGAGTTTGTTTTTGCGATGCACTCACCGACCACCACCGTTTTGTATTGAATGAGCTGAAGGCCTGTAGTAGAGCACGGCAACGTGTTGGCGTGCCTTTATATATTGCCGCCTCATTGCAGCAGCAGCCAGCTACACACACACACACACACACACACACACACTTTTTTTGAGTTTGTTTTTGCGAGAGGATGGGGCACCATCGGCATCATCACCATCGCCACCACCCATGTCCGCCACCACCTTGCCCACCCCCTCCATGTCCTCCACCATCCTGCCCACCCCCTCCATGTCCTCCACGATATTGCCCACCCCCTCCATGTCCTCCCGCACCATACCTCCCACTTTATTATTATTACCGCCGCTGCTGATTATTATTATATATTCAGCTAGAGACACACACACACACACATTTTTTTGGAGTTTGTTTTTGCGATGCACTCACCGACCACCACCGTTTTGTATTGAATGAGCTGAAGGCCTGTAGTAGAGCACGGCAGCCAGCTAGAGAGAGAGACACACACACACACATTTTTTTGGAGTTTGTTTTTGCGATGCACTCACCGACCACCACCGTTTTGTATTGAATGAGCTGAAGGCATGTAGTAGAGCACGGCAACGTGTTGGCGTGCCTTTATATATTGCCGCCTCATTGCAGCAGCAGCCAGCTACACACACACACACACACACACTTTTTTTGAGTTTGTTTTTGCGAGAGGATGGGGCACCATCGGCATCATCACCATCGCCACCACCCATGTCCGCCACCACCTTGCCCACCCCCTCCATGTCCTCCACCATCCTGCCCACCCCCTCCATGTCCTCCACGATATTGCCCACCCCCTCCATGTCCTCCCGCACCATGCCTCCCACTTTATTATTATTACCGCCGCTGCTGATTATTATTATATATTCAGCTCGGTTCTCTGTCTGTGTGTATCTGTAGTACAGCGTAAATGAATCTGCGATTCCAATACGCGTAGTACAGTAGTTATACCACGTCGATCTTTCCCGATCGGCCTGCATAAATAAATAATAGAGAGAGAATATGTAACTGGTCTACCATGCATTTCATCTACTACGTACAATGAAGCGCTCGAAGGTTTGAGTGTAATAGCTCCTTACGAAGGTGGTGGATTTGTTCTTCTTTAGATTTCTTTTCCTTGAGCTGTAATCTCCAAATTTAAAACTTTTTTTTTAAAAAATGCACATGTTCTCTGCTGTTGGAGAGAGAGGAGTCAATTCTCTGCTGTTGGAGGGAGAGAGAGGGAGAGAGAGAGAGAGAGAGAGAGAGCAGGGAATGAGTTTTGAATCGAACTCGCTTGGCTAAGCTAGACAGCGAATAAATTTTTGAATCGCTAAGGCGGAGAGAGAGAGAGAGAGAGAGAGAGGGCTGATGCAGTACGAAGGCAGTATAATAATAAATTGAAAAATATCATAAAAACATGATTTGAGAAAAGCTCAATATAAGGTTCGGGTGATAAAGATGAAATGTTCGTGGGCTGTTGATTTGACAAGCGTAGCACGGCCTTCGACCTTAGCGCGGTTTTTTAATCGGTTAATGTTATTTTCTTATTAGTTATTGCAACTTTATAGAGGGGGGAGGGGGGCGGGGTTCTTTAATTCAAAATCTAAACATGTATACTTGTAAAAAGGGGGTGGACAATTCTGGTGGTAGTAGCAAATATTTAGAATTTTGAAATTAGGGTTATTTGAAACACATGCGTGGTGCCGGCTATATGGCTTTTCAAGAAGTACAAGCATACGAAGTCGAATTCATACGACATAGAGGACCATTTGCAAAGTGTATAATCGTGTTCTTATCGTAGGTGCATATGCATTCACCTTTTGGCCGTATAAGCCATCACTTGTTGCCTACTAGTAGGGGGCATTAATCATGTTGTATGCTCATGTAGAAGACTATTTGCAAACTGTATAATCATGTTCAGATTATCGTGGCTGTATATATTCACCTTTTTGCCATAGCCACCCATCGCTTGTTTGCGTTCTACGGGGTGCTAGCTTTGATGGGAGCACAGCTACAATAACTCACTCAATCAATGTTCATGTATTAAAGAGAACACAAGAGAGAGAGTGTAGAAGAAATGTAGTACAGAAATGTGAGGTTTACAGAGATTATAGATTGGTCTTTGAAAGGGAAGAGAACGCAAGAGAGAGAGTGTAGAAGGTGGAGCAATGGCTTAAGGTACAAGAAGTACAAAAATAAATATCAATTCTTGACATCCTATCACTTGCTAGAGTCACACCCACCCATGCACTCAAATAACAAGAGAATTTGATAATTTTTTTTCTCCAAGTGGCGAGAGGTTTTAAACGTCCGGAAAAAATGACGTTTTGGCTGACGCCGCTTAATGTTATAAAAATTGCATCATTGATAACGTAGATGGCAAATTATTTTTTTGGTAGGAGAGGGTCCGTTTTTGAGAGAGATTTTTTGTGTTGTGACGTTAAACGTCACTTATTGATGTGACTTTTAATATCACATTAATAATAAATACATGATTTGTGATGTTAAATGTCACATGCTTTTCTATGAAAAAAAAAACCCGCCAAAAGCTAATCGCTTGAAGCTCGAAATTGCCATTTCATATTTTCTATGCCTTGTGCTCTTGCTTTTTCTATTTGCTCTACTATTTTATCCTTTTTCTTGCTCTTGCTATATTTTGCTTGCCTAGGATTTGCCTCTTGATGTATCTTACTTGCCTAGGGTTTCTCTCTTGCTTGCCAAGAGATTGCCTCTACTCTCTTTCATATATTGTTTTGCCAATCTCTATTATCTACTCTTTCTCACATGGACCCAAGAAAGCAACTCTTGCTTATTCTCCTCACCCAAATCTTGCAAGACTTGGGGTCTAGACGGACACACATTGAGAGATTCAATGACTACTATGCATGATGCCACTATCGCGGGGGAGATCTAAGAGCATTAATAGACATGATGAGAGAGAGATGCCAATCACAAGAGAATCTCCTTTCACCATACAAAAATCAGAAACTAGGGTCGGAGGTGCACCTCCAACAAGTAGTAAAGCGGTGGTTGTAGAGGAGCAACGAAAGAAGAAGCTTCGGCCTACGCGATAGTAAGGCTTCTTTTCATGTAAATGTATTGGTTTAATTATGTTTTTCATGCATATTAAAGGACATGTATTGTTTTTATGCATGCACATATGTCATAAAGCATAAGCTTATGTATGTATGTGCTTATGAGGCTATGATTGATTTTGTATTGCTTTTTATGCTTACACACATATAGCATAAGCATAAGCTTATGTATTTATGTGCTTATGAGGCTATGTAAGTTTATGCACAAGCATAAGCTTATGCACGTACATGAGCTAAATCTTTTGTACAAGCATGCACATGCATTGCTTTTTGAAGTATTTGTGTTGCTTTTTTATTGCGCATAAGTATATATATGCTTAGGAGGCTATGTATGTATATGCACAAGCATAAACTTATGCATATACATGAGCTTATGTATGTATATATGCACAAGTATTAACTCATCTTGGAGAGTGAATACCTAGCTCTCTTAACAAATATGTAGAGCTCCTCAAAATTCACCTCTCCTCCGAAAGTACTCCAGTGTCTCTAGAGTAACATGGGTATCCCAAGAGTCACATAGTTGGATGGCTATATAAATCCCCTCTTGTATGAAAATTGTACATGACTCTTGTATGCAAATTATACACAAGATAATGGATATGGAATACACCATGATGTTTTGCTCGTATCTTTATCTTGTCCTTGATCCATGTCTCTTACACCAAGCTCATGTGTACATGTGTACTCCATGGCTACGTGTGTAGGAGCATGTGTTTTCCCTCATGTTAGCTAGGCTATGCTAACATGGGTAGCACACGGCATACATTGCGAGCTCTCGTTTTACGCATGCTCCTACTAATATACTTAGGTTGTCTGGGTATGTTTACGTAGCATTTCACATCATGCATCGATGGGAGCTACTGGGAGCCCTTGTTGCACGATGGGTCTATCGGTGCACGCTTTGCATCAGAAGATCCCAATGCATGCCGGTAGCTATCGGCATGCACTGGTAGCACCCAACATGCATTGGGAGCCCTTGGTACATATCGGTAGCTATCGATATGCACTAGTACCACCCGGTGTATGCATTGGGAGCTCCTGGTGCATGCTAGTCGCTACCGAAATTGTTAGGTAGCACCCGCCGACATGCATTGGGAGCTCTTGATGAAAGCCGACAGCCTGCTTAGGTTGCTTAGGTAGCACAGGGTAGCACCCGATAGCACCCGCCAGTGAAAGCCGACGGCCTGCTTAGGTAGCACCCGGTAGCAACCAACCTGCTTAGGTAGCACCCAACATGAATTGGGAGCTCTTGGTGCCAATTTGAATTCTAATATTTCTAATCTACTCCATTTTCTAAAAATCAAGAGTGTAAACAATGAAAAGAGTCGGTAGCAATCGACATGCATAGAGGTAGCTATTGGCATGCATTGGGAGCTCTTGGTGCATGCCCGTAGCTACCAGCATGCATTGGGAGCACCCAAGAATAATTTGGAGCTTCCGGTGCATGCCGATGGCCACCGGTAGCATCCAAAATGCATAGGGAGCTGTTGATGCATGCCAGTAGATACTTGCATCCTTAGGTATGAGTTGGGAGCTCCCTGTGCATGCCGGTAGCCTATTGGCATGTTTAGGTTATACCGACATGCACTGGGAGCTCCCAATGCATGTAGGTAGGTATGGGTAAGTGATCTGTAACATCAAAATCATCAAAAATAGCGGTTTTGTAAACTACTTCTCTCATGCCTCTTCTACAACCTAGACCATGGTTTTAGATGGGTCCAAACACCTTGGTTTTACATAAGGTCTAACCTGGTGATAGTCCAATATATCTACTAGACTCTGGTGATGTCAGCTTGCTAATAGCACGATTATTCTGGTTGGACGGACTTGGTGAAAATGACAACTTTGCTTGTTGTGCAGCACTACTTCTTGTAGCTTGTCCTGCTGCTGTTGCTGGTGGAATGTTTTGGCATGTTTGAGTAGTGGGACCCACATGTCCAAACTCTTCAAAACTTGATGGCTTACTTGTATACACATTGGGTATACTCACTCGAATATAAAAGCCCATGTGGATATCATAAAAAATAGGGTTGTTGGGTTGCCTAGGGTTTGACCTTGTGATAGTCCAATAGGTCTACTAGACTCTCATGATGTTATCTTGCCAATAGCAGTCTTATTCTAGTTGTGTTGACTTGCTAAAAATGACAACTTTGTGTGTTGTACGCTACTTGTAGCTTACCCTATTGCTCATTGTTTTGACCTATCCTAGTGAGACCCACATGTCCAAACTCTTCAAAACTTGAAGGCTCACTTGCATACTTATTGGGTGTACGTATCCTAGTATCAAAAATCATGTGGATGTCATCTTCTATAATCCCCCATAAGCCCCCATGCCTATGCTGCCACCTAGACCATGGTTCTAGATGGTTTGAGACACCTTGGTTTTGTTTTGACCTATTGATAGTCCAATATATCTACTAGACCCTCATGATGTGAGCTTTCCAATAGCACTCCTCTTCTGGTTGTGCAGACCAAGTGAAAATGATAACTTTGTGTGTTGTACACTACTTGTAGCTTACCTTGTTGCTCACGTTTTTGACTATCTTAGTAGGACCCACATGTCCAAACTCGTCAAAACTTGATGGCTTACCTGTATACACATTGGTTGTAAAGTTCTCAATATCAAAAACCACGTGGATATCATATGTAACATCAAAATCATCAAAAACAAGGATGCCTATAAAACTGCAGTTCATATGCCTCTGCTACCACACTTGGACCATGGCTATAACAAAAAAATTCAAAAAGCTATGCAACATATCTACTAGCCAAAATAGAATATTCTAAGTTTGAAAGTGAAAATTTCTTAAATAGACTTGTCTCGCACAAACTACTTTCCCCCTTCATCAGCTACAACTTCTTCTCAATTTTAGAACATGTTTCCACTTTATCGGTTCCATTTTTCTTCATTCTCAGCATCCTTCATATCTAAATCAAAGATAGATTCTGAATCACTTTGCTCATTTTCTCTAGATCTATTATTGTATCAAATTCTTTTAAAAATTTTGCCTTTGTATCCTGTTTCTTTACCAACTCATTTTCTGACATCAATCCAGTTGGCATAGAGAATCGAAACTCCTCTACAAAAATATGTCTAATTCTATCAATGCAATTGTTTGTTTTCCTCTGATCTTCTTTTGCACTTTGATGCAAAATATCCCAAAAAAATTGGATTTGTGTTCTTCAAATGGAACCAGCTTTTCTTCAGTCATACTAATATATGTTTGCACGTCTGCGCATACCATTTGGGAAAACCTATTGTTCCACTCTAACTGATGATTTCCAATTTCTTTTGTAAATTAGCAATCTATAATTTCAACTAAGAAACCACAATCCTGAGCAAATTTCCCTCCCCCTTTATAAATAGAGCATCATAAGACTTTTCTATATACTCCATTAGGCTTTCTTTGACTTCATTCCATAAATTTTTGCCCACTTGGAATAAAATATTCTTAAAAACATGATGTAATTTTGACATAAATACACCCTACACATCAACATAATTTTAATTGCTCTCTCAATTTAAATGCATGCCAATAGCTACAATAGCTATTTTTGCTTAGGTAGTAGCACCCTGCATGTATTCGATTGCATGGCGGTAGCTATAGCGTGCTTAGGTAGTACTCAACATGCATTGGGAGCTTTAGGTGCATACCAGCATATGCATTGGTAGAAACCCACATGCATCAGAAGCTACCACGAGCTCCCAATACATGAGGGTAGCTATCGGCATGCACCGATAGTACCAGGCATGCACTGATAACTACCGACATGCTTAGGTAGCACCCCGCATCGTGAATTGGGAGATCCTATGCATGCTTAGGTTGTACTAGCATGCTTAGGCAGCATCATCTGACATGCATCGGGTGCTACAAGTATGCACCCGGAGCTCCCAATTCATGCATGTATCACCCGACATACACTGCAAGCTCCTCGTGCATGCCGATAGCTATGGGCATGCTTTAGTAGCACCGAGCATGCTTAGGTATGCATTGGGAGCTACCGACATTTACTGGGAGCTCCCAATGTATGCTAGTAGCCACCGACAACACTCGACATGCACTCGGAGCTCTCGATACATGCTAGTAGCTACAAACATGCTTAGGTAGAACTTGGCATGCATTGGGAGAACCCGACATGCATTCAGAGCTCCTGGTGCATGCAAGTAGCTACGGGAATGTTTAGGTTGTACTGGGATGCATCAAGAGCTATCGGCATTAACCGGAAGCTTCCAATGCAAGGAGGTAGCTACCAACATGTACTCCTAGCACCTGACATACACTAACAGCTACTAGCATTCTTAGGTAGCACCCCACCTCGCATGAATTTGGAGCTCTTGATGCATGCTTAGGTATGCATCCAAAGCTAGCAGCATGCACTTGAAGCCCCCAATGCATGCCAATAGCATGGCGGTATGCATTGGAAGCTCCCAATGCATGCCAATTGCATTGGGAGCTCCCAGTGCATGCCGGTAGCTATGCACATGCTTTAGTAGCACCCAACATACATTGGGAACTCCCATTGCATGCCGATAGCTACTTGCATGCTTAAGTTATATGTGTTTCTATTTATTATTAAGCATGCATTGGTGGGAGCTACCAGTATGCAGCATCGATAGCTCTGCTGGCATGCTTAGGTAGCACCCTACATGCATTGAAAGCTACCAACATGCTTAGGTAGAATCCGGCATGCCTCGGGAGCTACTAGCAGTTTCCCTACATGCATTGAAAGCTCCTGGTGCACTCAGTAGCTACCGGCATGCTTGGGTAGCACGTCTGCATTAGGAGCTCTTGCCGGTTATACGGACATGCTTAGGTTGTATTAGCACGTTTAGGTAGCATATCTGACATGCATTAGGAGAGCTACCGAATGCACCGAGAGATGCCAATGCATGCCAGTAGCCCCACTAGTAGTATCCAAATGTAGTGGGAGCTTCCAATGCATGCCGATAGCTACCGGCATGCTTAGGTAGCACGTGGCATGCATTGGGATCACCTGACATGCATTGGGAGATCTCTTTGCATACCAACAAGCTTAGGTTGTAACAGCATGCATCGAAAGCTCCCAATTCATGCAGAGGTAGCACTCGGCATGCACTGAGATATCAACATGGTTAGGTAGCGCTTAGCATGCATTGGGAGCTCCCGGTGCATGATTAGGTTATACTAGCATTCTTAGGTAGTATTTGGCATGCATTGAAAGCTACTAGAGGATGCACTTAGATCTCCCAATGCAGTCAGTACCACTCAACATGCATTGGGAGCTCCCGGTGCATGCCGATAACTACATGCATGCTTCAGTAGCACACCCAACATGAATTTGGAGCTACTGGTGCATACTTAGGTTGTACCTAGTATGCTTAGGTATGCATCCTGAGCTACCAACATGCATCGAGAGCTCCCAATACATGTCGAGAGAACCTGACATGCATTGGGAGCTTAGGGTGCATGCCGGTAGCTACTATGAGCGTGCTTTAATAGCACCTGAGAGCTACTAGCATGCATCGCAAAGCTGCCAATCCATGCCAACTATTGCCATGCATTGGGTGCTCAAAGGTGTATGCCGATAGCTATCAGCATCCTTTAATAGCACCTGGGAGCTACTCGCATGCACCATGAGCTCGCAATGCATGCTAATAGCTACAATAGCTATCAATGTGCTTAGGTAGCACCCTGCATGCATTTGGAGCTCCCACTGCATGATGTCAGTAGCTACTAGCATACTTAGGTAGGACTCAACATGCATTGGGAGCTTTAGGTGCATACCGACATGCATTGGTAGAAACCCACATGCATCAGGAGCTACCACGAGCTCCCAATACATGAGGATAGTTGCTAGCATGTAGCGATAGTACCAGGCATGCACTGATAGCTACCAACATGCTTAGGTAGCACCCTGCATGAATTGGGAGCTTCTATGCATGCTTAGGTTGTATAAGCATGCTCAGGCAACATCCGACATGCATCGAGAGCTACCAGTATGCACCCAAAGCTCCCAATGCATGTCGGTACCACACCCGAAATACATTGCAAGCTTCTCGTGCATGCCGATAGCCATGGGCATGCTTTAGTAGCACTGAGCATGCTTACGTATGCATCGAGAGCTACTGGCATGCACTGGGAGCTCCCAATGGATGCTGGTAGCACCTGTCATGCTCCCAATGCATGCTAGGTGCTACCTACCTAAGCATGCCGATAGCTCCTAGCTTCCGGTAGGGGGAAAGTTTTTCTGGGTTCGGTTTTTGAAGAACCAAGGGATTTTCCTCTTGTCCGGATATCCATGGTGGGTGAGGCCCCGAGTGAGGGATCCTGCCCCATGCAAGAAGTGCTACTTCCACTGCTAGCACCCCCGAATCCGTTGCACCGAGGGGGCAGGGATCTTTCACTACATAAGCACGTTGATAGCTACCGGCATGCATTGGGAGCTCCCAGGGGGAGCTACCTAAGCATGTTGGTAGCTGTTGGTGGCAGCATACACCAGGAGCTTCGAATGCATGCTAGCAGCTACCGACATGCTTATATATAGCACCTCCAGGATAAAACCTAACCAAATTCCTAATTGGATCCCATCACTACACTGGTTGGGTGGTTGGCTAACCCATGAGACTGTAGGCTCGACTGATGGATCCGTAAAATGAGACTCAATTCTGTTATAGTACGATAGTTGAAGTAAATCCCGGATAGTAATTGTTCTATGGAAAAAGAATCAACGGCTGTGCCTCTCGATGGGGAAAAAAGCGTTGGTTTCTATGATCCAGGTGCAAGTTTCTTCCTTGATCTGACCAAGTGACTCACAGGTTTGGTCGGATTAGTTTGGTCAGTAATGACCTGACTACGTTAGAGTACAAATATCCTCGAGGAATCGCCCATGCTTTCCGGTAGGGGGAAAGTTTTTCTGGGTTCGGTTTTTGAAGAACCAAGGGATTAGTCTCTTGTCCGGATATCCGTGGTGGGTGAGGCCCCGAGTGAGGGATCCTGCCCCATGCAAGAAGTGCTACTTCCACTGCTAGCACCCCCGAATCCGTTGCACCGAGGGGACATGGATCTTTAACTACATAAGCACGTTGATAGCTACCGGGCATGCATTGGGAGCCCCCACCAATGCATGCTGGCGGAGCTACTAAGCATGTTGGTAGCTATTGGCAGCATGCACTAGGAGCTTCGAATGCATGCTAGCAGCTATCTACC
Organism: Cibotium barometz; assembly: GCF_041138505.1. Classification (NCBI taxonomy): domain Eukaryota; kingdom Viridiplantae; phylum Streptophyta; class Polypodiopsida; order Cyatheales; family Cibotiaceae; genus Cibotium; species Cibotium barometz. Next base: position 1,924,977 of record NC_141053.1, read on the forward strand.
GACATGCTTAGATATAGCACCCCCAACATGCATTGGGAGCTCCCAATGCATGCTGGTAGCTATCAACGTGCTTATGTAGTGAAAGATCCCTGCCCCCTCGGTGCAACGGATTCGGGGGTGCTAGCAGTGGAAGTAGCACTTCTTGCGTGGGGCACGATCCGTCACTCGGGGCCTCACCCACCACAGATATCTGGACAAGAGACTAATCCCTTGGTTCTTCAAAAACCGAACCCAAAAAAACTTTCCCCCTACCGGAAAGCACGGGCGATTCCTCCAGGATATTTGTACTCTAACGTAGTCAGGTCATTACTGACCAAACTGATCCAACCAAACCTGTGAGTCACTTGGTCAGATCAAGGAAGAAACTTGCACCTGGATCATAGAAACCAACGCTTTTTTCCCCATCGAGAGGCACAGCCGTTGATTCTTTTTCCATAGAACAATTACTATCCGAGATTTACTTCATCTATCGTACTATAACAGAATTGAGTCTCATTTTACGAATCCATCAGTCGAGCCTACAGTCCCATGGGTTAGCCAACCACCCAACCAGTGTAGTGATGGGATCCAATTAGGAATTTGGTTAGGTTTTATCCTGGGTACCAAGGAAAAGAGTTCTCAGGCCCCCTAGCCGGATATTCATACAAATTTAACGCCAGTCACACCACTTACACACCCAATATGAAATTTTCTTTTTCACAAATTCAGCTATCTTTAAAACAATCATTTAATGAAACCATAGTGTCACTGAGCATAATCCTCCTCCAAAATATCCGGTTGAATCCTAATTTCCAATCATTCCTTCATCGGTGTACCTATGGCATCATTGGCAACCAGAATACTCACCACATGTCCCTCAGTGGCCTTTTCGATAGTTCCTAGCTCATAGTACCCGACAATATATTCACTCATAAAAATCAAGATGGAATCTTCATTAAAGATCAGCAAGATCAACCAACAGATCCATATAAAAGAGCCATGGACTCATCCGTTGAGGACTAGCAAGGTCAATCAACCAGATCCATGCCCAGTTTCAGAAAACAACTCTTACTGCTTGTTCCAATATCTTCCTCCACGCACGCATGGGTATCGTCAAAGCGACCCAAAGCCTGAGCACCGTATGGTCAGCACCCTCTAGGATCCTTCGCAGGTGACCTAGCGCTTCACTCATAGGCTGCTTCCTTGGTCCCTCATCCACTGTACAGGAAGCTCACCATTTTAATCCGCTTCACTCATAGGTCGCTTCCTTGGTCCCTCATCCACAATACAGGAAGCTCACCGAGGCTGGTCAAGACCTCGGCCGAGCGAACCTTGCTACACGAGACGTCCTCCGTTGACTCTCCGCCGTCAACTATTGTAACTCTATCAGTTAGGTCTCCATGACCTCATTCTCAAGACGGTCAAAGTGCTTCCCCAGCATTATTGACATAAAACAGTCATTTAAAAACAGGTCATAAATACAGTTTCTATAATGAACTCTCGTCTTTCACATTGTTCCACATCTGTCCACATTACTTAATCCATATCCAATTCATATGTATTCCTATTCTCAACCAATCACATCATTTTTCATCTCATCACATCTTTCCTCATTTATCCTCATCCACTAGCATCTCCCCATATTCACATCCCATCACACCTCATTCATTTACATCACATATCATTCATTCACATCTATCTCAATTTACATCACATCTCATCACATTCATTTCACATCTCATCTCATTCATTCTTATCTCGATTCACATCACATATCATTCATTTACACTCGATTCACATGACATCACATCTCATTCATTCACATCTTGATTCACATGACATCGCATCTCATCTATTCACATCCCATATCATTCATTTACACCCGATTCACATGACATCACATCTCATTCATTCACATCCTGATTCACATCACATTACATCTCATCCATTCACTCACATCGACATAATATCCTTTCACATACACATCCACATCCATTCTTCCACATACACATCCACATCCATTCTTTCACATACACATCCGCATCCATTCTTTCACATCCACATTCTTTCACATACACATCCGCATCCATTCTTTCACATCCACATCCGCATCCATTCTTTCACATCCACATCCACATCCATTCTTCCACATACACATCCACATCCATTCTTTCACATACACATCCACATCCATTCTTTCACATCCACATCCATTCTTTCACATACACATCCACATCCATTCTTCCACATCCATTATTTCACATCCACATCCACATCCATTCTTTAACATACACATCCACATCCATTCTTTCACATACACATCCACATCCATTCTTTCACATGCACAACCACATCCATTCTTTCACATGCACAACCACATCCATTCTTCCACATCCATTCTTACACATCCACATCCATTCTCATCTTATCGCATCCTATTTACATCTTATCACATCCATTTCACATGCTATTCCCATTTAGTAGCTTTTTCTAGTTTGATTCCGATAATGGGACTTTTTCTAAATTTCTACCAATTGCTTGGCCTAAATAAAGGTTCCTTTTCTCGAATGATTATTTCTATATTCCTTCTCAATTCCTCAATTGAATTATATTCAATATTCCTCTTTTGAATAAAAGAATTCATGGGATTTACAGAAATCAATTCTACCCATATTTCAACTTTTGATAAATAATCAATTCTATCCATATTTCAACTTTTGATAAATTGAATTATACTAAAAATTCCTCTTCTTTCCATTTAATTTCTTGGATCTCAAATACCATGGAATTCCTCTTTTTTGCATTTAATTATTTGCATTCCAATGTCATGGGAATTTCTCTTTTATCATCAATATTTCTCATAATAAAATACCCATTAACTCAATATACTAGGAATTTCTCTTTTTCCATCTAAATGATGGAATTCAAAATGTCATAGGAATTCCTCTTTTATCACTTAAATATTTCTCATAGATAAAATAATTTTATCTAAAATTCATCTTTGAATTTAAATAAAATACCCATTAATTTCAATATGCTAGAAATTTCTCTTTTCCCATCTAAATGATGGAATTCCAAATGTCATAGGAATTCCTCTTTTACCATTTAAATATTTCTCATAGAGAAAATAAATTTATCTAAAATTCATCTTTGAATTTAAATAAAATACCCATTAATTTCAATATGCTAGGAATTTCTCTTTTCCCATCTAAATGATGGAATTCCAAATGTCATAGGAATTCCTCTTTTACCATTTAAGTATTTCTCATAGAGAAAATAAATTTATCTAAAATTCATCTTTGAATTTAAATAAAATACCCATTAATTTCAATATGCTAAAAATTACACTTTCCTCATCTAAATATTTGAATTTCAATATGGTGGGAATTCCTCTTTCATCATTTAAATTTATCTATGCAAAATGATAAATTTAACTAAAATCCTTCTTTAATTTTTAAATAAAATATACATTATTTTAGCATCTTAATTTTTCTCTTACTTCATTGGAATACATGTATTTCCATTGTCATGGGGATTAGTCTTTTAACATAAAAATGAATTACAAGAAATTTCTCTTTTTTCTAATTAACTATTTATGCATAAACATAAAAATTAAATTTTCCATGATTATAATGATAATAATTCAATTAATCTAGGATGATTAATCATAGAATATGGTAGGAAGTCCTCTTTTCATAATATGAATGTAAATGATTTATGTGTTAATTTTTCAAAAATTTTGCCATAGCTTCGCTGCTATTACTGATAATTCTTAATAATTTTGAAAGCATAAAGTTTAGTAATATCATATGATAGAATAACCATTAATTGGATCAATATCCAATTATGGACTTGATTCCTAATTTTTCCATGAATTAAATAGCATAAAATCATTAAAAAGCCACTTATTTGGCCTCGACAAGCATAGAAGTTACTTTTATATTAGAGAATTGCTTCATGAGAAGCTTCATTTGAATATAGGATAGGTCATAGGAATGACCATTCTTTTGGGGGAGAGAGAGACATTCTTTTTTTAAAAAAATAAGCATAAATGGAAATTTATGTGTCTTATCACTACAATTCATTAAAGAACTTCAATTGTATTAAAAAGCCATTCAATTGAATGCTTCTCAAGCTTGAGAGGGGTTGAGAAGAGAGAACATTTGGAGACTAAAAAAAAGACCATAAACCACACTTTACCTCCTAGATTGCTTGATTCTTTAATCAATGTAGAGGCCCCCAACCAATCAATTGGTTTGGTATGTCGATGAAGACTCCAAGGAAGATTAAAGAGAGAGAGAGAGAAACTCCAATCTCTCCAATTTGTCAAAGATTTTTAGAAGATAATAGAAAATATCATTATTTCAGTATAATACTCACATGGTATAGTTCTTATATTTTTTTACAAAGGACTAAGGATCTATATATAGGTGAGGGAGGCCTCCAACCAAGTCCAACTAGTTTCTAGAATTTTCCAGGTTCAGTTTGGCTGAATTTGGACAAGATTTGGACCTAGTTTGGCTCCCTTTTTTATTTGGTTTGATCTAGGAGAGAGGAGAGATAAAAATATCACAATATTTTTTAGTTTAAAACTCCACCACACATGTGAAATAGGCGCCTCCTTGAAGAGCCTCCTTCTCCTTACCAAGATGTCAAAATTGAATCATTCTACCCAAAATATCTCATTTTTTTAGTAATATTCATAGTTTTTTACTAATAAACCTTGTACTCAGTCAACTCTTCATCTTAAGTGGGCATTTAATCATTTTTGGGTATTGTCTTTTATAAATTGGATTTATCTCCCCCCCACACTTGGATTGATCCTATTGGCCCCCCATAGGAACCTTAATTGGACCATAATCTAAAAATTTCTGAAAATCTAGACCCTTAGGCTAAGGTCCTTTATACTTCTTTTCAATTAATTCCAAATGCACATTTGAAAGTTCTTTTTGAATTCTTGTTTCAGGGGAAACCATTTTAGACACTAGGAGGATTTTTATATCAAAAAATATCTCAATTTTGGATTACTCTCTCTAGACATTTTCTCTCTCTAGGTCAAAACAGGGTAAAACAGAATTTTTCTTTTATTTCAAAGAGGGGAATAATTACAAGATCAGAAGGGGAGGTTCTTACACCTACACACCTCAAAAGCTAGAGAGAGGAATCTTACATGTAGTAACTGACGTGCATTGGGAGATCTAGGTTCATGCCGGTATTAGCTACTAGCCTGCTTGCTAAGGTAGCACCCAATATGCATTGGGAGCTCCTCAACAGGCAACAATTTGCCTACTTAGGACCTTCCCAATGCACACTGGTAGCTACCTATCTTCTTAGGTATTTGTATCTTAAGGAGCTGTCTTCATAGGCTTGAAGGTGCTTGTGTGGTATGTAGTACTTTATACTGCCGTTTTGCAGCCAGATTCACGTTATGAACACCATATTAGTGAATTTGGGAATTTCCCAATTCCCATTTTTGAATACTTAAAAAAGGGGACATGGATAACATGTTTGTAAGTTTCTCAAAACCCTATCATATGACCTATCGTTGGAAAGCGCTTGAAAAATGGAATCTAAAGAGCTATAAAGCGCTCATTTTGGATTAGTGGTTTCAAGTTATGGTTAATCCAAACTTTTGACCACATGTCCCAAACTTGTGGGGAATTCCCATATTCCCCAATATGGTGTTTATGGGCATGTTTTGGTCTCCGTTCGGTCACTACAAGGTATTTTGGGAAATTTTGGGAAGTTCTAGTAGAGAACTATCTCTAGTCAAAATTTGTTTATTATTGCAATGTAGCAGTGCATTTTGAGAGTGGAGACAATGTTTGCACATGTATTGTTGATATTGGACACATATGCACATGTACTCTCATCAGATCTAGTGACATACAGCTTGTGCCAGAGTACCACTACAGCAGCAGTCACACAAAACATACTTTGTGTTACAAATTGCATTCAGGAATTGTCTATTTGAAGGTTTTTGATTGTTGCAAGCTAATATGTCTAGCAGACTCAATCGGATTGTTAGTGAGAAGCTAGATAAGAATACTTCCATGCCTGGAAGTTCAAAATGACCAATTTTTTGATAGATAAAGGATTTTGAGACTATGTCGAAGGAGACAATGAGGAGCCTCGAGAGTTGTCTGAAGAGAATGCCACTCTAGCATATATATAGGCATTCGAGGATTAGAATCAGGGTGCAAGAAGGAAAGTTATGTATTGGCTTTTGATCACTGTCACATAATGATAGGCACATAATGATAGGAAAGTGCGCGTCGCTTAAGCGACGTCTAATTAAAAAAAAACATTTCGTCGCTTATACGATGTTTTTGGAGGTGTCATTTAAGGGAATGTCTAAAACGATTGTTTTAGCGACGTTTGCATGCTGATATATGTGACTAAAAATTTTATATTCCCGGTCTAGCCCACGGGAGAGAGTTTTATTCTGCGAGGCACGCGCAGACAGAGGGTGGCTGCATCAAGAGCAAAGGAGGGCAAAGAGAGCAAAGGAGGGTCAAAGCAGAGGGGGGCAATTGCATCGAGAGCAAAGGGGGCTATGGCATTGCTATGATAGTCGGGATCACAAGAGGGCAAGGGGGGACCAGACAAGGTATGCTAGTGTTGAAGCCTCTCTCTCTCTCTATCTCTACCTCTCTCTCTTAAAGAAGTAATGGTGGTGAGCTTGCTTGTAGCTGGATTCTCGTCTCTTTCTCTCTCTACAATGCATTACATTCAATTGCATGTAATGCAAGCAATCAACACTCAATATGATCTCACCATTTTCCAATGCAAAAGAAGCTCATGCATTTAAAATTTTTATGACATGGCATTAGGGGATGCGAACATATGGCAGCCTTTTTTTAAAGAAACCCCAATTCGAGCATCTTGCGCATGCTTCTCCATAGCAGTTCTTTGTTCTTCCCTACCTCTCCCCTATGATAGCTCGTCTTGACTGGCTTTGATATCCCCTTTAGGGTGCAGTGGCCCCATGGCACTTCAGCACATTGTGTCCTCAAATAGGATGCAAATAACGTAGATAAAGTTATGGGACAAAAGTCGCTCCCATAGATTAACCCCAAATGGAAGCCTCAATTGTTAATAGTAGGGATAGATACTTCCTTGGAATTAATGGATGATGTTTGCTTGTTTGACCAAATGGGTTTCTTGATGCCTACATAGAAGATTCTCTATTAAAACCTACCAAATGCTTGCTTGAATTGTTTTAGGCAAGGACACATCATAAAGGGTTGCTCTTTATTGGAGGGGGGAAGCGAAAAACTGATGGTTTCCAGACATTTAATAAAAAACAGCATGTTAAGTGGGCTCTTAGCCTATCCTTAAAAAGCACATCAATAAATATGCTCCTTTGCTTGTTGAAGTTGAAAATTCTAGGGTTGATGCCCAAGAAGAGGATAACAATGGGGGACAAACCCCCAAAAACTTGTGATATGCTCAAAGACCACCAGTAGTAGGTACATGTCTCTCCTATTGTTCTTGTTCATAAAAATAAGGATAATGAGTTGCCTCAATTCCCCAGCCAAATCTCATCCTCTAATTTTGAGCAAGATGAGGTTATGGTAGAGGACTCTTAGCTAAAGTCCTTTAGGATTGAGAAAATTGATAATGATAGGAAAGCTTCCCTCTCCTCTTATTAGAAGTCTATGGAAATCATCATGACACAGGTAGAGGAAGATACCTTACCAGTGTTTCCTGAAAAATCTAAAGCCAAAAGGAAAAAAGATAAAAACATTAACCCTAATAGGGCTTAAATAGTGTTTAATAAGCCTCCTAAATCATCTAAAAAACCTAAGTCTTCAAGGGTGTTCTTTTAATTGTAAGGGGTTTTGTGATCCCATCAAAGCTGTAGTTATCAAAAAATGGATAATTGACCATCAGTATAAGTTTGATTTTATATGCCTTCAAGAGATTGAATGTTGTGGTCCAATTTTGGATGCCAATCTCAAAAGACTTGGGGGGGGACTTCACCTGGTTTCCCTCCAGCCATGCCTCTGATGATAAGGGAGGCATTACCATTCGGGCTTGTGCAAAAATGTGGCCAATTCAATCTTGGCTAGTGCCTCCTATTGGCACTAGCCAAGAGTGGCTATCCAGTTGGATACCCCCTTCAACCTTAACATTGTGTCTGTTAATGCTCCTTGTAGTGTGAATGGTAGAGCTGAGCTTTGGGAGGAGGTGAGTTTGTTGGCAGGGCCTTCTTGCATTATCACTAGAGAATTTAATATGGTTGAGGTCATTTCTGATAGATGGAGTAACTTGGGTCACGTAATTCATGGTAGGGAGCTTGATGAATGGAATAAATTGTTGGAATGTCTTGATGTGATGGATGTTTCTTATAATAATAAGTGTCTCTTGGACTAACAAATAGGAGGGGAGCTACTACAAGGCAGCTAGACTTGACAAGGTTTATGTAAATTTCTCTCTGTCTAATTTGCCTTTTGTTTTTGATTGCTTTCTGACAAGTCTATTCTCATTTCTGATCACTTCCCTCTTGTTTTCAAATTTAAGCAAGATGTCAACATTAGCACGAATGGGGGGTTCCATGCTAACCAATCTTTGTTTCAGCTTGAGGAAGTTAAAAATGTTGTGTATGATGTTTTTGCCAAAGCTTTTCAACAAGGTTGTTCTTCCTCTCAGTCTTGTGTGAGTTTTGTTAAAAAAACTCAAGGGGTTTTGGGTAAACCCATGAGAAAAGATAGGAAAATCAAAAAAAGAAGGAGAAATGAGATCCAAAAAGAGATAAATGACTTGGAATCTTTGGAGGCCACTGAGAAGAACCTCTCAAACAAGCTTTCAGATCTTAAAAACTCTCTAAAATTGGAAGAGCTTCTTGAATATGAAAAGATTCTCCTCTACACTAAGGAGTTTGGGGCAGGGAAAATAGACAACCAAACAAACACATGTTTAACCCACTCAAGAAAAAGAAAATTAGAGAAATGGTTCCTCCATTAAAGGAAAACAAGGAAAACTCCGAAAACATCATGATGATGAAAGAAAACCTTAAATTTATGCAAGAATTTTTGAGCTGTTGATGCTCTGGCTTTGGGAGAAAACACCTGGTCTTGATGGGCTACCAAATGAGTTCTATATAGCTTATGTGGATTTTTTTCCCCCTTATCTCATTTTGGTTTGAAGGGAATTTGTAGGTTTTTTCTCTTTCAATTTCAGTTAATACTGGGGTTATAAAGCTTATACACAAGAGAGGGTCCAAGAACTAGATTGATAATTGAAGGCCCATTACCTACCTCACTTCTGTTTATAAAATCTTTGCTCTTTCTCTTGCTAGAAGAATATCTCCTCTATTAGATTCTTTTATTCTTAAAGAGCAAAAGGGTTTCATCAAAGGTAGGTACATATTGGATGCTATCGTAGCTATGTGGGAAGGTATGGAGTACGCTAATGATCATCGTAGCTATGTGGGAAGATATGGAGTACGCTAATGATCATCAGATGGATATTGTTTTCTTTAAAATTGATTTTGGAGTGGGATTTTGTTTTCTAGTCTCTTGAGGATATGGGGTTTGGGAAAATTTTAGAGGGTCAGTCCACACCCTCTTTGGGAATTTTAGCACTCTTATTTCTTTGAATGGTACTCTCACTGAACCCATCCCTCCAAGGAGAACTATCAAATAGGGATGTCCCCTTTCCCCTTTCCCCTCTCCTTTTTGTCATTACTACTGATGCCCTAGGGTGGCTTGTCTCTAATGCCTTGAACAAAGTCTCTTTGAAAGGGTTGAAGCTCCCTAGATCTCCCAAATATCTTTGTCTACAACAGTTTGTTGATGATAGTAACTCTCTTGTTTTTAATGATGCTCAATCTATAAAGACTTTTTGGAGTTGCTTAAATACCTTTTGTTTAGCTAGTGGGTATATCATTAATCATGCCGAAATAGGTTACTGGACTTATAATGGCACCGCTCTTGATGTGGTCACTAAGGCTAGATGCAAGCAAATTATGAATGGTGAGATTTTTAGACTTTTGGGCGTTCCTATGGGCTTTAAGGTTTCTCTAAAATATAGATGGAATTGGGTAGTAGACAAAGTTGATCTTTGGAAGGGCTATCAACCCTCCCTTCTTGCTAGAGTGTTTGTCCTCAATCACTACCTTCTCCCTTCTATTAATTACTTCCTATCTTGCTAAAAGCCTCCTGAGTCCCACCTGCAAAACATTATCTCTCTAGACTCTAATTTTTTGTGAGGTGGGAATGTAGGAGTCAAGAAGGTTTCTAAAGTTGCCTATAAAATTTATGTTTTACCTAAAGAGAAAGGGGGGTTTACCTAAAGAGAAATGGGGGCTTGGAGTTTAGGACCTAAGTAAAAATTGTTGACAAGTTTGCATAGCTAAGTGGGTTTGTAGAGGGATTGATAGTACGGATTATTGAGCCCTATTGATCAAAATAGACTGTCACATATTTGAGCTTAAGTAAAAGAAGTGCTAGACAAGGTTCTCTCCTCTGCAAATCTTTATGTCTAGGAAGGAATTCATTCCTAAAGGTTCAACTCTGATTAGGAACATGTGGGGGGGTTGCTTGGAAACCCTACCTTCAAGTAAAAGACACCCACCATTCTAAGTCTAGACTCATTCTAGAGGACTTTATCTGGTTTGGTTCCCTCCTTCCTAGAACATAGATAAATAGGACTTCAATAGAGCTCACAAGCTGTACAAAGTTGGTATCAAATCTTGGAGAGATTTGTGGAATAAAGATAAGTGGGAATGTTGGAACACTTGTCTACTACTTTTTGTTGTTGCAGGGCACTTCTAAGGGAAAGGATCAGACAAATTTTTGATATAGGTATTTGGCCCCTCTCATAGGGGATGGTAAGAGGTATTAAAAGGAATCTCTCTTGGATATCAGGTGCTATAATCAACTTTCTAGGTTATAACTCTGCTTTTATAGCTAATTTGAATGATAGATGGGGCATCAATTTGAATGCCTATCAATGGACCTATAGATTCAAATCTATCACTACAAGACAATGCTGTCATACACGCGTTTCATACACGCGATAAATTACGAACGCGTGTATTGTCGCGCTTGTATTTGAATAGAATCGGGCGCGTGTATTTTAGCCTTTAAGTTCGCGTGTATATTTGCATTTATCAACGCGTGTATAAACGCGTTTATATACACGCAGTAATACACGCATAAATACACGATAATATTTACGGGATAATACTCGCTATTATACACGGATAAATACACGCTACTATTCACGGATTAATACTCGCTATTATACACGGATAAATACACGCTACTATACACGGATTAATACACGCATGGCAGAGAAAAACTGAAGAAAAACTGAATTCCTTTACAAAATTAAAAACTATTTTCTTTAAACCATCTCATAGTACATTACAGTATACATCATTACACAATCCCACTACATGCATTTACAACAATGAAATATATTCAAAAATAAATCATGCATATGAGATGATAGAAATGTCATCAATTTAGAACATACAGTGACGGATTGGTTAGGGTTCGATCTCATCTTCAATAAGATCCATCCTTGCCAAACGATAAACTTGTGTTCGAAAATGCTTGCCTTCACACCATATAGCATTGAACATAGTGCACTGGACCAAAATAGAAGCAATATTTGTGTAAGCAATGTGAATAAATATTAAAAGCAAATCACTTACAACTAATGCAAAACATTAGTTCTATGTACCTTTGACATGCATCCTCGTGCATACTCCCATTCTTCCGCCGTGATATGCAGCCCCTCGTCGCTCTCTGCTCTCTCCATTTCCTCATGCAACCAATCAACATGGATATCATTCGGAAGTGTTGCTAGATGCTTAGGGTACGCCTTCCGAGAGCCATGTTGCCTTCGAAAGAGAGCTCTTTCTGCTTGCCTTTTTGTCTTTGCATCCTCATATCTTGTAACCCATCTGCTCATCACATCACTATTAAGGATACAAGTGAAATTGAGATCATCAATCAATGTTCTGTCAATTACTTTACTCTGTCCTTTTCCTTGAGGCACAATAGAGGTCATCCTCAAGTCCTCTTCATTGCTCCATAGTCGTGGCAAAGAGCTGTCCACCTGACCAAGAAATTCTGAAATATATACAAGAGACTCTTGTATCAACCAACCCTCGGCCATGCTTCCTTCAGGCCTTGCACTTTGCCTCACAAAGTCTTTTAAGGTCTTCATGAAGCACTCTAGGAAGAACATCCAACGTGCATGCACAGTACCACATAAAGCAATTTCGTCCACTAAATGCACAATGAGATGTAGTTGACTTGTGAGAATGGTTCGCGGAAAAGTTTCCTCTACCAAACAAACCACCTCCACTGCCATAACACGCGCATCATCCAACGTGGCTGGATCAATTGCTTTGGAACTAACATATCTGAAAAATAAATAAATAGTACGTTATACCTCATGCACGTTCATTTTGCAAGGTATAAGGAAGGGTGATCTGAGCATGGGTTTTACATACCTCACAAGCTCGCCCATCTTATAAATACATTTTTTCAAACTCTTATTCGCACAATGGTCGATGCTAGTAGGTAGTATGAACTGCGCACATAAGAGCACATTTATGGTTTATGGCATTACAAAATTTAATTTCAACGTACGTACAAGACTTGGAAAACACTTACTTGAAGCATCTTGTGCCAATCATGGGACTTCAACCCATATAGTTGCTCAACGCCTCTTTTCTTGGTGGTTGTAAAGGCTCCCTTCAATGATCTCATGCATCCAGTGGGAGTACGCAAAGTGGTGATGGCCTGCTTTACCTGCTTCTCCTCTTTCTTTGATATAATCCATGGTGCAGGCGGAAGACGAACGTGCCCACCCACCTCTCGTGGCCAAGCTTGAAGCATACGTCCTGCGACCCGCAAGTCCTCACGTACGCTAACATTGTCTCGTTTACCAGTAATATGTTCCCAAATACCAGATCCCACATTCTTGAAGATGTGCATGGGATCAAGAAGATGGTTGATCGTAAGATGGGTCCAATATGGCAGCCAGAAAAAAATGGAGTACCTGCACAAGGGATTGCTCTATGTGACCTTTAATCCAATTAGAGACTACACAAAACAAGATTGAAAAAACATCACTATACCTGTTCATGCCATCTGGAGGAAGAATAGTTGTAGACTCCCAAATACGCTTCCAATCTTTTGCACGAAGTGTTTGTGGAGGAATGTTACTCTTACTAGCAACATATTTAGGATGATCTGAGGGGAGAAATCGATGATGATTATCGAATATAGTCTTACACAAACCATCAGCATACTCATGTACTAACGAAGGGCCACAAACAGGACATGCATGTTTACCCGATGTTTTCAAACCTGTTAAAATATAAATAAAAGTTAGAATAATAAAGTCAAACCGTCTAATTAATATATATAGCCAATAGTAATAGAGTAGGGAGGTAATTAGAATTCTTACCAGAACAATCGCTGTATCCTGGAAAGTCATGCATTGTCCACATCAACACTGCTTTTAAGTCGAAGTGTCGAGAGGAGGGAGGCCTACTAATGTCCACCACCGCAACACCTCTCCATAGTTCCTCCAACTCATCAATCAGTGGTTCAAGATAAACATCCATATGCTTGACTTTATGTTTCCCTGGAATTAGAAGGAATAACATAAGATGTCCCTTCTTGATCGCCATTGATGGTGGAAGGTTGTAATTCACCAACACAACTGGCCACACGCTATATGCGGTGCTTTTGAAACCAAATGGATTCACTCCATCCATACCCAGGCCAAGTCTCAAGTTTCTGGGCTCTGTTTTAAAGCTGGGCCACTCATCTTCAATATGCTTCCAAGCAGGAGTGTCTGCGGGAATTCTCCACATGCCATCATCCGATCGATGTGAGGAATGCCATGACATGAGCTCTGCTATGGATTTGCACTTGAACATGTGTTTGATGCGAGGAATTATAGGAAAGTGTCGCAAGACTTTACGAGGTACATCAAAACTCTTCATATCTGTTCTGTACCTTGCTTCACCACAAGTGGGACAATGTAGAGCCTCCTTATGCGTCCCACGAAAGAGAATGCAATCATTGACGCATGCATGTATTTTATCATAATCCAGTCCTCCAAGAGATGTCACATAGCGCCTCGCTATGTCTCTTGAGGTGGGTAGTCTATTTTCCTTTGGAAGCATGTTTGATAATAGCCTGCATCCAATATTATCAATTATAATTAGTCTTAAATCCTAAACCTTAAACCACTAATTCAAATTTGTAAGTTAGAATGCTTACTTCAACAATGCGTCAAGACTTGCATTGCTCCATCCATAAACTGTTTGTATATTAAGTAGTTCAAGTGAAGCACGTAAAACTGAGAATGTGCACCCTTCAAACACCGGTGTCGATGAAGCCTTATAAAGATGCTCTTGTTCCATATCATCGTCGTCCATACCTTTGGGATCATCCTTAAAAAGATTCCACACCATATCATCAAGCACCTCCTCTTCCACAACTTCGTGGGGTGCAGGGCTATTGTCGTCCCTTTCCCACTCATCTCTGACAATAGATCCCGAAGCTCCAGCATCATCTCGTCGACGCTTTACGTGCTCTCGTCGCGCGTAGGGTACCATGTTAGGGTGTGGTACTGCATCTTGCTTCAATTTATCAAATTATATGTTACAACTCTATTAATTTAATTTGGATACCATGAGTCATTTGAATACCATCAATTTACATCTACTCACCTCTAAACCTGTTTGATTCCATTCTCCATACATGGAGATGTGATTCAAGGTAATTCGACGTGCTCGTACAATGCATCCTTGACATCGATTACACATACATTTGATCCGTTGTCCCAACCACACATCGCGATTACGATGACGCATTGTCTCATCTTCCCCAGAACTGCTTGAAGAGGTTGATGACATTCTGTGTACAAATCAGAAAACACAAAATCATTATATGTTCTTAATGAAAGCACAAAATCGCGTGTATTGACGCGGCTATCTCCTAAAAATTGCGTGTATTAACGCGGCTACTTCCTAAAAAGCGCGTGTATTCACGCGGCTAATTTCTGCAAAACGCGTGTATAAACGCAGCTAAAATTACATACACGCGAATATACCCGCATTCATAAATGCGAATATAAACGCGGCGGTAAGTTTAAACTAAAAACAGCCCGCCTTCCCCAAATATAGATTTTGAACTAAGAAATCAACAGTGCATGCGTTTTCGCCTGTTTTCGCCTCTTCCAACAGCAAGGAGGGAGCAGAGAAAGGAGCACACACACGGGAGAAGGAGGGAGCAGAGAAGGAGCAGAGAGGACTCACTTTTTCAGAGGTGAGTCACTTTGTCCTGTGCCTTGTCTCTTTTGTCATATTTGTTTACTTTGCTCTTTGCTCTTTGGGTTTGTCTTTTTGCACACGATTGGGTTACTGCATCCTGACAGGGGCGACAATGGCTGGTCCTTTTATAAGGACATTCTGTCTTTGTCGGGGGGTCGGTCTTTTCGAGAAATTTTTTTCGCAGGTCGCATGTACAAACGCGTGTAGCAGCGCGTGTAACCTGTCTGCAGAGTTTTTTCACGCGAGTATACACACGTTTTTTGACGGGTGTATACACGCGTTTTTTGACGGGTGTATACACGCGTTTCTGCAGACAGAAAACTACGGCGTTTCAGATTTCGTGATTTGCAGGCAATTGACTTGAATGATGATATTTGTGTGAGTCTAGAGACAGCCCATGATGTACATGAAGATGTTTGTTGCAGGTTCTTTATGGATATTCCAGGTTCTTCATCTGATCCATTTGCGTACAGCAATTGGTTGATGGAGATGATGAATCACTTTGGGCGCCAACCTGGTCCGGTTGAGCTTACAGAGTATATGTATGCCCATCCCCCTCCTTCCCTGCCTGGTGTCTATACCCCTACCGCGAGTATCCAGGGCACTCCAGTGCCGTCTATTCCTCCGAGTCCGACGAGACGGCATGCAGCTTCTCCTCTTCCACGTCCACCGAGGAGACATACCTCGTCCCAGACACACTCACGTACACCCTCACAGCCACCATCACGTGCTCCCTCAGAGCCACCGTCACGTAGACAATCCCCCAGTCGTGACTCCACCCGCAGCAGTAGAAAGAGTGGGAGTGGAGGATGCGGCGGGTGCTTTGGTGGAGGAGGTGGGGGAGGTGGGGGAGGTAGTAGGGCACGCGGTGAGAGAGGAGATAGAGGGAGAAGAGTTAGAGGAGACAGTTCGGAAGAGGAGGAGATGAGAGAGATGGAGAGAGTGGTTTGCTATGATGTGACGGATAGGGGCGGGATAGTGATGGATGCGAGGGGAAGGGAGGTAATGGAGTACATGCGTGGGGTAGTATCAAACTCATATAGAAATTGTTTTATTAAATTTAAAGATCAAAATAGCCGATTAGTTGGGGAGGTGATAGGGACGCGAATAAGGGAGATCTTAAGTAATAAAAGATCTCACCTTAAAAAACTCACGTACGATGACCGGCTAAATGTAGCTGCGGGTGGTTATCCTGCCGAGAAACCTGCCACTGCGCACAAACGCGAGTGGAAGGAGGCAAAAAAACGAGCAGAGGGTGGCGTGAAGAGCAGGCAGCATGTGGAGGCACGACGGATCCAGATGGAGACCGTTGGATCTTCGCATTTCGGATCTGGCGGCGTCGAGTCATGGGAGGCAGAGTTCGTAAGTATCCTGCCACTTTATTTGATTGTTTACTTATTTCATTGATTCTATGAATTGTTTTAATCTTACAAATTGTGTTGATTATGATACAGCGACGGGTTACGGGGAGGAAGCCCACAACCCACGATACTGCGTATGCTCGCCGGCATAGCAGACGTGACATGTGGGCCATCTTCAGAGCCGAGGGACGTATTACGGACGCGCAGTTTGAGTTGGCCATGAGACCATACGGTCGACAGGTACTTGAAAATTCGTAACGAATGGTTTTGGTTTATTGAATTGCATATATATATACTTATATACTATATATTACTTGAACAGGCACAAGCTGCTGATGATCCACCGGCCGCCGCTGCAGAGGGTGGACGTGAGCACTACTCCTCGGACATTCCGACCGATGCGAGCTCATCTGAGCATGGGGGGAGCACCGAGTCATCATCTGGGTCTCAGTAGTACTCAGACTTGTAGTATCACATTCCATATTTAGGATGTGATTGTATATATTTTTTTGTAAACTCAAGCCATGGGCTACTTTGAGATATGGACTCCCTTGTATACATGTATGAAATTTTGATAGTAATATTGAATTGATTGATCGATAGTATTACATTCATGGCTGTCTTGAATCGTGTAATGACAATGTATGCATTCATGTCGTTCTTGTCTTAATCTCCCTCGTGCATATGTTCTTCGTGGATGGTCTAATGGGATGGTCTAATGCACCAAAAACCCTAAACCAGAGAGTGCTATTGGGTGCTGGAATGCTGGAACAGTATTCAGGCACCAAATAGCACTCTCTGGATTTTTTTTTTGCTCTCTGTTCGCGTGTATAAACGCGTCAAAACTCCTAAAACTCGCGTGTATCTACGCGGATACTCTGGAATTACGCGTGTATTAACGCGTATAAACTGCCAATAACGCGTGTATAAGCGCATCTAAATTAAAGAAACACATGTATAGACGCAAGTAAAAACGCATCTGGGACATGGAAACTGAGCAGGATGCGGCTATACACCCGTGTATAAGCGCGTCTAATATAATAAGAAGCGTGTATAGGGGCGTGTATTAACGCGTCTGTGTAAAAAAACGCGGCTACACACCCGTGTATACGCGCGTCTGAGAGGTATTTTACACGCGGTTTTACACGCATGTCTCTGGCCGCGATTATACACGCGTTGATACACGGGCCCGCTACTTTTTTCAAGTCATTTTTAGCGGCTAAGAGCGCGGGTATGAGCCCAATCCCTTGTAGTGTATTTGGGTCTTCTCTCTAGTAGCTCCAAACATGCTTGTTTTCTCGGGCTTATTCTGCACAAAGTAGTTTGGTCTGCTAGAGAGCTACAAGACTGGGGGTTTATAATGGCATTTGCTCTAGGTGTGGCAAAGGTGTAGAATATTTAATGCATCTGTCCATGAATTGTGAAAGTAATAAGAAATTTCTTAACATCTTGCATGATTGCTATCCCCTTCTCATGGAAAGAGATACTTCTTGGTGAATGTAGGCATATGGATCCTATTCTATGGAATAACATTGGGAGTAGTCTTCTCTGCCATATTTGGAAAGATAGGAATTCTAGAGTCTTTGGGAAAGGGTGTACTAGTCACATTTATGCCTTTGTGACTAACCTAGAGCTATTGACTCTATAGGCTAAAATGGCTATTAAAGATTCCAACATCCACTCGATTATAAAGATACCAACATCCACTCGATGATGAAGATTCCATGATAAAGAAATACAAATGATTATCCACTTTATCTTTTTCATCCATTTCAATCCAATACAATTTTTTTCATCCATTTCAATCCAATACAATTTTTTTCATCTTTTTCATCATCGTTAACATGATTATCCACTTTATCTTTTTCATCTTTCTGATCTTTTTCATCATCGTTAACATGATTATCCACTTTATCTTTTTTATCCATTTCAATCCAATACAACTTTTTTCATCTTTTTCATCCATTTCAATCCAATCAATTTTTTTCATCTTTTCCATCCATTTCAATCCAATACAATTTTTTTCTAAGAAACATCCTAGCTGCTCCATTAACTTGACCAAACATCCTAGCTGCTCCATTAACTTGACCAAACATTGATCTAAGTTAGTTCCATGCTTCATGAGAACTCTTAGCAAAGCTCACTTGATGAATTTGATTGTCAGCTAATCCACAAATTATAAATGAAAGTGCCTTGGAGTCATTTCTTTTACAATTATAGCAATGTTGTCAGGGTCTTTGGTTTCATTTTTCTCTATGCGATTGACAATGGCCCAAAGATCTCAATCTACTATGCCTGCAAAATGACTATCATAGAGCGCCAATGAACACATTGTCACCGAGCACCGGTCAAACAACAAGAAACCAGCCACCATTACACCACCGTCGACCGACAAACAGGTACCAGCACAAGGCAACCCAGCGAAGTGTTGATGTCTCTTGGAGAGACGATTACTAAAGGCCCCACGTTCCTCCCTTATACCTTCTTTGCCAAACAAGCATGACGCTATGTGGTGGGATAAAGCTCTAACTGAATGAAAGGCTTACCCATTGTAGAGAGTCTCTTGGCAAGGCATTAAAGAGGGGAGATGGAGATTGTTGGTTGCCTGGTCACAAAAAATCCAGCATAGAAGAAGAAGAAGAGATAAGGTGTGAGGGGCAAAGGAACCCTAAATCGGAAGGTATTGGGTGGTAAGAAAGGGGTCGGAGAGGAGTCTTCTCTTGACGACAAGGGAGCTGAAAGTAAAGAGAATGTGTTTCAGAGGCACCTAGGATTAATGAGGATATATGCATGGCAATAATAGAAGATTGGTAGGGGAAGTCTCGCTCAATTTGCCTATTAAGACGAGACTGCATGGTAGAGCAAGAAAGGTTGTGGGCAGGAAAAGAAGAGAAGAGGAGAAGAAGAAGAAGAAAATAGAGAAGAAGAAGAGAGAAGAGGAGAGAGATGAAAGAGAAGAAAGGGGAAAAAAAGAGGGAGAAGAAGAAGAAGAAAAGAGATAAGAGAATAAGAAGAAGAAAAATAACAAGAGAGACAAGAAGGAAAAGAATAAGAAAAAGAGAGAAAAAGAAAGAATTATTTTAGTTACTAGTGCATCGTTTAAATGTTGACTCTAGATGTGTTAATATATATGTGGATCACTCTAGTGGCATCATGAGATGAGATCAATTTGAGCGTTATTGTCAAATGGTTAGTACGATCATTGTTATACGCTTTTGACCAATCGTTTGATTTCATGCTTTTAATTATTTTCTCATCTCCACGGAGACTCGTGATTAGGGTAGACTTTCAAATTATACACCCAACTCGGACTAACATTATTCTAGGCTATCTGATTATTACTTAAGTAGTTTATGTTGTAATCATGAAAACAATAGTCTTGAATTTATGCATGACTGTAGGCATGTTGTTATGTGTGGTGTAAGAATAATATGCAGGTTATACCAATGATCTCTACCATGGAGCTTCCAACAATTTCCATCTCGACTTACACACGATAAGTCCTCATCTTTACCAAATAATTACATTTTTAGTTATTCACAAATTGTTTTAAATTCTCTATTTCTCTTAACCTTTTCATTTTGTAGCCAACAATATAACAACGTAAGACTCTCTTACTTTTGGATTTTATTTTTACATCATCAAGTTTTATTTAATATTTTTTATTTCACTTGGACTTGATGATGATCAATAACAAGACTACCATGATGATTACTCCGACTCTTAGGGTAACATATTCATTTGTTTATCTTTTCCATGAATTTATTTAAGACTTTTTTCAAATTTCAAGGATATTTCTTATGCATTAAAAGTAAAACTTCTCGGAGGAGCTCGCCCTTCCATCTTGAACTATACTTTATGAAATTTTCACTATGAACTAGTCTTGTGGTATGGGACATGAGATTAATCTTGTGAGTATTCCGATGCATACTTATCTCTAGATTTGTGTGGGACAATTTCTAGTGATATGGGACACTAGAATTTATTACACATAGAAGTCCATACAATGTCTCTTTTACATGTCTATGATGAATACTTAGTGATATTTATCTGTGTGATGGATAACTTATCAGAAATTGAGTATTGGTTGAGCGTGAATCCAATCAACTGTGACGTGTGATGCATGTAAGGAATGTGTGAGTTTGATTTTGAGTCAATCCAATCAACTCTTCTGAAACTAATTCTTGATGAGGGTAGCCCAGTGTGGTATAAGAATCGAGAGTGAATTTGATTATTTAGAGGGTGACCCTAGTTGGTTGTGAGTGAATCCAACCAACTGTGACACATGTGGTATACTCTGTGAATACATGTGACGCATATGAAAACATTGTCAATGAATCCAATGTAGCAGTTTGATTGTGAGTGAATCTGATCAACTTTTCCGAATTAATTCTTGATAAGGGTGACCTAGTGTGTTATAAGAATCGAAAGTGAATTTGATTCTTTAGAGGGTGACCCTAGTTGGTTGTGAGTGAATCCAACTAGTTGTGACACGTATGATACGTGTACTCTGTGAATACGTGTAATGTGTATGAAAACATTGTGAGTGAATCCAATGATGGAGTTTGGTTGTGAGTGAATCTAATCAAACTCTAATACATGTGTGACACATGTAAAGGTTCTGTGAGTTTGATGTGAATCTAATTAACTCTAAGACACGTGCGATGCGTGTGAGGATTTGGGAGTGAATCCAATTAATTATTGTGTGTGAATCCAATGTGGGAGTGAATCTAATTAATTATGTAAAGACATTGAGAGTGAATCCAATGTGAACGATTAATGTGTGTTGATAGTTACAACCGAGGACGGTGGTCTCATAAACCAGGAGAACTATACGGGAGTGAGATTTGGGAAATATTTTACTATCCAGTTTTTGTTTAAAAAAGGAAGGCTTATAGAGCAAGCTTGGGTGAAAATAGCCATGCATCCTATGTTTTATGGAATAAAAATATATAAAAATACTCAAGCGGGGATGCTTTGAGTACATGCTTGGGGGGGGCAGTTGGGACCCAATTTGGTGTTATACTTCTCATTTTCTGTATATTTGTGTGCATGCACTTCCTGAGGTTTCCGTTTCTCATTTTGATTTTGTGTTGATTTTTCAGTATTAACTAAATCTTCTAGTTGATCTAAAGTTGGTGCATCAAATCTTTGAGCATTCCCCCCTTGTAACAAATAAGGATCAACAAACTTTGCTCATGATCAGCAAGTTCTTGCTCATGATCAGCAAGAACTTGCACATGCAATAAACCACCATCAAACCCCAAGAATTTGCATAGAAATGCTTATTAAATTCCATCAATGTATAGATAGAAGCCTCTATAAAAACAACACTCCTACTGTGATAATAATCTTCTTAGTGAGAAGATTGTAAAGACAATAACCTTTACTTTCGACACTATAGACAAAAAAAATGCATTTCACTACCTAGTTTGATTTTACGCTGGTGCATGTGTATATGCTAAACAACAAAAAACATGCATATGTTCAATTATAGGTTTCTACTTGAACCAAGTACCATAACCATTGATAGTCTTCAAAGATTTAGCGGGGTACCTACTATTCAACACATAGGTAGCACATTGAACTACTTCCATCCAAAACTTGTGGGGAAGTTGTTGACCTTTAACTATGCTAGAAATATCCATGAGATGTTGCATGTCTTAGTATTGCCATTTTGTTGTGGTGTATAAGGAGTTGTATAACTGATGCCTCATGGGGTTCACCTAAAAATATGTAAGTGTAGCATGTGATCAGTTAATCATGAAGGGTATATTAATTCAAAAAATCTATAGAATTACATTTACATGAGGGGTTTTTAAAACAAATTTTTTAAAAAAACCCTAAGTTTATGAATAAAAAGGGGTCATTTTATTCATAAAAGTATGTAACTATAAGGGGTTTTTTTAATACCCCTTAAACGCAGGTGATACATAAAATTTCTTAGAGGTGAACCCCCTGAGACTGATTCTTAATGTCTTCTTGTGCCAAACAATCTTTGATGGCATTGGAAATATATTTCCCCCCTATTAGAATACAGAGTTTGAATTTTTAAGCTAGTTTCATTTTCAACCATAGCAACAAAGTGTTGAAAATGGAAAAATACCTCTTATTTAGCTTTCATAGGGTAAGACCAGCTAAATTTTCTATAATCAATAAATGTACAACAAACTTTATAAATTTCCTCCCAAAGAAGTAGTCCTCATTGGACCATACACATCACTATGTGTAAGTAGCAATTTGTGAACAGCTCTTTCAGTTGCATTATTTGGGAAAGGTGGCGCGTAAGTTAGCCAAGGATGCATCCTTCACAAATATACCTTGACGGTGGATCAAGATGAGGAAGATCCTCTAACATCTCATGTTGTTGCTAAAGCATCAAACCACCAATAAAAGTGTGGTTGGACCTAGAGTCCAAAGTATATTTATGCTGCAAACTTGCAAGTAGGAGATCTAGCAAGTGTTATAGCTTGCCAAACAAGCAATCATTTAGGCTAGATGGAAAGCTAAAACACTTGCCATCTCTCATAATGCAATGCAGGAAATCATTTATGCTCTTGTGCATGCATATGGGAATTAAGAGAGCAAGAGTGCTACTCAACTTTGCTTTCCAAGATGGTAAATGTGGGTAAGCACTTTTGCATGCTTGTTGTACATTATGTAAGATAAGCAAGTTATATGGATTACAATTACAATGTAATGGTGTACTCATGATTTATATAGAGTATACAAAATGCTCCACACTTTGCTTTTGGTTGCTTGTTCATGCAAAGTACAATTTGAAGCTATGTTTATTTTGAATTGGACATAACTTCTAATCTATAGCTCAAGACAACATGCTATAAAAGAAAAAGTGGAGAATTTCTCATGCTCTATTGATTTTAATTTATTTTTTCTAGTAACCAATGCCCCTACTAGAGATTTTACTAGTAAAAATATCGCTAGTAACTTCGTTGGTTATAGTAGCAAGGTTACCAACAACGATTCTACCACAATGATTGGAACCCATCATTTATTGCTAGTAGGACTATTGGTTAGCCCTTATTTTCTTGTAGTGTGTCTAGGAAATTCATGCACTTTGAAATTTGTGACACACTATACTAGATGTCTGGCAGTGAGATGTATAACTAGATAAGGCATCCAACAACTTGACCATAAGTGGGTATGTCAAATGGTTCACCACTGGCACCCTACAAACTAAGTTTTACACTAAGTTCCATTAGTGTAGAAATCGGTTTACAACTTTCCATATTGAGCCTTTTGACTAGTTGCTTGATGTACTTGGATTGCTTAATGACTATACCATCATCTTGCTATATAAATTGCATACCCAAGTAGTATTTCAAAAGACCGAGATCTCACATCTCAAAAGTTCAGGCAAGGCCAAATTTAAAAGTTGTAATGAAATCGTCATTGGTGGTTCACGAACATCTCATCTACATAGAGAAAATGACAATAAGAAAATCCTACTTGTTCTTTTTTAAATATAAAGTGCTTTTTGTAGGACTCTTTTTAAATCCTTGTCTAGTTAAAAAGGTATAATTTTCTTGGTCCATAGCTGTCGGAGCTTGTTTTAAACCATATAAAGGTTTATCAAGCTTGCATAAATTCTTCTCTTGACTAGGTTAGGAATGACTAGTTGGTAGACTCACATAAACTTCTTCCTATGAGTCACCATTGAAAGACGTTGTTTTGATGTTCTGTTGGTACACTTTCCATCTACAATGGGCTACCAAACAATAAAAAGTCGTACAGTGGTCTCATAAGGAAATTGGGAGAAATTTATCATAATTAATCCCTTTCTGCTAGGCATAACTTTTTGCAAACAAGTTTGGCCTTCTTGCATAACCTTTTGCAACAAGTCTTGCCTTAAACAGATCTATCTCCCTTTCTCCTGACTTTGAAATAACTTGTTCTCTCAAGTCTTGTAGTTTTGTTAAATGTTCATTCACAGACTCTTTTTATTACATATTTTCATTGTCAAGTTTCCTTCTGAGATAGGTAATCCTTGCATCACTTTTAACATGATACATAAATTAGAAAGTATTCTAAGAAAGCATGGATGTTCTAGAAGAGAGACTGTGAAGAATGACAGACCTTTTAATTAATAAGGCAAGTAATGCCAAAGCTTGAGAATCATGTGAATCCCATATTCTTTTGGTCATAGTAGTAATTTGAGGAACTTATTATTGGATATGTTAATTCTATGACCCCCCTTACAGGAGAAAATATGACCCCCCTTACAGGAGAAAATATGCTAAGGGCGGTCGTCAACACCTATGACATGCTCCCAATGAGGACATTTCTAACCATAAAACTCCCCAGGGAGTACTTTGACCCATCCAATTTATCCTCTTTGTAAATAATACCAAAAAAATCATTTACAGATTTGTTGGCCATACTTATGTCATGACTTCTAGAGATTTGAAGAAGGAAAGATGGTGGAGTAAAGCTTGAATTGAAGTCAGTAGGCTGATGAACTCTCTAAAATGCTGCTAAAAAATCTCATCCGAATTGCCGATTAGAGTATCCAATCAGATGATTAGAGGAGATAAAGAATTTCTACTTATAGAGTGTGAAATTGGACGATTGGATCAGATGATCCAAGAAGGATAATTTCCAATTAAATTGTGAGATCCACAAACGAACAAGAGCGGATGGTCAGAGGGGTGTGATCAATTGATTAAAAGTCATCAATCAGTTGAAAATCATTGATCGGTGGAAGATTACAGATGAACGATTGAAAAACACCAATCAAACGATTGGAAGAGCACAAATGGGATGATTGGATCGAACTTTTCGATAAGGGGAATCATGGATTGAACTGTAAGATTGGACAATTCGATCAATCGATTGAAGAAGCCATGATTGGAAAATTAGAGTGATTGCTATGTGTAGCAATTAGTGAACCAATCCAATCCATTGATTGGAATGTAGATCAAATTATTAATGTGAACGATTGAAGAAGTTTATGATTGGGGAAGTGAGATTTTTTAGGCTAGCAATTATAAAAGCCAGATGATTGAAATATTCATGATTGCTCGGACTATTGAGTGATTAGAAAATTGCAAACCATTGTAGATTTTATCTACCACGTGACGCACTGTAATGAAGCAGTGGAAAAAAATAGAATCCTTGACAGCTCTCTCGAATAATCTCGAGACAAAAATTATCATCAACGAATTCATGAAAAAAATGGACACTATAATCAATAGAACTATAATCAATTGGCTATATGATTACAATATAGTTGATCAATTGTTGTGTAGTTTTTTGTCTGTTTGTAGAGTGTGTGTTTACCAGACTATATGCTATAGTGTGTGTTTACCAAACTATATGCTATAGTCTACACTCAAATGGAAACCACCAAACAAGCTACTGCACAGCCAACTGTGTGAGATGTTTGCACACAAGGTTTCTACATAATAGTTAAAAACCTCAAGAAAACAACTAATAACACCTCCTAAGCTCCACTCTATAGAAAACTAAAATATGTAGGATAATCTATGAAAATCTTGTAGGTTGTGTAGCTTGAAAAACAAAGAAATAAGTAATGGAGAACTTTGCTCTAATATACCACTATTAGCTTTGATGGAAGCAAATCTACAAACACTGACTCGCTCACATATTAAAGAGAACACAAGGGGTGGAAAGTATGTAGAAGGCTAGTTCACTTGGAGTAGTTGCTCGAGGTACACTGAAGTACAAAAATGAGTAGCAATCTAGAGCCCAACATTTAAAAGCGAGCCTTGCCTATGGTCATGATTACACAACCTCATTATGAATATCCTACCTTTAAAAAATAGTTAGCTCTTATCATAATATTTTTTTTCTTCTCCTCTCATGCTCGATATTGCCTTTAGTAACTGTAGATCTAATATCTAAAGAGCTTAGAGATTTCTTTTTCTAATGCAAATCCAATTATGGTGTGTAACCCTATGGATATCATAATCGATATGGCCTTTAGCAACTATAGATCCAATATCTAAAGAGCTTAGACACTTCTTTTTCTAATGAAAATCCCATTATGATGCGAAACCCTATGAATATCATGCATGGTTAGTAAATGAGCATTTTGTATGCAAGATTACTTGTGTAATTTTAGATAATGTCCTAGAGCTAGCGAGGTAGGACTAAAAGGCTCAAGAGTCTACTAGAAAGAAGGTAAATATTTTATGCATCAAAGAAATGGGATGACCTCCAAGTGGATTTTGTCCAGCTTGAGAATAGGGTTAGGGTTTTTATAAGGTGGCTACTATTATACTTACACATTATAACTAAGATATGGGTTTGATGAGATTGAAATTTTAACCATAGTTAAATAGTGTTTCAAATGTTTGTTGTTAATAGATTAGGCCTAAAAGTGACAATTATGGGTGGTTGTACAATAAGGGTCCTCACTTTGGATCACCTTCCAAGTTTTTTTATAGCAAATAAACATTCATTTTTTGACCAAAATTGGCTAATCTCACCCACTTGGCAAATGAATTTGACATTGAGATAACATCACACTCTTAATTGTGCACTTAAACATATGGTCGGATCAAAAATAAAAAAATTCAAACACCAAATTTTCTACGTCACAAATATAGTACATATGGCATTTCCCTTAGAGGTAGATAGTACGACCATAAATTTTTAATAACTTCTTTGTTTCAACTCAAATTCAACCCCCACTTTGCAAACAAGGAAGTCATGCAATGGAGATCTTACCTTGATTTATTAAGTAATTTTTACATGTAATTTCTATTTTTAATTAATTATTATCTTATTTTAAAGTACACAAAAGGGCATTTTTTTTGTATAGCACATCTTTATACAAACGACTATGTATTTTAACTTACTTGAATGATCCAACAATAGACAATTATAAGGAAAATGTGCCCATATGGTCAAATTTTATTCTTAATAGTTAGATTTTTCAAGATCTCCAGTGTAAATTTACCTCAAAGTTTTGAAGTAACTAAACATAATTAGTAAGTTAATTATAAAAAAATATTTTTATGTGATTACGTAATAATTTTATATAAGCAAGTAGTGCTAATCAAGATGAATATTTAAAAAAAAGGTTTATTTTGAGTAAGAAATAATCTATTTTCATCTATTTTATGTGAAAGTAGCTCTACTTGAGTCAAGCCTAAACAAAAGTCTAACTAGGATTCGAAAAGTAGGTTAGGTAATGTACCAAACATAGCTGGAGAACCCTCAGGCGGTCACACATGTGGCCAAGTGTTTGACATGTCACCTACACATGGCATTCATTCCACCTAGATGTACCACCTCACTATTGCACCTCACCATTGATGACATGGCACGGCTTGTTCACACACTAAGTGTAAAGTAACTGAAATTCCTCTAACACATGTGCTAGTACAATCGCGCAATGCTGCGCACAAGCACGCATAAATAATATGTACAATCATTTGACACGTGGCTAACAAAATAACTCATACGATAGCCTCATCCAATTCATCGCAACTAGGAGATTTATGTGATGGAAGTGTGCTTTTTTACAACACTACTTGTAAGAAAACATTTAAAGAGGGCCTAAGAGGTGCATGACAAAATTGTGTACCTAATCCTCGACCGTGGAACCCTTCTTGGGGCTTTTTACGTGGCACAACAAAATTTTGCGTGCTGAAAGAAAGGCTTCATTTCGTATCGTAGAATCCTTGAAGGGTTGCATTTCCAAATTTGAAGTTAAAAATAAAAGTAAAAATGCTTCACCGCAGATGTGTGTTGACAAGGACGGGCATTCAAACGTTTGTTGAGCTTGAAAGGGGTAAGTTGAAGTGATGCACTCACCGACCACCACCACCGTTTTGGAAAAGCCGCGTGTAGGACGATGCAATATTGAATGAGCTGAAGGCCTGTAGTAGAGCACGGCAGCCAGCTAGAGACACACACACACACACACACACACTTTTTTGGAGTTTGTTTTTGCGATGCACTCACCGACCACCACCGTTTTGTATTGAATGAGCTGAAGGCCTGTAGTAGAGCACGGCAACGTGTTGGCGTGCCTTTATATATTGCCGCCTCATTGCAGCAGCAGCCAGCTACACACACACACACACACACACACTTTTTTTGAGTTTGTTTTTGCGAGAGGATGGGGCACCATCGGCATCATCACCATCGCCACCACCCATGTCCGCCACCACCTTGCCCACCCCCTCCATGTCCTCCACCATCCTGCCCACCCCCTCCATGTCCTCCACGATATTGCCCACCCCCTCCATGTCCTCCCGCACCATGCCTCCCACTTTATTATTATTACCGCCGCTGCTGATTATTATTATATATTCAGCTCGGTTCTCTGTCTGTGTGTATCTGTAGTACAGCGTAAATGAATCTGCGATTCCAATACGCGTAGTACAGTAGTTATACCACGTCGATCTTTCCCGATCGGCCTGCATAAATAAATAATAGAGAGAGAATATGTAACTGGTCTACCATGCATTTCATCTACTACGTACAATGAAGCGCTCGAAGGTTTGAGTGTAATAGCTCCTTACGAAGGTGGTGGATTTGTTCTTCTTTAGATTTCTTTTCCTTGAGCTGTAATCTCCAAATTTAAAACTTTTTTTTTAAAAAATGCACATGTTCTCTGCTGTTGGAGAGAGAGGAGTCAATTCTCTGCTGTTGGAGGGAGAGAGAGGGAGAGAGAGAGAGAGAGAGAGAGAGCAGGGAATGAGTTTTGAATCGAACTCGCTTGGCTAAGCTAGACAGCGAATAAATTTTTGAATCGCTAAGGCGGAGAGAGAGAGAGAGAGAGAGAGAGAGAGAGGGCTGATGCAGTACGAAGGCAGTATAATAATAAATTGAAAAATATCATAAAAACATGATTTGAGAAAAGCTCAATATAAGGTTCGGGTGATAAAGATGAAATGTTCGTGGGCTGTTGATTTGCACGGCCTTCGACCTTAGCGCGGTTTTTTAATCGGTTAATGTTATTTTCTTATTAGTTATTGCAACTTTATAGAGGGGGGAGGGGGGCGGGGTTCTTTAATTCAAAATCTAAACATGTATACTTGTAAAAAGGGGGTGGACAATTCTGGTGGTAGTAGCAAATATTTAGAATTTTGAAATTAGGGTTATTTGAAACACATGCGTGGTGCCGGCTATATGGCTTTTCAAGAAGTACAAGCATACGAAGTCGAATTCATACGACATAGAGGACCATTTGCAAAGTGTATAATCGTGTTCTTATCGTAGGTGCATATGCATTCACCTTTTGGCCGTATAAGCCATCACTTGTTGCCTACTAGTAGGGGGCATTAATCATGTTGTATGCTCATGTAGAAGACTATTTGCAAACTGTATAATCATGTTCAGATTATCGTGGCTGTATATATTCACCTTTTTGCCATAGCCACCCATCGCTTGTTTGCGTTCTAGGGGGTGCTAGCTTTGATGGGAGCACAGCTACAATAACTCACTCAATCAATGTTCATGTATTAAAGAGAACACAAGAGAGAGAGTGTAGAAGAAATGTAGTACAGAAATGTGAGGTTTACAGAGATTATAGATTGGTCTTTGAAAGGGAAGAGAACGCAAGAGAGAGAGTGTAGAAGGTGGAGCAATGGCTTAAGGTACAAGAAGTACAAAAATAAATATCAATTCTTGACATCCTATCACTTGCTAGAGTCACACCCACCCATGCACTCAAATAACAAGAGAATTTGATAATTTTTTTTCTCCAAGTGGCGAGAGGTTTTAAACGTCCGGAAAAAATGACGTTTTGGCTGACGCCGATTAATGTTATAAAAATTGCATCATTGATAACGTAGATGGCAAATTATTTTTTTGGTAGGAGAGGGTCCGTTTTTGAGAGAGATTTTTTGTGTTGTGACGTTAAACGGCACTTATTGATGTGACTTTTAATATCACATTAATAATAAATACATGATTTGTGATGTTAAATGTCACATGCTTTTCTATGAAAAAAAAACCCGCCAAAAGCTAATCGCTTGAAGCTCGAAATTGCCATTTCATATTTTCTATGCCTTGTGCTCTTGCTTTTTCTATTTGCTCTACTATTTTATCCTTTTTCTTGCTCTTGCTATATTTTGCTTGCCTAGGATTTGCCTCTTGACGTATCTTACTTGCCTAGGGTTTCTCTCTTGCTTGCCAAGAGATTGCCTCTACTCTCTTTCATATATTGTTTTGCCAATCTCTATTATCTACTCTTTCTCACATGGACCCAAGAAAGCAACTCTTGCTTATTCTCCTCACCCAAATCTTGCAAGACTTGGGGTCTAGACGGACACACATTGAGAGATTCAATGACTACTATGCATGATGCCACTATCGCGGGGGAGATCTAAGAGCATTAATAGACATGATGAGAGAGAGATGCCAATCACAAGAGAAGCTCCCTTCACCATACAAAAATCAAAAACTAGGGTCGGAG
Organism: Cibotium barometz; assembly: GCF_041138505.1. Lineage (NCBI taxonomy): Eukaryota > Viridiplantae > Streptophyta > Polypodiopsida > Cyatheales > Cibotiaceae > Cibotium > Cibotium barometz. The sequence continues at coordinate 1,956,049 of NC_141053.1, forward strand.
GTGCACCTCCAACAAGTAGTAAAGCGGTGGTTGTAGAGGAGCAACGAAAGAAGAACCTCTCTATCTTGTTAGTCTCAATTGTCTAGCTCTCTCCATCTAGAATGCTCTCTCGGTAGATACTCCTAGGAACTTGAGTGTGGACATCGGTGGGCATTGTCTAACCTGTATGGTGGATAAGGCTTCATCCCTATGGCATCTCGATGCATGTCGGTGCTACCGGCATGCTTAGGTAGCTACCGACATGCTTAAGTAGCTACCTAGTGCTACCCGACATGCTTAGGTAGCTATCCGACATGCGTAGATAGTTACCTAGCATGCACGGAGATCTCCCGACATGCTTAAGTAGCTACCTAGTGCATGCCGCATGCTATCTTCACATGCTGGTGCATGCGGGTAGTTATTGGCATACTTAGGTGCCTATCACCATACATTGGGAGATACCAGTGCACGTTGCTAGCTACTAGCATGCTTAGGTAGCACACGCCATGTATTCGGTAGCTACCTAAGAATTTCGGGAGCTCTTAGTGCATACCACGTAGCTACCTAAGCACTAGGAGCACCTGGCATGCACTGGGAGCTCACACTGCATGCCAATAGCTACCACCATGCACTGACGAGATAGCACCCGCATTGGGAGCTCCCACTGCATGTGCCAATAGCTACCACCATGCACTGACGAGATAGCACCCGACATGCATTGGGAGCTCTCGGTGCAATCGGCATGCTTGGGTGGCACCCAACATGCATTGGGAGGTCGCATCTGGATGCATGCCGTTAGCTACCAGCGTGCTTAGGTAGCACCCGATATGCAATCGAAGCTCCCAAGTACGACGCCGGTAGCTACCCCTTATGCTTTAAGTTGACATGAGTCCATTGACATATACTCCATCCATGATGAGAATTGTAATTGTACATATCAATGGTTTCAAGGACGAAACCTTCTGGGTGGGGATGGTTTGTAATAAAGTGAAATAGTCTCATAAGAATAATGGGCCCAAGGCCAATTGACCATGTCCATGGTTAACACTTATGATAGTGTGAAAGAGGGGTCATGTATATAGGCCACATACACCATATTTTTGGTACCTTTTTGATAATCAAGAATACACAAGTCTCTTACTTTCTCTTCTTGCTCTAAACCTAGGCTAATGATCCTAACCTAGGCTAATTAGGCTAAATCTAGGTTAATCTAGTTGCCACTTTCTTTCATAACTCAAGCACTAAAGCTTCTTCACACACTAAGTAAGTGTAAAACAACTGAAATTCCTCTAACACATGTGCTAATACAATCGCAATGCTATGCACTAGCGTGCATAAATAATATGTACAATCATTTGACACATGGCTAACAAAATAACTCATACGAAGTAATAACAATCCGACAGATGATATAGACAAGATCCTCCATGTGCAACACATGCAGTGCTCATCATGTATCTCACAAACCTAAACATATTAGTTATTCCAATTGATTGTTATCACAACGATTAATCACAATATGAAACATTGATAGTAGGCACAAACACAACATACGTTCAGCACATGTTACACTACAATTGAGAGTATCATTTTACACATTATCTAGCATGGCATATCTTATCACTTGTTGCACTTCGATGAGTGTATCACTATATGCATCATCTAGCATGGCATGTCGTTTGCATAAATCACTTGTTACACTTCGATCGTGTGCAATTGTCTAGCAATCATAGTCCACTTGCTTGGCAAGTTGGTAGTTCGTGGCCTCCTGCCAGGCGCTGAGCCGTGGAAGGAGTTTCTTGTTTCCAGGATGCTCAGCCGCACTCCTTCTCTTAGCGGCCCCTGGACCCCCAGCATCAGGTGGATCTTTACAGAGCAGCGATCCAGAGGAGTGGGCCTTGGCTTCGAGGAGCATTTTGCAGCTAGCCTTCTGAGGGCTTGGGCGCATCTGAGGCCGTCACTCTTCTAGACTCCCCCGGGCATCGATGAGGAGCGCCTAAGGCAGCCACTGATATGGAACCCCTTGATTCGACTTCCCAGTGGCCATATGGTTGGATCACGGTCTCACGTGTCGTGGGGCCCGTTGAGCTCCTCCCCTTCACCGCCGCAGATGTATGTTGATGAGGACGGGCATTCAAACGTTAGTTGAGCTTTAAAGGGGTAAGTTGAAGCGATGCACTCACCACCACCACCGTTATAGAAAAGCCGCGTGAAGGACAATGCAATATTGAATGAGCTGAAGGCCTATAGAGCACGGCAGCCAGCTACACACACACATAGACACACACACACACACACACACATTTTTTTGAGTTTATTTTTGCGATGCACTCACCGACCACCACCGTTTTGTAGGACAATGCAATATTGAATGAGCTGAAGTCCTGTAGAGCATGGCAGTGTGTTGGCATGCCTTTATATATTGCCGCCTCCCCTCATTTTGATAATTGCAGCAACAACCAGCTACGCTGTCGTGCCACAGCACGTCTATGGTGTGAAACCATGCATGTGAGGCTATTAAATGCAAATCCAGATGCGTGGGATTAAGTGCCTATGTACATATGGGATGTATGGCGTGTGGAGGGTTTTGCTTTTGAGGGCGTCACCAGGTGTACAGGTGAAATGGTTTGGTGTTGAGCTTGTTTCAGGCCTGTCTGGAGTAAGGTTTACTGCTGGAAGAGTATCAGCTGCTCGATGGCTTTGGAAATGTATACGCGTCCAAATACAATGGGCACTCGTGAGTCAGTATTTGAAGGCATGAGGCATGGGCAATTAAAGATGATGAGGCCAATATGCCTTGACATGGTGTGAAAAGGAGAATAAGGTGGCCATCTTAGGCAAAATAATATATATATATATATATATATATATATATATATATATATATATATATAATATTAAGTGGCAAGAAGGACGTGGAGGTTCTGGAGGCGGCCAGCACAGACATCTCGAAGGGTGAAGGCCTCCAGAGGTTGGCGTGGGGATGCGCAGCAAAAGGGGGCAGCGGGAGAAGAAAAGGTCTGTCTGGCGCAGCAAGGAGGAGGGCCTGGGTAAGAGGAAGAGCCTGTGGGGTGCAGAATGGAGAGGCAGCGAGGGTGCGCCGAATACAGGGGGGCTGGAGGCTCTGATGGGCTTGCAGAGAGGAGGCGTGGAAGAAAAAGGCCAGCCGCCTTGCGTGTGCTGCTACAGTGACCTCGGGGGGGTCACTATATGTAAATCCTCTATATCACGTGCGTTCAAGGCCTATTTAAAAAGTCCCTTATCTGTGAATTTTTTAGTGAATATAATGTATCCTTTCTTATTCAAATCTGTAATTTTTTTTTAAAATACAATAAATAAATCCCCTCTATAAATATATTTCTGTAAGTTTTAAATATTTAAAATGTCCTTCTGTTGAACCCACGTGATACTTACATATTTATACGAGTGACCCCCCCGAGACAGTGACTGGAGCAGCGATGGCTGCTGAGCATGGGAGAGAGCGCAAGTGGTAGTTGGGCCTCTTGGGTGAAGCGCAGCCAGGAGTGCAGAGGAGCACTGGTCAAGAGTGAAGAGCGTTGAGGCTGAGGCAGATACGTATACGGGCGGGTGCTTGTGCAGACAGGTGCTTTGGTGAAGAGAGGCTGCTGAGGCAGCTCTAGGCATTAGCAGCGACTGGGAGCAGCCGCTTCCTGGACGAGTGAAGAGCCTTGGTCATAGCAACGAGGTGAAGCATCACTGGAGTGGTTCGAAAGGTGGCCGCCTTGAGTTCTCAGATGGGCTCTGGAGTGCGTATCTGCTAGCGTTAAAGGCTGACAGTGGTGGCTACTGGGTGGGCACGCATAAACAAAGAAGGAGCCGCCTTTAAGTCGAGAGTCGCCGTGTGGTGTGGGGGCTCTCGGGGTGTATGTGCAGGAAAAAGGGAGGTCGTCGTGTTGGTAAAGAAAAGCCTTGGTCATTCTGTAGAGGGGACAAGGGTGATAGGGCCGCCTATGGGCTGATGAGCGCAGCTGGCAAGGTCAGGCGCAGCTGCAAGGTTAAGCGAAGGGATTAAGGGAGACAGACAAGAGGCGGCAGATATACAGGGGGGGCAGCAGCCACAAGGGAGGAGGCCGCTTTTAGAGTTTACAGAGGGCTGGGTATTTGTACAGTTGGCGGCAAGACAGAAAAAAAAGGGCCACTGGGCACATGAAAATAGCCTGGCGAGGGACGTCGACTGTGCAGAGGTTCTGAAGACGGGCAAGGAGAGAGGGCTGCAAGAGTGGAATGCAGAGGCTGGCTGACTTGCATACAGGCTCTACTTAGCTGGTCAACTTCTTCATACAGTTTTACAAAGGTGAATTAAGGCATACAGGGCTGTCCCGGGTTGATGTGGAAGTGCTGAGAGTGGGACAGCTTACCCAACCATGTGGTTTTTATGTGATGCTTTCATGGGATCAAAATCATATGATTTGCTATATTTTGTTGGTGTGAAGCTTGGAATCTAACTCTTGGCAAATATTGTTGATGTGTCTATGATCCAAGGAATGCAAAGTGAATGCATAAGCCTTGAAGGCTCAGTATTGTGAATATGATGTGATGGTTCATAAAGTTGAGGTCCTATGTTTATGAGATGTTATGATGATGTCAGCCTTGTCTTTGATATGAACTATGGTGCCAATGCTGGCCGTGAATCTTGGATGTATATACCTATGAGATGTTTTTCTGGGGTTTGATGTGTTGAGTTTTATGAATCAAGCTATGTTAATGCCAGTTTTTGGCTTGGATCATGAGGCTTTTGTTTGCCTTGACTACCCATGTATGGCTGAGTCTTAAATTTATGATGGTTCTAGCTTTTGCTAGTGATGCCCCTTGAAGTTCAACCACTTACTCTCACAGCCAGAAGTCTCGCACTTTCCCAGCGACACCGCCCACGTCACGACAGCTTTGGTGAACCCGACGTGAAACCGCTGGGGAAATATGATGATTGCATCTTTTGCATACCTTATAAGTCCTGATTTAAAAGATGAAGTGCTGGAACTAGTTGAGTATCACTCCAAACGATGGAGTGATTTTGCAGATGCACTTATTTATGCGAGTTCCAGGTATAATGTGAGCTGTGATAGTGTTCCACCAACAATCAGAGCCAATTTAGAAGCGGTTGTTGATGCATGTCTTATGGAGGACAATCAATTGCTATTCAAGGCTGATACAGAGATTGTGGAGGCTGTTTATGCTAAATTGGGACTGCAAAAAGCCATTAGTGAGCAACAAGGCCTTCACAGTGCCAAAAGTGATGCTTTGCTACAGACTCGTAAAGATGCAATGGGTGAACTGTGCAAGTATAATCTATCTTCTTTGTTTGAAGGTGCAGACATACAGGGTCCTATGATCATACCAAATGATGTGTGTATGCCTATGCTTGAGGAGACACTTGATTCAGAGAGCTTCAGGACAGGTGCTCAAGACCCAATACACGAGGAAGAGGACATCGCTAATAGTTTCCTCTTGGGCTGTGAAGCATGTAAGCTGTGTAAACTTGAGGATTCTCATGACGAAAGTGCTCATTTGAAGGGTATTCCTCAGGTGTCATATCATATGTGTGAAGAACAGCAGGAACCAATGCTTCTTGCTGAAAGCATGATTGCAGAGCTTGAAGATCTAAGACAAGAAGAAGATGCTATCATTACTGCATTCTTATCTGGTTATGATGCTTATAAGCAGGATGATGTACATGAATATGCAGACGGGCCACAAGTATGTGTGATTGATTTAGAGGGGGTGAGTGATATGGGTGATTCCAACAGTGATGTTGCTTCTGAAGCTGGTTGCCAAGGTTCTTTGGATTTGAGTTATTCTGGAATGCTAACAGGGTGTTCCAACAATAAACAGGGTGATGCTATGTCATCAGTGTCAGGGTTACCTTGCAACCACATTTGTGAGCAACAATCTCGAGCTTGGAAGCCTGTTTATGATGATGATTTGGAGAGGGAAATTGAATCTGTCTTTTTGAATCATACAGGGTTCAATGACATACAGATTCAAGGGTACTCGGGTGAGGGTCCCATAAATCTAAGCCCATCTGCAGATAGGTATCAAGAAATACTGGGAGATAACATGCAGGATATGCAAAGTGTGGTCACAGAGCCTCATGAGGCTGCATATGAGCAACCAAATGGATATAGCTATGGGGGTATGAATGTTCATGATAATCAACATGTGGGATTGCAAGATGATAATGGCTTCAATGCGATTGATCCTGGATTGGATGCTATCTTAGATGATGCATTGGATGATTTCATGGTATATAATAGATCCCCATCAGCTTTGGGCTCTTCTATGCTTGATGCTAGTCAACTGTCGGTTGCAAGTGAGGATGTGCAGGTGTAATGTGAGCCAAATGATTGTGATGAGATTGATTCAGAGCTGGAGGCTATTCTCGATGATGCCGTGTTGGACTTTGTATGTGTTGATGCTTTTCCGTCATTGGATGAGAAGAATGAATGTTTGTCAGTGGGTGAGCTGGATCCAGGCAAGGTAGATTTGGATGGGATGTTATCAAGTGTGTGTTCCATGCTGTTAATGCAGTTGTTATTTGGTGTGGCCATACAATATGTGGTGCAAAGGCTTCAAACATGGCCTGAGGAAAATTTTGAAGCAAATCATTTTGAAGAGCATCCCACTTTGAATGATAAGGATAATTATGCATATGCAGAGAATCTAAGTGAGGATAGGGCTTCATATGAGCAAAGGATATGGCACATATGCCAAAAGCGATTGGTATTTGATCCAGGTGGGAAAGCAGAACCATTCAGATGTGATTGCTAAGATACAGGACCTGTGTGGCACATACCAGAGGATGTGCAGGTTTAGAGGGGGTGGATGTCGTGCCACAGCACGTCTATGTTGTGAAACCATGCATGTGAGGCTATTAAATGCAAATCCAGATGCATGGGATTAAGTGCCTGTGTACATATGGGATGTATGGCGTGTGGAGGGTTTTGCTTTTGAGGGCGTCGCCAGGTGTACAGGTGAAATGGTTTGGTGTTGAGCTTGTTTCAGGCCTGTCTGGAGTAAGGTTTACTGCTGGAAGAGTATCAGCTGCTCGATGGCTTTGGAAATGTATACGCGTCCAAATACAATGGGCACTCGTGAGTCAGTATTTGAAGGCATGAGGCATGGGCAATTAAAGATGATGAGGCCAATATGCCTTGACATGGTGTGAAAAGGAGAATAAGGTGGCCATCTTAGGCAAAATAATATATATATATATATATATATATATATATAATATTAAGTGGCAAGAAGGACGTGGAGGTTCTGGAGGCGGCCAGCACAGACATCTCGAAGGGTGAAGGCCTCCAGAGGTTGGCGTGGGGATGCGCAGCAAAAGGGGGCAGCGGGAGAAGAAAAGGTCTGTCTGGCGCAGCAAGGAGGAGGGCCTGGGTAAGAGGAAGAGCCTGTGGGGTGCAGAAAGGAGAGGCAGCGAGGGTGCGCCGAATACAGGGGGGCTGGAGGCTCTGATGGGCTTGCAGAGAGGAGGCGTGGAAGAAAAAGGCCAGCCGCCTTGCGTGTGCTGCTACAGTGACTGGAGCAGCGATGGCTGCTGAGCATGGGAGAGAGCGCAAGTGGTAGTTGGGCCTCTTGGGTGAAGCGCAGCCAGGAGTGCAGAGGAGCACTGGTCAAGAGTGAAGAGCGTTGAGGCTGAGGCAGATACGTATACGGGCGGGTGCTTGTGCAGACAGGTGCTTTGGTGAAGAGAGGCTGCTGAGGCAGCTCTGGGCATTAGCAGGGACTGGGAGCAGCCGCTTCCTGGACGAGTGAAGAGCCTTGGTCATAGCAACGAGGTGAAGCATCACTGGAGTGGTTCGAAAGGTGGCCGCCTTGAGTTCTCAGATGGGCTCTGGAGTGCGTATCTGCTAGCGTTAAAGGCTGACAGTGGTGGCTACTGGGTGGGCACGCATAAACAAAGAAGGAGCCGCCTTTAAGTCGAGAGTCGCCATGTGGTGTGGGGGCTCTCGGGGTGTATGTGCAGGAAAAAGGGAGGTCGTCGTGTTGGTAAAGAAAAGCATTGGTCATTCTGTAGAGGGGACAAGGGTGATAGGGCCGCCTATGGGCTGATGAGCGCAGCTGGCAAGGTCAGGCGCGCAGCTGCAAGGTTAAGCGAAGGGATTAAGAGAGACAGACAAGAGGCGGCAGATATACAGGGGGGGCAGCAGCCACAAGGGAGGAGGCCGCTTTTAGAGTTTACAGAGGGCTGGGTATTTGTACAGTCGGCGGCAAGACAGAAAAAAAAGGGCCGCTGGGCACGTGAAAATAGCCTGGCGAGGGACGTCCGACTGTGCAGAGGTTCTGAAGACGGGCAAGGAGAGAGGGCTGCAAGAGTGGAATGCAGAGGCTGGCTGACTTGCATACAGGCTCTACTAAGCTGGTCAACTTCTTCATACAGTTTTACAAAGGTGAATTAAGGCATACAGGGCTGTCCCGGGTTGATGTGGAAGTGCTGAGAGTGGGACAGCTTACCCAACCATGTGGTTTTTATGTGATGCTTTCATGGGATCAAAATCATATGATTTGCTATATTTTGTTGGTGTGAAGCTTGGAATCTAACTCTTGGCAAATATTGTTGATGTGTCTATGATCCAAGGAATGCAAAGTGAATGCATAAGCCTTGAAGGCTCAGTATTGTGAATATGATGTGATGGTTCATAAAGTTGAGGTCCTATGTTTATGAGATGTTATGATGATGTCAGCCTTGTCTTTGATATGAACTATGGTGCCAATGCTGGCCATGAATCTTGGATGTATATACCTATGAGATGTTTTTCTGGGGTTTGATGTGTTGAGTTTTATGAATCAAGCTATGTTAATGCCAGTTTTTGGCTTGGATCATGAGGCTTTTGTTTGCCTTGACTACCCATGTATGGCTGAGTCTTAAATTTATGATGGTTCTAGCTTTTGCTAGTGATGCCCCTTGAAGTTCAACCACTTACTCTCACAGCCAGAAGTCTCGCACTTTCCCAGCGACACCGCCCACGTCACGACAATGCGCACACACACACACATTTTTTTGAGTTTGTTTTTGCGAGAGGATGGGGCACCATCGGCATCGCCACCACCCATGTTCGCCACCACCTTGCCCACCCCCTCCATGTCCTCCACGATATTGCCCACCCCCCTCCATGTCCTCCCACATCTTGCCCACCCCCTACATTGGGAGATACCAGTGTACGTTGCTAGCTACTAGCATGCTTAGGTAGCATACGCCATGTATTCGGTAGCTACCTAAGAATTTGGGAGCTCTCATCAGTGCATACCACGTAGCTACCTAAGCACTAGGAGCACCTCTAGCATGCATTGACGGGAGCACCTAGCATGCACATTGGGAGCTCCCAGTGCATGCCGGTAGCTACCACCATGCACCGGTAGCTTGGGTAGCACCCGACATGCATTGGGAGCTCTCGGTGCAACCGCCATACTTGGGTAGCACCCGACATGCATTGGGAGCTCTCGGTGCAACCGTCATGCTTGGGTAGCACCCAACATGCATTGGGAGGTCACGTCTGGATGCATGCCATTAGCTACCGGCGTGCTTAGGTAGCACCCACACTGGTAGCTACGTAACTACTTTGGTAGAACCTACCATGCATTGGGAGCTCTTGGTGCATGCCGGTACTAACCGGCATGCATTGGGAGCTCTTGGTGCATGCCGGTATTAACCGGCCTTCTGAGGCAGCACCCCTTATGCATTGGGACCTCCCAATGCATATTGGTAGCTATCTGCCTACTTAGGTAGCACCTATCATGCATTGGGAGCTCCCAATGCATATGCCAATAGCTACCTACATGCTTAGGTTGTACCAGCATGCTTAGGTAGCATCCAACATGTATCGAGAGCTATCGACATGCACATCGAGACCTCTGAATGCATGTCGGTAACCCACCAGTAGCACCTAGCATGCATTGGGAGCTCCCAATGCATGCCAGTAGTATAGCTACCAGCATACTTAGGTAGTACCCAACATGTATTCGAAGCACCCGACATGCATTGGGATCTCCTAGTGCATGGCGGTATCGGCATGCATTGGGAGCTCCTGGCACATGCCGGTAGCTACAGGCATGCTTTAGTGGTACCCTAGCGTGCATTTTGGGAACTCAAGGTGCATGTTGTGGAAGGCTTCGTTGTTACAGCTTAGTTATCTATGTTTGTGTTTATTGTTAAACATGTGGTTTAAGACCAATAAACATTCATCTCAGCTATTGAGAAGTAGGTGCGAGATAGTTACCAGCTATTATGCAGATGTTAAGCACTAGTTCACATTTAGTAAGCATTCCTCTTAGTGTGTGTGAAGTAGGTACGAGCTGTTGAAATATACAAGTGAATAGGGTGTGTAAGGGAATAAGCCCTTGGTTAGAGGTTGTAAAAGAGGATGTGTAAATGTGAAAGAACTTGTGAAAAGGTGAGAAGAATCTACTAGGAGAGAATAAAGGGTAGCATGAGAAGATTTAGGAAGTGTGGAGATATTCTAGGAAAAGTGAAGAGGTGGAGAGAATCAAGCAAAAGAGGTGGAGTGAATCAAGGAGAAATCAGTGGGATTAGATGCTTGGATGTAAACTCTATAAATTGAGGCATTGGCCTAATGAGAATTTGCTGGTTTTTTATTATCCATGCCTACATTAAGCTATTTGCTAACTAATTACATCTTAATCACTTTGTTAATGATGTTGATTCTAGTATTTGATTCACCATAGCTCATCACATTGCTCTAATTTTAACATGGTATCAGAGCCATGCCTAAAATCCATCAGGTTTATGAGCCCATTATTTAATTAATTAGGATTAGTAGATAATAAAAAATTAATCAAAATTTTAGTTAGTTTTCAACTCACCTCTGTACCCCCAGCTGGTGGAGGAGCTCTAGCTCTGCACACTCAACCATTGCCCAAACCCTTCTAGCCCAAGATAGCCAACCCATAGGATCCCTAGCCAAGCCAATCACAAGTGCAAACCGCCGACGCATGAGGAAGAAATCACGATTTTCTACAGCGCAGGTTAATGAATTTGTAGATCTTGTCCACTTCAAATCAAATTGACCTAATTCCTCTTAGTCCCGGGGGTTTTCAAGCATGCTCTACAAGCTGGTGAAGACAGAATTCAATTTCATCAAATCTACAGTGAGATCCAAGCTCTTCATAATCTGCAGGTGACTTTGGTAAAACAGAGATTAAGCTTTCAATATTTGGTCAAATCTTGTGTTTCTTGGCTTAATCCTCTACTAGACTCATTATTGATGGCCTTGAAAGCATTTGCGCTCATTTGAAGTCTAAGGCACCAGATCTAGACTCCCCGCATACTCTATTTTTTGTACACAAAACAGTGGATTAATTTGCTAATCAGTGATTAATCAGTACTAATCACTGTATTTTGGTACAATTGAGGGTTCAAATTAACCATTAGGTATCTGATATAGATCCCTATAACTTCAGATTGCAATTCGGAGTTGATTTGGTATGCTCAACCATTCCATACAAATTGGTTACCCTTGATTTAATGTAATTTCTGGTAAAATTATGCTGATAAATTTGTGATAATCATCATTTTGCATTTAACCCTTGGTTAATTCCTGTAAATCTCACTCAAATTCAAGATTATTCATAGCCAGAGTTGCATTTGGGAATGTGCATTAGAATGAATGCTATATGCATTATGTATTGGGCACATTGCATCAGTGTAAAAATGGGATCAGACACTGCCCTTGTCCAAAATAAGGCAAGAGGTAAGACCTCCTGCATAAATTTGGGTTTGCATTGCATAATGATACAAGATAAACATCAAAAGCCCAAAGGAGCTGTCAACAAAACATTTAAACATGTTACTCACATGGAGCAAGAAGACCTGAGACGGACAAGCTCATGGCCCCAGCCATGAAAGAAGAAGAACATCCACACCAAGAAGATCTAAAGGAAGACATGGACATGAGAAGAGAAGCTTCCCCCCCAAGAAGACTGAAAGAAGAGACGGACGCGTGGAGAGAAGCTGCCACAACAAGGACACTGAAGACAAGAGAAGATGTGAGGCTCCAAAGAGTGAGGAGCCATGTGAAAATCTCTGAGAGAGAGAGAGAGAGAGACCCCACAACCCAATGTAACCTGTCCCAACAAAGTAAAACCACCTCTGAGACCGATGATGTAGGCCACGTGGTAGATGTATGTGTGAGCACTTTAGTCAAGGTCGCGGGCAACTATAGTAAGCCTTGGACACATAGAGAGAGAGAGTGTTAAGGACTATGAGTTTAGGGACTTGAGGCACTGGTCACGCAGGCTATCAAGTAAGAGAGAAACTTGGTATAGGGTCTAGGTGTGCTAAGATAACTTGAGGGGAGGTGTGCTAGACATTAGTCGGCAGACTATCAAGTAAGGAGGGAAACTTGGTATAGGGTCTAGGTGTTCTAGGAGTATTCACTTGAGGGGAGGTGTTGAAATATACAAGTAAATAGGGTGTGTGTACGAACAAGCCCTTGGTTAGAGGTTGTAAAAGAGGATGTGTAAATGTGAAAGAACCTGTGAAAAGGTAAGAAGAATCTACTGGGAGAGAATAAAGGGTAGCATGAGAAGATTTAGGAAGTGTGGAGATATTTTGGGAAAAGTGAAGAGGTGGAGAGAATCAAGCAAAAGAGGTGGAGATATTCTGGGAGAGGTGGAGTGAATCAAGGAGAAATCAGTGGGATTAGATGCTTGGATGTAAACTCTATAAATTGAGGCATTGGCCTAATGAGAATCTGCTGGTTTTTTATTATCCATGCCTACATTAAGCTATTTGCTAATTACTCACTAATTATATCTTAATTATTTACGAATCACTTTGTTAATGATATTAATTCTAGTATTTGATCCACCATAGCTCATCACATTGCTCTAATTTCAACACGAGTTAGCTCTGCCAGTAGCTCGGGAGCTGCATGCATTAACATCTACTGGCATGCTTAGTTACCACCCGTACATTGGGAGCTCTCGGTACATGGCAATAGCTATTGTCATACATTGGTCCCAACATGCATTGGGAGCTTGCATGCCGGTGGCTACATGCATGCATCGAGAGCGAGTGCTACCAATGCATTGACAGCCACCCACCAGCATGCATTAATAGCTCTATTGGTATGCATTGACATATCTACTAGCATACTTAGATAGCATCGGGCACGCATTGCTTAGGTAGGCTTCGGCATATATCCGGAGCTACCAATATGCATCCTGCGCATGCATTGAGAGATCTTGGTGCACCCAGTAGATATCAACATGCTTGGGTTGTTGATTGGTGTGCACACCCCTTAGAATTACTAGCATAAGCTTAAGCTAATGAGTTGTAGGATTTGGACATTAAAACAAGAAGTGGTTACAAGAGGGTAGTGGGGAGCTACAATCTTGTGGAGGTTATGCGAGCCCAATAGTCACATGGTTGGATGGCTATATAAATCCCCTCTTGTATGAAAATTGTACATGACTCTTGTATGCAAATTATATACAAGATAATGGATATGGAATTCACCATGATGTTTTGCTCGTATCTTTATCTTGTATCTTTTATCTTGTTCCTAATCCATGTCTCTTACACCAAGCTCATGTGTACGTGTGTACTCCATGGCTGCGTGTGTAGGAGCATGTTTTTTCCCTCATGTTAGCTAGGCTATGCTAACATGGGTAGCACATGGCATACATTGGGAGCTCTCGTTGACGCATGCCACTACTGACATACTTAGGTTGTCTATTTATGTTTAGGTAGCATTTTGCATCATGCATCTGTGGGAGCTACTAGGAGCCCTTGTTGCGCACGATGGGTCTACCGGTGCACGCATGCCATCAGAAGATCCCAATGCATGCCGGTAGCTATCGGCATGCACCAGTAGCATCCAACATGCATTGGGAGCCCTCGAGTAGCTACTGACATGCACTAGTACCACCTGGTGTATGCATTGGGAGCTCGTGGTTCATGCTAGTAGCTACCAGAATTGTTAGGTAGCACCCAACATGCATTGCATTAGGGCCAATTTGGACAAGAAAAGGGCTGTCTAAGGATCTAAAAAGGGGCAACTTAAAAAAGACCATGAAGATCTTACCAAAACTATTCAACATGGGTACTCATTGGATAGAGCTCATCAAGCGCCATCTGTGGACCATTTGAGCGCTAAATTTGGAGTTTATATGTAAAAGTTATGGCTAAAATAGTGCAAAATGTTCCAAAAGTAAGTGAAGGAGATCTTGACACGTGTACAAAAATGCCATACTTCTTGACACGTGGCTCCTCCTTGACCCTTAGATCAAGAATAGAGAAACCCTAAACAGCCCTTTTTTCATCCAAATTGGCCCTAATGGGGAGCTCTTGGTGAAAGCCGACAGCTTGCTTAGGTAGCACCCGATAGCAACCAACCTGCTTAGGTAGCACCCAACATGAATTGGGAGCTCTTCGACAACAACCGGCATTCTTAGGTAGCACCCGTGCATTGGGAGCTCTTGGTGAAATCCGGTAGCAACCATCCTACTTAGGTAGCACCCTACATGCATTGGGAGCTCCTAGTGCATGCTTAGAGCTACCTACATGCTTAGGTTGTACCGGCATGCTTAGATAGAATCCGACGTGCATCGAGAGAGCTACCAACATACACCAGGAACTCCTAATGCATGTGGGTAGCCATCGGTAGCACCCAACATGCATTGGGAGATCCCAGTGCATAGATGACCATCAATAGCCACACTGGTAGTACCCGGCATGCATTGGGAGCTCCCGATGCATGCCGGTAGAAATCAACATGCATAGAGGTATCTACTGGCATGCATTGGGAGCTCTTGGTGCATGCCCGTAGCTACCGGCATGCATTAGGAGCACCCAAGATTCATTGAGAGCTTCCGGTGCATGCCGATGGGGCCATCGGTAGTAGCATCCGACATGCATAGGGAGTTGTTGATGCATGCCAGTAGATACTTGCATCCTTAGGTATGAACTGGGAGCTCCCTATGCATGCTGGTAGCCTACTGGCATGTTTAGGTTATACCGACATGCATTGGGAGAACTATCGGCATGCACTGGGAGCTCCCAATGCATACATGTAGGTATAGGTAAGTGATCTGTAACATCAAAATCATCAAAAATAGGGTTGTTGTAAACTACTTCTCCCATGCCTCTTCTACAACCTAGAACATGGTTGTAGATGGGTCCAGACACCTTGGTTTTGCATAAGGTCTAAACCTAGTGATAGTCCAATATATCTACTAGACTCTGGTGATGTCAGCTTGCCAATAGCACGATTATTCTGGTTGGGCGGACTTGGTGAAAATGATAGCTTTGTTTATTGTGCACTACTTGTAGCTTGTCCTGCGCTTGGCTGAACGTATTGGCATGTGGATGTCATAAAAAATAGGGTTGTTGTAAACTACAGCCCCCATGCCTCTGCTGACACCTAGACCACGACTGTAGATGGGTCCAAACACCTTGGGTTTGACCTTGTGATGATAGTCCAATAGGTCTACTAGACTCTCATGATGTTATCTTGCCAATAGCACTCTTATTCTGGTTGTGCTGACCTGGTGAAAATGACAACTTTGTGTGTTGAACACTACTTGTAGCTTACCCTATTGCTCACTGTTTTGACCTATCCTAGTGACACCCACATGTCCAAACTCTTCAAAACTTGAAGGCTCACTTGCATACTTATTGGTGGGTGTACTTATCCTAGTATCAAAAATCATGTGTATGTCATCTTCTATAACCCCCCATGAGCCTCCATGCCTCTGCTGCCACCTAGACCATGGTTGTAGATGGTTCGAGACACCTTGGTTTTGTTTTGACCTGGTGATAGTCCAATATATCTACTAGACCCTCATGATGTGAGCTTTCCAATAGCACTCCTCTGCTGGTTGTGCAGACCAGGTGAAAATGATAACTTTGTGTGTTGTACACTACTTGTAGCTTACCTTGTTGCTCACGTTTTTGACCTATCTCAGTGGGATCCACATGTCCAAGCTCGTCAGAACTTGATGGCTTACCTATATACACATTGGGTGTAAACTTCTCAGTATCAAAAACCACGTGGAGATCATATGTAACATCAAAATCATCAAAAACAAGGTTGCCTATAAAACTGCAGTCCATTTGCCTCTGCCACCACCTGGACCATGGCTATAACAAAAAAATTCAAAAAGCTATGCAAAATATTTACTAGCCAAAATAGAAAATTATAAGCTTGAAACTGAAAATTCTTAAATAGTCTTGTCTACAAACTACTTTCCCCCTTCATCAGCTCTACAACTTCTTCTCAATTTTAGAAACTTTTTCCACTTTATCGGCTCCATTTTCTTCATTCTCAGCATCCTTCATATCTAAATCAAAGATAAATTCTGAATTACTTTACTCATTTTCTATAGATGTATTATTGTATCAAATTCTTTTAAAAAATCCGCCTTTGTATCCTGTTTCTTTACCAACTCATTTTCTGACATCACTCTAGTTGGCATAGAGAATGGAAACTCCTCTACAAAAATATGTTCAATTCTATCAATGCAATTGTTTGTTTTCCTCTGATTTTCTTTTGCACTTTGATGCAAAATATCCCAAAAAATTTGGATTTGTGTTCTTCAAATGGAACCAGCTTCTCTTCACTCATACTAATATATGTTTGCACGTCTGCATCACATTTGGGACAACCTATTGTTCCACTCTAACTGATGATTTCCAATTTCTTTTGTAAATTAGCAATCTATAATTTCAACTAAGACACCACAATCCTGAGCAAATTTCCCTCCCCCTTTATAAATAGAGCATCATAAGACTTTTCGATATACTCCATTAGGCTATCTTTGTCTTCATTCCATAAATTTTTGCCCGCTTGGAATAAAATATTCTTAAAAACATGAAGATGTAATTTTGACATAAGTACACCCTACACATCAACATAATTTTAACTGCTCTCTCAATTTAAATACATGCCAATAGCTACAATAGCTATTGGTGTGCTTAGGTAGCACCCTGCATGTATTCCGAGCTCCCACTGCATGATGTCGGTAGCTACTAGCGTGCTTAGGTAGTACTCAACATGAATTGGGAGCTTTAGAGGTGCATACCAGCATGCAGTGGTAGAAACCCACATGCATCGGGAGCTCGAGCTCCCAATACATGAGGGTAGCTACCGGCATGCACCGATAGTACCAGGCATGCACTGATAGCTATCGACATGCTTAGGTAGCACCCCGCATCATGAATTGGAAGCTCCTATGCATGCTTAGGTTGTACCAGCATGCTTAGGTAGCATCGGGCGCTACCAGTATGCACTCGGAGCTCCCAATGCGTGCATGTACCACCCGACATACAGTGCAAGCTCCTCATGCATGCCGATAGCTATGGGCATGCTTTAGTAGCACCGAGCATGCTTAGGTATGCATTGCGAGCTACTAACATTTACTGGGAGCTCCCAATGTATGCTAGTAGCCACGAACAACACTCGGCATGCATTGGGAGATCTTGATGCATGCCGGTAGCTACGAACATTCTTAGGTAGCACTTGGCATGCATTGGGAGAACCCGACATGCATTCAGAGCTCCTGGTGCATGCAAGTAGCCTCAGGAATGTTTAGGTTGTACTGGGATGCATCAAGAGCTACCAGCATTAACGGGAGCTTCCAATGCAAGCAGGTAGCTACCAACATGTACTCGTAGCACCCGACATACACTAATAGCTACTAGCATTCTTAGGTAGCACCCCACCTTGCATGAATTTGGAGCTCTCGATGCATGCTTAGGTATGCATCCAGAGCTAGCAACATGCACTTGGAGCCCCCAATGCATGCCAATAGCATGCCAGTATGCATTGGAAGCTCCTGATGCATGTCGATTGCATTGGTGGGAGCTCCCAGTGCGCGCATGCCGGTAGCTACGCACATGCACCCATGGGAACTCCCAGTGCATGCCGATAAGCTGCTCGCATGCTTAAGTTATATGTGTTTCTATTTATTATTAAGCAGCTACCAGTATGCATTGATAGCTCTACTGGCATGCTTAGGTAGCTCGGGGGGGTCACTCGTATAAATATGTAAGTATCACGTGGGTTCAACAGAAGGACATTTTAAATATTTAAAACTTACAAAAATATATTTACAGAGGGGATTTATTTATTGTATTTTGAAAAAAAATTACATATTTTAATAGGAAAGGATATATTATATTCACTCAAAAATTCACAGATAAGGGACTTTTTAAATAGGCCTTGAACGCACGTGATATAGAGGATTTACATATAGTGACCCCCCCCGAGTTAGGTAGCACCCTACATGCATTGAAAGCTACCAACATGCTTAGACAGAATCCGACATGCCTCGGGGAGCTACTAGCATTTGCCCTACATGCATTGAGAGCTCCTAGTGCACTCAGTAGCTACGGGCATGCTTGGGTAGCACCCCTCTGCATTGGGAGCTCTTGCCGGCTATGGACATGCTTAGGTTGTACTAGCACGCTTAGGTAGCATACCTGACATGCATCAGGAGCTACCGAATGCATGGAGAGATGCCAATGCATTCCAGTAGCCACTAGTAGTATCCAAAATGTAGTGGGAGCTCCCAATGCATGCCGGTAGCCTACCGGCATTCTTAGGTAGCACACGTGGCATGCATTGGGATCACCTAACATGCATTGGGAGCTCTCTTTGCATACCAACAAGCTTAGGATGTAACGGTATGCATCGGAAGCTCCCAATGCATGCAGGTAGCACTCGGCATGCACTGAGATATCAACATGCTTAGGTAGCGCTTGGCATGCATTGGGAGCTCCCGATGCATGCTTAGGTTATACTAGCATTCTTAGGTAGTATCTGGCATGCATTGGAAGCTACTAGCATGCACTCAGATCTCCCAATGCATGTCAGTACCACTCAACATGCATTGGGAGCTCCCAGTGCATGCTGGTAACTACATGCATGCTTCAATAGCACACCCAACATGAATTTGGAGCTTTTGGTGCATACTTAGGTTGTACCTGGTATGCTTAGGTATGCGTCACGAGCTACCAACATGCATCGAGAGCTCCCAATGCATGTCAAGAGCACCCAACATGCATTGGGAGCTTAGGGTGCATGCCGGTAGCTATCAGCATGCTTCAATAGCACCCGGGAGCTACTAGCATGCACCGCGAGCTGCCAATGCATGCCAACTATTGGCATGCATTGGGAGCTCAAGGTGTATGCCGCTAGCTCTATTGGCATGCTTTAATAGCACCTAGGAGCTACTCGCATGCACCAGGAGCTCACAATGCATGCTAATAGCTACAATAGCTATCAATGTGCTTAAGTAGCACCTTGCATGCATTTGGAGCTCCCACTGCATGTCGGTAGCTACTAGCATGCTTAGGTAGTACTCAACATGCATTGGGAGCTACCACGAGCTCCCAATACATGAGGGTAGCTATTGGCACGCACCGATACTACCAGGCATGCACTGATAGCTACCAACATGCTTAGGTAGCAGCTTGCGTGAATTGGCAGCTCCTATGCATGCTTAGGTTGTACCAGCTTGCTTAGGCAACATCCGCGACATGCATCGAGAGCTACCAGTATGCACTCGGATCTCCCAATGCATGTCGATACCAACCCAAAATACATTGCAAGCTCCTCGTGCATGCCGATAGCCATGGGCATGCTTTAGTAGCATCGAGCATGCTTAGGTATGCATCGGGAGCTAGTGGCATGCACTAGGAGCTCCCAATGGATGTTGGTAGCACCCATCATGCATTGGGAGCTTCGGGTTCTTGCCAGTAGTTACTGGCATGCTTCAATAGCACCCAGGAGCTATTGGAATGCATCGGGATCTCCCAATGGAATGCACTGGGAGCTCCCAATGGCATGCACTAGGAGCTACCTAAGCATGTTGGTAGCTACTATTGGCATGCACCAGGAGCTTCAATGCATGCTAGCAGCTACCGGCATGCTTAGATAGCACCTTCAGCATGCATTGGGAAGAGCTCCCAATGCATGCCAGTAGCTATCAACGTGCTTATGTACGTGCATTGGGAGATCTAGGTTCATGCCAGTAGCTACTAGCCTGCTTGCTACGGTAGCACCCATGGGAGCTCCTCAACAGGCAGCATTTGGCCTACTTAGGACCTTCCAATGCACGCTGGTAGCTACCTATCTTCTTAGGTATTTGTATCTTCTCTGATTAAGAAGCTGCCTCCATAGGCTTGAAGGTGATTGTGTGGTATGTAATACTTATACTACAGTTTTGCAGCCAGATTCACGTTATGGGCATGTTTTGGTCTCCGTTTGGTCACTACAAGGTATTTTGGGTAATTTTGGAAAGTTCTAGTAGAGAACTGTCTCTAGTCAAAATCTGGTTATTGCAATGTACCAGCGTATTTCGAGAGTGCAGACAATGTTTGCACATGTATTGTTGATATTGGACACGTATGTACATGTACTCTCATCACATCTAGTGACATACAGGCTGTGCCAAAGTACCACTATAGTAACAATCACACAAAACATACTTATGTGTTTGCACATGTATTGTTGATATTGGACACGTATGTACATGTACTCTCATCACATCTAGTGACATACAGGCTGTGCCAAAGTACCACTATAGCAACAGTCACACAAAACATACTTATGTGTTACAAATTACATTCAAAAATTGTCTATTTGAAGGTTTTCGATTGTTGCAAGCTATTATGTCGAGCAGACTCAATCACATTGTTAGTGAGAAGCTGGACAAGAACAACTTCCATGCCTAGAAGTTTAAAATGAACATTTTTTTGATAGGTAAAGGATTTTGAGACTGTCGAAGGAGACAATGAGGAGCCTCGAGAGTTGTCTGAAGAGAATGCCACTCTAGCAGATATATAGGCATTCGAGGATTAGAATCAGGGTGCAAGGAAAGTTATGTATTGGCTTTTAATCAGTGTCACAGACATAATGATAGGAAACATTCGCATTTGTGTGGGATAATTTCTCGTGGTATGGGACACTAGAATTTATTACACATAGAATTCTATCATACAATTCTCATTTGTGTGGGATAATTTCTCGTGGTATGGGACACTAGAATTTATTACACATAGAAGTCCTTCATACAATGTCTCTTTTACATGTCTATGATGAATACTTAGTGATATTTATCTGTGACGGATAACTTATCACAAATTGAGTATTGGGTGAGAGTGAATCCAATCAACTGTGACATGCGTGATGCATGTAAGGAATGTGTGAGTTTGATTTTGAGTCAATCCAATCAACTCTTCTCTGAAACTAATTCTTGATGAGGGTAACCCAGTGTGGTATAAGAATCGAGAGTGAATTTGATTATTTAGAGGGTGACCCTAGTTGGTTGTGAGTGAATCCAACCAACCATGACACATGTGGTATACTCTGTGAATACATGTGATGCGTATGAAAACATTGTCAGTGAATCCAATGTAGCAGTTTGATTGTGAGTGAATGTGATCAACTTTTCTGAATTAATTCTTGATAAGGGTGACCCACTATGGTATAAGAATCGAGAGTGATTCTGATTCTCTAGAGGGTGACCCTAGTTGGTTGTGAGTGAGTCCAACCAGTTGTGACACGTATGATACCTGTACTCTGTGAATACGTGTAATGTGTATGAAAACATTGTGAGTGAATCCAATGATGGAGTTTGGTTGTGAGTGAATCCAATCAAACTCTAATACATGTGTGACACATGTAAAGATTCTGTCAGTTTGATGTCAATCTGATCAACTCTAAGATACGTGCGATGCGTGTGAGGATATTCGGAGTGAATACAATTAATTATTGTGTGTGAATCCAATATGGGAGTGAATCCAATTAATTATGTAAAGACATTGAGAGTGAATCCAATGTGACTGATTAATGTGTGTTGATAGTTACAACCAAGGATGGTCGTCTCCTAAATCGGGAGAACTGTCATAGAAGTGAGATTTTCAAAATATTTTACTATCCAATTTTTGTTTAAAAAAGGAAGGCTTATAGAGCAAGCTTGGGGAAAAATAGCCATGCATACGTGTCACAACTGGTTGGATTCACTCACAACCAACTATGGTCACTCTAAAGAGTTAGATTCACTCTAGATTCTTATACCACAGTGGGTCACCCTTATCAAGAATTAATTCAAAAAAGTTTATTAGATTCACTCACAATCAAACTGCTACATTGGATTCACTAACAATGTTTTCATACGCGTCACATGTATTCACACAGTATACCACATGTGTCATGGTTGGTTGGATTCACTCACAACCGACTAGGGTCACCCTCTAAATAATCAAATTCACTCTTGATTCTTATACCACACTGGGTTACCCTCATCAAGAATTAGTTTCAGAAGAGTTGATTGGATTGACTCAAAATAAAACTCACACATTCCTTACATGCATCACACATGTCACACAATTGGATTCACTCTCAACCAATACTCAATTTGTGATAAGTTATCAGTCATAGATAAATATCACTAGGTATTCATCATAGACATGTAAAAGAGACATTGTATGAAGGACTTCTATGTGTAATAAATTCTAGTGTCCCATACCACCAGAAATTATCCCACACAAATCTAGAGATAAGTATGCATCGGAATACTCACATGATTAATCTTGTGTCCCATACCACAAGACTAATTTCATAAAGTATAGTTCAAGATGGAAGGGCCAGTTCCTCCGAGAAGTTTTACTTTTAATGCATAAGAACTATCCTTGAAATTTGAAAAAAGTCTTAAATAAATTCATTGAAAAGATAAACAAATGAATATGTTACCCTAAGAGTCGGAGTAATCATCATGGTAGTCTTATTCTTGATCATCATCAAGTCCAAGTGAAATAAAAAATATTAAATTAAACTTGATGATGTAAAAATAAAATCCAAAAGTAAGAGAGTCTTACATTGTTATATTGGTGGCTACAAAATGAAAAGGTTAAGAGAAATAGAGAATTTAAAATAATTTGTGAATAACTAAAAATGTAATTATTTGGTAAAGATGAGGACTTATCGTGTGTAAGTCGAGATGAAAATTGTTGGAAGCTCCATGGTAGAGATCATTGGTATAACCTTCATATTATTCTTACACCACACATAACAACATGCCTACACGCATGCATAAACTCAAGACTATTGTTTTTATAATTACAACATAAACACACTTCGCTGGGTTGCCTTGTGCCGGTACGTGTTTGTTGGTCGAAGGTGGTGGTTAGTTCCTTGTTGTTCGATCGGTGCTCGGTGACGGTGTGTTCATCCCTGGTGCTCTATGATAGTCATTTTGCAGGCATAGTAGATTGAGATCTTTGGGCCATTGTCAATCGCATAGAGAAAAAGCCAACCAAAGACCCTGACAACATTGCTATAATTGTAAAAGAAATGACTCCAATGCACTTTCATTTATAATTTATAGATTAGTTGACAATCAAATTCATCAAGTGAGTTTTTCTAAGAGTTCTCATGAAGCATGGAACTGACTTAGATCAATGTTTGGTCAAGTTAATGGAGCAGCTAGGATGTTTCTTAGAAAAAAAAAATATTGGATTAAAATGGATGAAAAAGATAAAGTGGATAATCATGTTAACAATTTCAAGAGTCTCATAGATCAACTCAGGGGAATTGGGAACAATATTTATGATGAGAAAGATGTCTTCATTTTACTTGCTCTTTGATTCTTGAAGAAACTAGGATGGAGGCCACCGAGTGTGGGACCTTGCCCCGCGCAAGAAATGCTACTTCCACTGCTAGCACCCTTGAATTCGTTGCGTGGTGGGGATAGGGATCTCACATGTGGTATCAGAGCGAATTGGCTAATGAGGATCAACCAAGAAGCCAAAAATATCAAAAATTTATGAAGAAGCAGTAAAAGGTTGTAATTGTGTGATAAAATTCATACAAATGGATATTCAAACTGAAATTCGTAAATTGATAATTGGGTCTTCAGATGGAAGTACCGCAATTGTATGGAATCCTTGACTTGCTTGAGGCCTAGACATGATGGTATTTACCTTATAGTTCCATGGACCGTGACTACCGGTATATATCGAGGGTATAACTATAGCTCTTTACTGGCAGTATATACGAGTAAATCTAAGACTTGAAATTATAAGCATTAATACTATCTAGATGATGAATTCAAATGTGGTTGATATGATTTTAAATTCTAGTTGAGAACTGATGAGTTGATTTGGATTCTGATTAAAAAATGAAGATTCTTGAATTTTGGTTGAAATGTAATAAACTAAGCAAAACCACAATGAGGATGAATGGGACGAATCCCTGTGATGATGTTCGTAGCTGGAATGACATTAATGACTTCAGCAAATCACTATGAGATTAGTGGGGATTGTGCTGGTAGATTGATGCTGTTAACACTTGACCCAATGGATCAAGTTAAGGGATGTCAAATTAAAAATCGATATAATTGAAAATTTGCATGAAGGACTGTTCAGATAGAAAATTTGGTCTAATGGACCATTATTGTGATAAGGATTTGAATGTTACGATCTGAGTGAATTATTATCTGATGATGAGTTTTATATAAGGGATCTTTATCCCAAGATTCTGTTGGGCTCACCAGACTATAAGGAACCCCAGAATCAGGTGGATCTTAAGAAAAAGAGTTTTCCTCTAATTTTGCGAGATGAGGAAAAGAGTTCTCCTCTAATTTTGCGAGATGAGGACATCTCACGTTTTTTAAGTGGGGGGTAGGGTGTAAGATTCCTCCCTCCGGCTTTTGAGGTGTGCAGGTGTAAGGACCTCCCCCTCTGATCTTATAATTATTCCCCTCTCTGAAATAAAAGAACGATCCTGTTTTACCCTGTTTTGGCCTAGAGAGAGAAAATGTCTAGAGGGAGGTAATTCAAAATTGAGATATTTTAGGATATAAAAATCCTCCTAGTGTCTAAAATGGTTTCCCTTGAAATAGATATTCAAAAAGAAATTTCCAATGTGCAATTGGAATAAATTGAAAATCAGCCATACAAAGGAATTTTCTTAAATTTGGTGGAAAAGGTTTTATCTTTTTTTAATTCAAAAAGAGTAATCCCCACCGCTTGTGTATTCTAAAAGTGTTATTTTTATTCTATGCATAGAAAAATGTATATTAGAAATATTTTTATTATAAAAGTGTTATTTTTATTAGAATTAATTTCTATGCATAGAAAATGCATATTGAAAATATTTTGATTATAAAAGTGTTACTTTCATCAAAATTGATTTTTATGCATAAATAGATGCATAAAATAAATTTCTTATTATAAAAGTGTTACTTTCATTAAAATTGATAATTAGGCATAATTAGACACATAAAAGAATTTTTTTTAAATTATGAAAGCGTTACTTTCATCAAATTTTGATTTTATGCATAGAAAGATGCATAAAGAATTTTATTTTTATTTCAAAAGTGTTATTCTCATCAATTTTGATTTTATGCATAGAAAGATGCATAAAGAAATTTATTTTTATTTTAAAAGTGTTATTCTCATCGATTTTGATTTTATGCATAGAAAGATGCATAAAGAAATTTATTTTTTTTCAAAAGAGTTATTCTCATTAATTTTAATTTTATGCATAAAAAGATGCATAAAGAATTTTTTTTCAAAAGAGTTATTCTCATTATTTTTTATTTTATGCATAGAAAGATGCATAAAGAAATTTATTTGTATTTCAAAAGAGTTATTCTCATTAAAATTGAATTTATACATAGAAAGATGCATAAAAGATTGATTTTTATACATAGAAAGATGCATAAAAGAGTGATTTTTATTTCGAAAGTGTTATTCTCCTTAAAATTGAATTTATGCATAAATAGATGCATAAACGGATTTTTATAAAAGTGTTATTTCCCACTGAAGTTGTTCTTATGCATAAATAGATGCGTAAAGAATCTTTATATAAAAAATAAGAATTCTCTTACATT
This sequence comes from Cibotium barometz, assembly GCF_041138505.1. Classification (NCBI taxonomy): domain Eukaryota; kingdom Viridiplantae; phylum Streptophyta; class Polypodiopsida; order Cyatheales; family Cibotiaceae; genus Cibotium; species Cibotium barometz. Next base: position 1,981,915 of record NC_141053.1, read on the forward strand.
CTATAAATAAATGTGATAAGATGTGATACGAGATGAGAATAAATAGAGAATGGATGTGATGAGAATAGAAGTGATGAGAATGAGAGGTAAATAGATGTGATGATATGTGATGCGAATGAGATAGATGGGAATGAATGGATGGATGGATGCGATGAGAATAGGAGTGACGAGGATGTGAGGTGAATAGATGTAATGAGATGTAATGCGAATCAGATAGATGGGAATGAATGGATGGATGGATGTGATGAGAATGAGAGGTAAATAGATGTGATGAGATGGGATGCGAATCAGATAGATGGGAAAGAATGGATGGATGGATGTGATGAGAATGAGAGGTAAATAGATGTGATGAGATGTGATTTGAATCAGATAAATGTGAATGAATAGATGAGATGTGATGTCATATGAATCAAGATGTAAATAAATGATATAGGATGTGAATGGATGTGTTAGCATGTGAATTGAGATGTGAATGAATGATATAGGATGTGAATGAATGTGTTAGCATGTGAATCAGGATGTGAATGAATGATATAGGATGTGAATGAATGTGATAGCATGTGAATCGGGATATGAATAAATGATAAGGGATGTGAATAGATGTGATGTGATGTGAATCGGGACGTGAATGAATCATAAGGGACGTAAATGAATGTGTTAGCATGTGAATCGATATGTGAATGAATGAGATGTGATGTGAAATGGATGTGATAAGATGCGATGTAAACTGGATAGATGTTAATGTATGTGAAGTGATGAGATGTACGGGTAGATGCAAGTGGATGAGATCTGATGAGGATAAATGAGGAAATAAGTGATGAGATAGAAAAAGATGTGATTAGATGAGAATGGGAATACTTATGAAATGAATGTGGATTGATGTGGATAGATGTGGATGGATGTATGGATGATGTGTATTGACATGTGGATTGATGTGGATAGATGTATGGAAGATGTGGATGGACATGTGGATAATGTGGATTGATGTGGATGGATGTATGGATGATGTGGATTGACGTGTGGATTGATGTGGATGGATGTATGGAAGATGTGGATTGATGTGGATGGATGTATGGAAGATGTGGATGGATGTATGGAAGATGTGGATGGATGATGTGGATTGACGTGTGGATTGATGTGGATGGATGTATGGAAGATGTGGATGGATGTGTGGATAATGTGGATTGATGGAGATTGATGTGTGGGTAATGTGGATTGATATGGATGGATGTGTGGATTGATGTGGATAGATGTATGGATGATGTGGATTGACATGTGGATTGATGTGGATAGATGTATGGAAGATGTGGATGGAAGAAGATTTAGGAAGTGTGGAGATATTCTGGGAGAGGTGGAGAGAATCAAGCAAAAGAGGTGGAGTGAATCAAGGAGAAATCAGTGGGATTAGATGCTTTGATGTAAACTCTATAAATTGAGGCATTGGCCTAATGAGAATTTGCTGGTTTTTTATTATCCATGCCTACATTAAGCTATTAGTTAATTATTCACTAATCACTTCTTAATTATTATCCATGCCTACATTAAGCTATTAGTTAATTATTCACTAATCACATCTTAATTATTATCTAATCACTTTGTTAATGATGTTGATTCTAGCATTTGATCCATCATAGCTCATCACATTGCTGTAATTTTAACACATTGACTCCTAAACATAATTAGCACAAAGCTTAAAGAAGTGTACCAACGGCCACATTGGCCTCATGTTGGCTGCTCCTAGTCTTATTGTCTTCGGACTTCTTATTTGTAACATACCCATGTTCACTAATAAAGAAATGTCCATGTAATTATGAGTTTTTATCAATGATTTTATTACTTGAGTCATTTGGAGGATCGAGCGATGGAGCCTGAGAGGGCGACAGGCCGGCTTGAGTCCTCGCTAGCGGCCGACGATGAGGTGTATGGTCCCGTAGGGTTTTGCCCAGCATGTAGAGGCTGGAAGGCCGAATTCTAGATCATCGGCAGAATAAGAATAAGAGAGCCAGTTTGGCTTGTATGGAATTGGTTCATGTATAAACTTTTTATATAATTACATCCTGTCTTTGGTATGATTGTATTGTGTAAGAAGGCTGTTTTAACGAACCTTGTGAAAAAGGGCCTTAATTAAGGAATATGTTTATTTATGTCAAACAGTGTGGTAGGATTAATTAGAAAATAAATTGATGCGCGAGTAGGGTGGAAAGTGGGAGGATGGAATGCCCTGACGGCACCATCCTACAGATGGGTGGACCCGATTAGTCGGGTAGCTTTCCAACAGATTAAGTGAAAGCCTATGCTAGATAGTTAGGTTCCTGGGCAACTCTATTCTAGAAGACTAGGCCAGCGGCTGTGCCTTGCATAAGATGAGGAAAAAAGCGTTGTCCCTAGAAATCAAGTCTAGTAGTTGCCCAATTTATGATCGATTACCCTATGGGTGATTTCATGTTTAGAAAATCACGCTCCCCCTGCGGGATAGAGCTAGGTCATACCTATAAATCGTATCCTTGAATCTCTGCAGGGTCAAGGTGTCGATGAATAGGAAATTTTTCCCAAGATAAGACTTAGCGGACTATCTTAAGTGTTTCTCTCATCTTGGAAGGGAGGAACCTTACAATTGGTATCAGAGCAAGTTTGGCTCCTAGGAATTGCAGTTTAAGGACTGTTTTGTAATAAATGTTTTACCTAACATAATGCTAATCATCCTACTAAAACAAATAAGTTGAATTGATGTTTGAATGATTGTAGGAAGAGGAAGATGCCTACTCCAAGTTTCTAGTTTTCCAATGCATCTTCGAGACTGCTAGTCACTCCTCGAATTTCGAGTTCCGCGACACCATGGTGCAGATATTAGAGAAGATATCCCTCCCTCATTTCTCTCGTATTCAAAGAGGATGGGGTAGAGATTTCTGGAGTCGTGGGCCGAGATACTTCTTCATCCGAGCAGATCAGATTGGGAACCTCACCACCGACCTTAAGCGGATTCGTTGGATTGAGAAGCTGAAGATGGTCCGCTTATTTTGGTTCGTCGGTACCCCCAGGGCCGACACCTCGATGACTATAGATGGGGTTCGCATACCTCAGGATCGTTGGGTGTATGACAAAGTGATGTAGGTCTTACCTGCTGATAGAGTAGCGGTGTTGGGATCTACCCCAATCCATAGTTTACCACCCTTACCATCAGTTTTTAGAGTCTTAGAAACTACAGCGGAACCCCCATATTTCACCCATGTGGACCGCTCTACCCTTATGTCATAGTCAAGCCTAGGAATTCCCCTTGATGTCAAATAAGACTATAGTATATTAGTCTCAGATCCTTGTAATAAAACTTCTCCTTGTAAATATTTGGAAATAAAATAATTTCAATGTTTTACTCTCCAAAAATTAAGCATTGTGCAAATAAGAATCTTGTAATCTTAAAATTGTTTTTACAATGATGGCCAGGACGACCACCCTCCACTTCCCAATGCGCTTTACACCGATACCCAGGAGAAGAAGCTCCTGCTCAAGCAAATGCAACCTCCCTCCTTTAAAGGAGAAGGTTCAAAGGTTGAGAAGGATGCTGAAGTCTGGATTGAGGCGATGGACGATTATTTCTCTGCTGCCGGTACTGGAGTAGCAAATCAGTCTATGCTCGCACGGTTTCGCCTCATTGGAGATGCTAAACTCTGGTGGAAACAGTGGTGCCGTGACAAGGAAGTCACCGAGCATTCTCAAACGTGGGAAGACATCAAGCAGGCAGTGAAGGAAAGATATCTTGCTCCATCCCATGAATCCATAAAGATGAATGAGTTTTTTAGTCTTAGACAGTGCAGCTTAACTCTTGAGGACTACTATTCCAAATTTATTACCCTTCAGAAGTATGCCCCAGCTATGACTACTTCCCAGCAAGTGGCTCGTTTCTGCCAAGGGCTAAATGAACCCCTAGATTCTCGCCTTGAAGCAATGAGGCCAAGCACATTACAGGATGCTCTCATACGAGCAAAGCCCCTTGTGAAAGAAATGAAGGCTAACAAACCGAAGAATAAAAAGAGATCTTACCCTGAGGCAAACCTTAAAGATCAACCCTACAAGAAACCTCAACAGAATTTCCCCTACTACAACAGAGGGCGACAAGGCAACTCTTTTGCCCCCCGCTCGTATGCTGCTTCTTCCAGAGAAGGCCCTCTGTGTTTTGAGTGTAATGAGCCGGGACACTTTAGAGCCAACTGTCCCAAGATGGCAACATCACTTCCCCAAGGTAATAGAGGAAATCAAGGCCGTGGAACCCCTACCCACCAAGGTGCAAGAGGCAGTGGCCATGGGGACAGAGGCCGCGGAGGAACAGTTGCTAGAACTGCCTATGTTATAAGTTGCTAGAAACGGCTGAAGAAGAGCGCGCCACCGTCCATGCAACAATAGAACACCAAGGTCCGAATAAACAATTTGGTGTAATCCAAACCCCCGCCACTCATCACGGTAAGCCATTTCAGCTTTTGATTGATTGTGGCAGTACCCATTCATTCCTTTCTCCTAGGTGCTTGCAAAAATTAAACTTGAGTCAAAAAACGGCGAGAAAAATGATTGTAGAGTTAGCCAGTGGGAAAGAAGTAGTATCTCGCCACTCTATAGGAAACCTTGATTTTGAGCTGGGTAATGAGCAAACTCATGGTCACTTTAGAGTCTTGCCACTAGGAATTTATGATGGAATCCTTGGGATGGATTGGTTAATTGCAAACAAAGCTCGCATTCATTGTAACCAGGGGAGTATCACTTTTGAAAATGAGCATGGCCAAGTAATATCTGTTCAGGGGATCACAGGAAAACCTAAGTCTAGGGTAGTCAAGGCAAAACATCTTCTCAAGGGGACACGGAAGGGTCAGCAAGTTTTCTTAGTCAAACTCAACAGTCATTGAACCTAGTATGGAGACAGAACCCTCTTGGCTCCAAGAATTCTCTGACATTTTCCCTAATGAGCTTACAGGGTTACTGCCTCCTCGAGAAGTCGACCATGAAATCGAGGTGGTCCCTGGAGCTCAACCCATCTCAAAAACTCCCTATAAAATGTCCCTTCCTGAAGCCATTGAACTTAAGGAGCAACTTTCCCAACTCATTGAACAAGGATTTGTACGCCCCAGTAGCTCTCCTTGGGGAGCACCTGTTCTTTTCCAAAAAAAGAAGGACGGGACTCTCCGCCTCTGCATAGATTATCGAGGGCTCAATCAAGTCACTGTCAAGAATAAGTATCCTATCCCTCGCATCGATGAACTTCTTGACAGGCTTCATGGGACCAAAGTCTTCTCAAAAATAGATTTGAGGTCTGGTTACTATCAGATCAAAGTCAAGGAAGTAGATATACCCAAAACAGCCTTCAATACCCGTTATGGCCACTATGAGTTTACTGTAATGTCATTCGGGTTAACCAATGCTCCTGCAACCTTCAACCGCCTAATGCAAGATATATTCCGTCCTTACTTGGATGAATTTGTGCTTGTTTTCTTTGATGACATCTTAATCTACTCCAAATCAATGGAAGAGCATGAGGAGCATGTGCGTAGAGTTCTGCAATTGCTGCGCAGACACAAACTCTATGCCAAGAAGAGCAAATGTACCTTCTTTACTCATTAAATTGAGTATCTTGGATTCATCGTCTCCAAAGATGGCATCTCAGTAGACCCTGCCAAGGTCAAGGATATTCTAGAATGGCCACCTCCTAAATTAGTTTGTGAAGTTCGTGGATTTTTGGAAATCACGGGTTGGTATAGGATTTTTATCAAAGATTATGCCTTGGTAGCTGCACCTTTGATGGACCTTCTTAAGAAGGATTGCAAAATAGTGTGGTTGCCAATCCATCAAAACAGCTTTGATCAGCTGAAAGTCATTTTTCTGCCCCAGTCTTAAAGCTTCCTGATTTCTCCAAGGAATTTGAAGTGGTTACCGATGCTAGTAGTCTAGCACTTGGTGGTGTCTTAGGCCAAGAAGGAAGACCAGTCGCTTATACTTCCCGCAAGCTGAAGCAATATGAAGCAAACTATGCCACCCATGATTTGGAGCTCTAAGCAGTTGTTCATTGCCTCAAATTATGGAGACATTATCTCTTGGGAGGCAAATTCCAGCTTGTAACTAACCACAAAAGTCTAAAGTGGATCTTCACCCAGCCTAACCTCAACATGCGGCAAAGGAGATGGATTGAAATTCTACAAGAATATGATTTCGACATCAAATTCCGCCCTGGGAAAGATAATGTGGTAGCAGATGCACTTAGCCGCAAATCTTTCCTGAATGCAGTTTCAATGCCAAATAATCCCATACTGGTCAAGGTGGAAGAAGTCTCATCTCATGATCCAGATTATCAGAGGATGAAAAAATTAGTAGAAGAAGAGGGACATTCAGAGAAAGAGAAGAATCTAATCAAGGGATACTCCACTCATAAAGGAAGCCTCTACTTCAATCACAGGCTATGTATCCCTAAGGATCCTGCTTTAAAGAAACTAATCCTCCATGAAGCTCATGATAGCCCTGCTGTGCAGGACACCCAGGTTATGCAAAAACATTAAATGCTGTAAGAAGGAGCTTTCATTGGGCAGGCTTGAAAAATGATGTGCTTCGGTACTTGAAGCAATGTCTCTCATGCCAAAGGATCAAAGATGAAAGGGTCAAGATGCCTGGAAAACTTCAACCATTAGATACTCCCCAAATGAAGTGGGAGTTCATTAGTATGGATTTTGTCACAAGTCTCCCCACTATTCAAGGAGGATATGACTCCATTCTAGTAATAGTGGACTTACTTACCAAAGTAGCTCACCTTATACCAGCAAAGAAGACCTTCAAAGCTTCTGATGTTGCTCGAATATTCATCAAGGAAGTCCTCAAACTTCATGGTCTCCCAAAAAGGATAGTAAGTGATCGGGATTCTGACTTCACTTCAAAATTCTGGCAGTCTTTATTTCAAGCCCTAGGAACTCAACTTTGCTTTAGCACAGCTTACCATCCAAAGACCGATGGCCAGATTGAGAGAGTCAATCAAGTAATTGAAGACATTCTCAGAGCATATTGTGGACGGGAACCGAGAAGGTGGATTCAATACCTTCCTCTGGTAGAATTTGCCTACAATACATGTTATCATCAAAGCATAGGAATCACCATTCAATGCACTCTATGGGCAAGAATGCCTGTCTCCTCTAAATTTGCCTACAATACATGTTATCATCAAAGCATAGGAATCACCATTCAAGGCACTCTATGGGCAAGAATGCCTGTCTCCTCTAAATTTCTCTGATCCAACCATAAGAGTTGAGGCATCCAAGAAAATGCTCGAAGAAATGGAGGAACAAACCAAGGCAATCCAAAAAGATATTAAAGCTGCCCAAGATCGACAAAAGCTTTATGCTGACAACAAGAGGTCTGAAAGGATCTTCAAGGAAGGACACAGAGTTCTTCTACGAGTCCAACCCAAACAAAGTTCTCTATCACTCGGGAAATATAAGAAGCTCAGCCCTAGGTATTGTGGTCCTTATACAGTTATCAAGTGTCTAGGTAAAAGTGCCTATAAACTCCAACTCGCAACCCATATCAAAGTCCATAATGTATTTCATGTAAGTTTGTTAAAACCATATGTCCCCAGTCTCGATCATATTCTTGATGATGAACAAGTTGTAATCCCTACTCAAGGAGTCCTTGAATTACAGCCCAGTAGCATCATAGATTCTAGGGAAAGGCAACTCCGAAATAGAACTCTTGTAGAACATCTAGTTCAGTGGAAAGATTACCCTGAAGAGGATGCAACTTGGGAAGATGAAGCTACACTCTTAAAGGATTATCCCCAATTCATGACGAGATGAGGACATCTCAATTTCTTTAAGGGGGGAAGGATGTAACATACCCATCTTCACTAATAAAGAAATGTCCATGTAATTATGAGTTTTTATCAATGATTTTATTATTTGAGTCATTTCTACTTAGAATCTTCAAATTCTGAGCCCAAATTTGGAATCTGCATATGATTTTACCCTAATATAGGATTTTACAGCATCCAAAACGGACACCGGATCAAGCCTATACGCTAATTTCAATCATTTTAGTTAAAAAACGGCGACCTTTAAACCTTAATAAATACACGAGCGCACGTCCGATTGATGAACGGTCTGAACCCCTGCGACCAGGAGAACCTCCCGGACAAAAAAAAATTCGCCTCCCGGGACAGTCCGGCACGCAAATCGAGGCGGACGTCCCAAATTTGGGTGCCCCGCCCCAAAATTTGGTCCGTACACACTTACTAGGGTGCCCGTACAATGACCGCCCAAGAACCAAAGGACGGCCGTCCACTGTATGGTCCACGCGTACCCTTACGTGGAAAGGTACATGCGTACCACTCCTTTCCCGGACAACCGACACCGTACCTTTCCCCTAGACCCATGTAGGCCACTGATCCATAGCCTTTGAAGGTACACCGTCCTTTCGTCCTTGCTTTGCGCAGCGCCCGTACCCTCACCCCTCTGCTATTTAAACCCCGGAGGTGCTCCTCAGACGGCACGCATTTCTGTGTAGCGTATACCCTGTCCGTACCGCCGTCCGTCCCTGTGTAGCATACTTGTTGCAAGTACAACTGCCCTTGCAGCCACCCCTCACACCCCCTCATTTGGCTCTTTTCAGATAAGCCAATTTTCCTCCATCCTCCTCTTGCTAAGGACCAGTGTCCTTAACTCTTCCCCCCCCCCCTCCCCCCCGCGCATGAATAGACTTACAGAGAGGCTTGCAGCAACCCCTCCCAGCCCTCTCCACATTTTTGCCTTTGCCCTTAAGGACATCTCACAATTTCCCCCCCCCCCATTTGCGTAGACTTTAGTAAGGGTTTTTTGACTCAAGCGAGGGTTCGTGCGCCATATTCTTTTGCTCATACGGTGAGCAAACGAGCTCGGAATTCAGATTCGACTGAAGCGTTTCGATCGCAGCAGCAAGCTCTACAAGGCGACGCCTAAGATGGCCTCATCTCAGAGACGACAAAATATTGCCTCAAGAGGAGCACGTAACAACGAGATGGGGGAAGATGCGCCCAACGCGGCTCCAGTCCTCCCTTTTCAAGCCCCTCAAGGAAACGGGGCCAGGTTAGCTTGGTTAATTTTTAAAAAGAAGAGATTTTCCTTAAATTAGTGTTAATGAATGGTGTCTTTTCCTCTTAAAATGAGGACATAAAAATTATATGAAGTTATGAATTATGTGATGTTGTATTCGATAAATTGTGTTGAAATTGTTATCTTCATGAATTATGAATATTTAGTAAATTGCATTGAAGATGTTATCTTTAGAATTCAAGATTTTTTTTTTGGCTTCAACGCTAACTCCGTTCCGTGCTTGTGTAGCCGAGCGGCGTCGTTAGCAAAGCCCGGGAATGGCCCAAGGTATCCCTCATACCTTTGGGAGAATAAGGATCGCCGATTGAGGCGAGAGATTATGAGGCTGCCTAGTTCTGAGGGCCCAGGCTAGTGCGGTAAATAAGCCCACCCTAGTGTGCAGACGTCCCTCTGAGGGGCGGGAGGATCGAGCGATGGAGCCTAAGAGGGCGACAGGCTCGCTTGAGTCCTCGCTAGCGGCCGACGATGAGGTGTATGGTCCCATAGGGTTTTGCCCACAGCATGTAGAGGCTGGAAGGCCGAATTCTAGATCATTGGCAGAATAAGAATAAGAGAGCCAGTTTGGCTTGTATGGAATTGGTTCATGTATAAACTTTTTATATAATTACATCCTGTCTTTGGTATGATTGTATTGTGTAAGAAGGCTGTTTTAACGAACCTTGTGAAAAAGGGCCTTAATTAAGGAATATGTTTATTTATGTCAAACAGTGTGGTAGGATTAATTAGAAAATAAATTGATGCGTGAGTAGGGTGGAAAGTGGAAGGATGGAATGCCCTGACGGCACCATCCTACGCGGGTGGACCCGACTAGTCGGGTAGCTTTCCAACAAATTAAGTGAAAGCCTATGCTAGATAGTCAGGTTCCTGGGCAGCAACTCTATTCTAGAAGACTAGGCCACCGGCTATGCCTTGCATAAGATGAGGAAAAAAGCGTTGTCCCTAGAAATCAAGTCTAGTAGTTGCCCAATTTATGATGGATTACCCTATGGGTGATTTGATGTTTAGAAAATCACGCTCCCCTACGGGATAGAGCTAGGTCATACCTATAAATCGTATCCTTGAATCTCTGCAGGGTCAAGGTGTTGATGAATAGGAAATTTTTCCCAAGATAAGACTTAGCGGACTATCTTAAGTGTTTCTCTCATCTTGGAAGGGAGGAACCTTACAATTGGTATCAGAGCAAGTTTGGCGCCTAGGAATTGCAGTTTAAGGACTGTTTTGTAATAAATGTTTTATCTAACATAATGCTAATCATCCTACTAAAACAAATAAGTTGAATTGATGTTTGAATGATTGTAGGAAGAGGAAGATGCCTACTCCAAGTTTCTAGTTTTCCAATGCATCTTCGAGACTGCTAGTCACTCCTCGAATTTCGAGTTCCGCGACACCATGGTGCAGATATTAGAGAAGATATCCCTCCCTCATTTCTCTCGTATTCAAAGAGGATGGGGTAGAGATTTCTGGAGTCGTGGGCCGAGATACTTCTTCATCCAAGCAGATCAGATTGGGAACCTCACCACCGACCTTAAGCGGATTCGTTGGATTGAGAAGCTGAAGATGGTCCGCTTATTTTGGTTCGTCGGTACCCCCAGGGCCAACACCTCGTTGACTATAGATGGGGTTTGCATACCTCAGGATCGTTGGGTGTATGAGAAAGTGATGCAGGTCTTACCTGCTGATAGACTAGCGGTGTTAGGATCTACCCCAATCCAGAGTTTACCACCCTTACCATCAGTTTTTAGAGTCTTAGAAACTACAACAGAACCCCCATATTTCACCCATGTGGACCGCTCTAGATACCCTTATGTCATAGTCAAGCCTAGGAATTTCCCTTGATGTCAAATAAGACTAATTATATTAGTCTCAGATCCTTGTAATAAAACTTGTCCTTGTAAATATTTGGAAATAAAATAATTTCAATGTTTTACTCTCCAAAAATTAAGCGTTGTGCAAATAAGAATCTTGTAATCTTAAAATTAAGCGTTGTGCAAATAAGAATGTTTTATAGGTATGACCTAGCTCTATCCCGCAGAGGGGGAGCGTGATTTTCTAAACATCAAATCACCCATAGGGTAATCGATCATAAATTGGGCAACTACTAGACTTGATTTCTAGGGACAACGCTTTTTTCCTCATCTTATGCAAGGCACAGCCGGTGGCCTAGTCTTCTAGAATAGAGTTGCTGCCCAGGAACCTATTTATCTAGTATAGGCTTTCACTTAATCTGTTGGAAAGCTACCCGACTAATCGGGTCCACCCGTCTGTAGGATGGTGCCGTCAAGGCATTCCATCCTCCCACTTTCCACCCTACTCACGCATCAATTTATTTTCTAATTAATCCTACCACACTGTTTGACATAAATAAACATATTCCTTAATTAAGGTCCTTTTTCACAAGGTTCGTTAAAACAGTCTTCTTACACAATACAATCATACCAAAGACAAGATGTAATTATATAAAAAGTTTATACATGAACCAATTCCATACAAGCCAAACTGGCTCTCTTATTCTTATTCTGCCGATGATCTAGAATTCGGCCTTCTAGCCTCTACATGCTGGGCAAAACCCTACAGGACCATACACCTCATCGTCGGCCGCTAGCGAGGACTCAAGCCGGCTTGTCGCCCTCTTAGGCTCCATCGCTCGATCCTCCCGCCCCTCAGAGGGATGTCTGCACACTAGGGTGGGCTTATTTACCGCACTAGCCTGGGCCCTCAGAACTAGGCAGCCTCATAATCTCTCGCCTCAATCGGCGATCCTTATTCTCCCAAAGGTATGAGGGATACCTTGGGCCATTCCCGGGCTTTGCTAACGACGCCGCCCGGCTACACAAGCACGGAACGGAGTTAGCGTTGAAGCCAAAAAAAAAAATCTTGAATTCTAAAGATAACATCTTCAATGCAATTTACTAAATATTCATAATTCATGAAGATAACAATTTCAACACAATTTATCGAATACAACATCACATAATTCATAACTTCATATAATTTTTATGTCGTCATTTTAAGAGGAAAAGACACCATTCATTAACACTAATTTAAGGAAAATCTCTTCTTTTTAAAAATTAACCAAGCTAACTTGGCCACCGTTTCCTTGAGGGGCTTGAAAAGGGAGGACTGGAGCCGCGTTGGGCGCATCTTCCCCCATCTCGTTGTTACGTGCTCCTCTTGAGGCAATATTTTGTCGTCTCCAAGATGAGGCCATCTTAGGCGTCGCCTTGTAGAGCTCGCTGCTGCGATCGAAACGCTTCAGTCGAATCTGAATTCCGAGCTCGTTTGCTCACCGTATGAGCAAAAGAATATGGCGCACGAACCCTCGCTTGAGTCAAAAAACCCTTACTAAAGTCTACGCAAATGGAGGGAGGAGGGAAATTGTGAGATGTCCTTAAGGGCAAAGGCAAAAACGTGGAGAGGGCTTGGAGGGGTTGCTGCAAGCCTCTCTGTAAGTCTATTCACGCGCGGGGGGGGGGGGGGGGGGGGGGGGGGGGAGAAGAGTTAAGGACACTGGCCCTTAGCAAGAGGAGGATGGAGGAAAATTGGCTTATCTGAAAAGAGCCAAATGAGGGGGTGTGAGAGGGGTGGCTGCAAGGGCGGCTGTACTTGCAGCAAGTACGCTACACAGGGACGGACGACGGTACGGACACGGTTTACGCTACGCAGAAATGCGTGCCATCTGAGGAGCACCCCGGGGGTTTATATAGCAGAGGGGTGAGGGTACGGGCGCTGCGCAAAGCAAGGACGAAAGGACGGTGTACCTTCAAAGGCTATGGATCAATGGCCTGCATGGGTCTAGGGGAAAGGTACGGTGTCGGTTGTCCAGGAAAGGAGTGGTACGCATGTACCTTATCTAGTCTGGGACAGCATGGGTGTCCACGTAAGGGTACGCGTGGACCATACAGTGGGCGACCGTCCTTTGGTTCTTGGGCGGTCATTGTACGGGCACCCTAGTAAGTGTGTACGGATCAAATTTTGGGGCGAGGTACCTAAATTTGGGGCACTCGCCTCGATTTGCGTGTCGGCGACCGCCCCGGGGGCGAAATTTTTTTTTGTCCGGGAGGTTCTCCTGGTCGCAGGGGTTCAGACCGTTCGTCAATCGGACGTGCGGTCGTGCATTTATTAAGGTTTAAAGGTCGCCGTTTTTTAACTAAAATGATTGAAATTAGCGTATAGGCTTGATCCGGTGTCCGTTTTGGATGCTGTAAAATCCTATATTAGGGTAAAATCGCACTCAGATTCCAAATTTGGGCTCAGAATTTGAAGATTCTAAGTAGAAATGACTCAAATAATAAAATCATTGATAAAAACTCATAATTACATGGACATTTCTTTATTAGTGAAGATGGGTATGTTACATCGTATCTTAAGTGTTTCTCTCATCTTGGAAGGGAGGAACCTTACATTATTCTTCTCATCTTGCTTCTCGTATAACAACCTAGCTTTTCTTGCAATAGTAGCAAGTCCAGAGGATCTTCTTCTCATCCATGATGAGAATTGTTTCACCTATAGTTTGTGAAGTAGGTTCCTTTTGGTAGACTTTTTAGCTTCCATCCTAGTTTCTTCAAGAATCAAAGAAGAGGAAATTGATGCAAGAATCATGTTGGATTTATTTCCAAGACCAGACACACACTGCCCATAAGCATCAAGCATACTAGCAAGTAAAATGAAGATAGCTTCCTTATCATAAATATTGTTCCCAGTTCCCTTGAGTTGATCTATGAGGCTCTTGAAATTGTTAACATGATTATCCACTTTATCTTTTTCATCCATTTCAATCCAATACAATTTTTTCATCCATTTCAATCCAATACAATTTTTTTCATCTTTTTCATCATCGTTAACATGATTATCCACTTTATCTTTTTCATCTTTTTCATCATCGTTAACATGATTATCCACTTTATCTTTTTCATCCATTTCAATCCAATACAATTTTTTTCATCTTTTTCATCCATTTCAATCCAATACAATTTATTTCATCTTTTTCATCCATTTCAATCCAATCAATTTTTTTCATCTTTTCCATCCATTTCAATCCAATACAATTTTTTTCTAAGAAACATCCTAGCTGCTCCATTAACTTGACCAAACATTGATCTAAGTTGGTTCCATGCTTCATGAGAACTCTTAGCAAAGCTCACTTGATGAATTTGATTGTCAGCTAATCCACAAATTATAAATGAAAGTGCCTTGGAGTCATTTCTTTTACAATTATAGCAATGTTGTCAGGGTCTTTGGTTTGATTTTTCTCTATGCGATTGACAATGGCCCAAAGATCTCAATCTACTATGCCTGCAAAATGACTATCATAGAGCGCCAATGAACACACTGTCATCGAGCACCGGTCAAACAACAAGGAACCAGCCACCATTACACCACCGTCGACCGACAAACATGTACCAGCACAAGGCAACCCAGCGAAGTGTTGATGTCTCTTAGAGAGACAATTACTAAAGGCCCCACGTTCCTCCCTTATACCTTCTTTGCCAAACAAGCATGACGCTATGTGGGATAAAAATCTAACTGAATGAAAGGCTTACCCATTGTAGAGAGTCTCTTGGCATGCATTAAAGAGGGGAGATGGAGATTGTTGGTTGCCTGGTCACAAAAAATCCGGCATAGAAGAAGAAGAAGAGATAAGGTGTGAGGGGTGAAGAAACCCTAAATCGGAAAGTATTGGGTGGTAAGAAAGGGGTCAGAGAGGAGTCTTCTCTTGACAACAAGGGAGCTGAAAGTAAAGAGAATGTGTTTGAGAGGCATCTAGGATTAATGAGGATATATGCATGGCAATAATAGAAGATTAGTAGGGGAAGTCTCACTCAATTTGCCTATTAAGACGAGACTGCATGGTAGAGCAAGAAAGGTTGTGGGCAGGAAAAGAAGAGAAGAGGAGAAGAAGAAGAAGAAAATAGAGAAGAAGAAGAAGAGAGAGAGAGAAGAGGAGGAGACGAAGAAGAAGAAGAAAAGAGAAAAGAAGAACAACAAGAGGAGAGAAGAAGAAGAAGAGAGAAGAGGAGAGAGATGAAAGAGAAGAAAGGAAAAAAAAAAGAGGGAGAAGAAGAAGAAGAAAAGAGATAAGAGAATAAGAAGAAGAAAAATAACAAGAGAGACAAGAAGGAAAAGAATAAGAAAAAGAGAGAAAAAGAAAGAATTATTTTAGTTACTAGTGCATCGTTTAAATATTGACTCTAGATGTGTTAATATATATGTGGATCACTCTAGTGGCATCATGAGATGAGATCAATTTGAGCGTTATTGTCAAACGGTTAGTACGATCATTGTTATATGCTTTTGACCAATCCTTTGATTTCATGCTTTTAATTATTTTCTCATCTCCACAGAGACTCGTGATTAGGGTAGACTTTCAAATTATACACCCAATCCGGACTAACATTATTCTAGGCTATCTGATTATTACTTAAGTAGTTTATGTTATAATCATGAAAACAATAGTCTTGAGTTTATGCATGACTGTAGGCATGTTGTTATGTGTGGTGTGAGAATAATATGCAGGTTATACCAATGATCTCTACCATGGAGCTTCCAACAATTTTCATCTCGACTTACACACGATAAGTCCTCATCTTTACCAAATAATTACATTTTTAGTTATTCACAAATTGTTTTAAATTCTCTATTTCTCTTAACCTTTTCATTTTGTAGCCAACAATATAACAACGTAAGACTCTCTTACTTTTGGATTTTATTTTTACATCATCAAGTTTTATTTAATATTTTTTATTTCACTTGGACTTGATGATGATCAATAACAAGACTACCATGATGATTACTCCGACTCTTAGGGTAACATATTCATTTGTTTATCTTTTCCATGAATTTATTTAAGACTTTTTTCAAATTTCAAGGATATTTCTTATGCATTAAAAGTAAAACTTCTCGGAGGAGCTCGCCCTTCCATCTTGAACTATACTTTATGAAATTTTCACTATGAACTAGTCTTGTGGTATGGGACATGAGATTAATCTTGTGAGTATTCCGATGCATACTTATCTCTAGATTTGTGTGGGACAATTTCTAGTGATATGGGACACTAGAATTTATTACACATAGAAGTCCATACAATGTCTCTTTTACATGTCTATGATGAATACTTAGTGATATTTATCTGTGTGACGGATAACTTATCAGAAATTGAGTATTGGTTGAGCGTGAATCCAATCAACTGTGACGTGTGATGCATGTAAGGAATGTGTGAGTTTGATTTTGAGTCAATCCAATCAACTCTTCTGAAACTAATTCTTGATGAGGGTAACCCAGTGTGGTATAAGAATCAAGAGTGAATTTGATTATTTAGAGGGTGACCCTAGTTGGTTGTGAGTGAATCCAACCAACTGTGACACATGTGGTATACTCTGTGAATACATGTGACGCGTATGAAAACATTGTCAATGAATCCAATGTAGCAGTTTGATTGTGAGTGAATCTGATCAACTTTTCCAAATTAATTCTTGATAAGGGTGACCCAGTGTGTTATAAGAATCGAAAGTGAATTTGATTCTTTAGAGGGTGACCCTAGTTGGTTGTGAGTGAATCCAACTAGTTGTGACACGTATGATACGTGTACTCTGTGAATACGTGTAATGTGTATGAAAACATTATGAGTGAATCCAATGATGGAGTTTGGTTGTGAGTGAATCTAATCAAACTCTAATACATGTGTGACACATGTAAAGGTTTTGTGAGTTTGATGTGAATCTAATTAACTCTAAGACACGTGCGATGCGTGTGAGGATTTGGGAGTGAATCCAATTAATTATTGTGTGTGAATCCAATGAGGGAGTGAATCTAATTAATTATGTAAAGACATTGAGAGTGAATCCAATGTGAACGATTAATGTGTGTTGATAGTTACAACCGAGGACGGTGGTCTCATAAACCAGGAGAACTATACGGGAGTGAGATTTGGGAAATATTTTACTATCCAGTTTTTGTTTAAAAAAGGAAGGCTTATAGAGCAAGCTTGGGTGAAAATAGCCATGCATCCTATGTTTTATGGAATAAAAATATATAAAAATACTCAAGCGGGGATGCTTTGAGTACATGCTTGGGGGGGCAGTTGGGACCCAATTTGGTGTTATACTTCTCATTTTCTGTATATTTGTGTGCATGCACTTCCTGAGGTTTCCGTTTCTCATTTTGATTTTGTGTTGATTTTTCAATATTAACTAAATCTTCTAGTTGATCTAAAGTTGGTGCATCAAATCTTTGAGCATTCCCCCCTTGTAACAAATAAGGATCAACAAACTTTGCTCATGATCAGCAAGTTCTTGCTCATGATCAGCAAGAACTTGCACATGCAATAAACCACCATCAAACCCCAAGAATTTGCATAGAAATTCTTATTAAATTCCATCAATGTATAGATAGAAGCCTCTATAAAAACAATACTCCTACTGTGATAATAATCTTCTTAGTGAGAAGATTGTAAAGACAATAACCTTTACTTTCGACACTATAGACAAAAAAAATGCATTTCACTACCTAGTTTGATATTACGCTGGTGCATGTGTATATGCTAAACAACAAAAAACATGCATATGTTCAATTATAGGTTTCTACTTGAACCAAGTACCATAACCATTGATAGTCTTCAAAGATTTAGCGGGGTACCTATTCAACACATAGGTAGCACATTGAACTGCTTCCATCCAAAACTTGTGGGGAAGTTGTTGACCTTTAACTATGCATCTAGAAATCTCCATGAGATGTTGCATGTCTTAGTATTGCCATTTTGTTGTGGTGTATAAGGAGTTGTATAACTGATGCCTCATGGGGTTCACCTAAAAATATGTAAGTGTAGCATGTGATCAGTTAATCATGAAGGGTATATTAATTCAAAAAATTTAAAATAATTTTTTTAAGAAACCCCTAAGTTTATGAATAAAAAGGGGTCATTTTATTCATAAAAGTATGTAACTGTAAGGGGTTTTTTTAATACCCCTTAAACGCAAGTGATACATAAAATTTCTTAGAGGTGAACCCCCTTAGACTGATTCTTAATGTCTTCTTGAGCCAAACAATCTTTGATGGCATTGGAAATATATTTCCCCCCTCTATTTGTTATGACCCATGTTATTTGAATGATAATCATGGTCATTTAATATTTGATTTATATATTTTTTTATGATGCCTATTTCTCATCATGAACACGTTAGGATTGATTGATGTGATGTCAATTGATTGTTACTACTGACGTGGTTTATGTTTATGAGTTTAGGTGATGAGGTGTGCAAGGGTACTGATTTAGGTGTTGCACAGTGCGAGGGTACCGATTTAGGTGTCGCACGGATAGTGGATTGAGTCGTGGCGTGTGGACAGATTATATTCACAATGTTTTGTGGCTGTACTATGGCATTTGATATTATTTTAACATCAGTGTGATGTGTGTGTATGTGTACACGCATCAATTTATTGTACAGTGTGCGTACGAGCACTAGTTGATTTATTTTGTAATGTGCATATGTGCACAAGTTAGATTATTATATTAGAAAAATTGTGCAAACCTTAGAAGGTTTGAGGACAAAGGTTAATTGAGGACCAAGGCAAAAATTGAGGACCAAGGTTAATTGAGGACCAAGGTTAATTGAGGACCAAGGCTAAAATTGAGGACAAAGGCTAATTAAATGGCAAAGTCCAAATATGGATGTATACTTTATTTTTGGCTGAAAGCCTACTTTTGGAATATATTACAAATACCCACGCAAGAAGAAGCCACTCACGTTGGGGGGGGAAGATTGCACCCATATGTGCTTTAATTTTCAATTTAATTCAAGTAGTTGTTTTGATATTTGATATAATTTTTATGAGTCTTTTGATTATTCTCTTCAAGAAAATTAAAGGTCCGGTTGCACTGGTATCAGAGCTTTGGTGTGATTTAATTTTCTTGAAGGCGGTCAAAACAGGTGAAAGAGACAAAAACAGAGGTGATTTTGGTAATTTTTTTGAATTTTAATTGAAGAAGAACACGTTTAGGGATTTTTGTTTATGTATGGGTGAAATAAAGCTTGTTTTTTACCATTGGGTAATCAATCTCCATCAATCTATTGCCCAAAGGATAAAACTAGGTGGAAAACCATTAGTGGGTTTTCCAAAACCATGAAACCACCTTCCTCTTCACTAATCCTCTTCCTAATCTGTCCGTACGGATTGAAAGAGCAAGTAGAGGAGCATGGAGAGCCATAAGCAGAATTGCTAAACCTTTCCTTTGCTCAATTTCTATAATAGAGGGATGAGAATTCTTCAGGAGTTGCTTTCAAAAAAGAATTACTTTTAAATTTTTATTTTCTTTTTTTTCCTCCTCTACGCAAGCTTTGGGCGCAAGCTTAAAGTTAATTATATATATATATATATAATTTTCCAATTGATGTTTTTCCCTCTCTCTCCTTCCTTCATACCCGGGCGGCAGCACGTTTTTGTCTCCATCCTACTGCGATCGCTGCGAATTCAGAGAGGGGAGGAAATTTTCAGTTTTGCGCAAAAACCCAGGAGGTCGTAGATTTTTTTTATTTTTTATTTTTATTTTTCTCCTCTCTCTATCCTGTCGATCGCCGGCGGCGACGGCAGGCAAGAGCTGCGAATTCAGGTTGGGGGAAGGAACTTTCAGCTTTGCTATTATGGAGGCTTAAAAGCTTTGATTATTACAAAGCTTAAATTAGCTAAAGGTTTTATGAGCTTAAAAAGTTTACTTCTATTTTTATATTTTGATTTGGTGGGCGATTTTTTCTCCAGCGTTGGGCATCGACCAGATTACAAGCTTTAATAGTAAAGTTTTCATAAGCTTTTTAATAAGCTTAATAAATCAAATATTAAAAGTTTTATGAGATTAGTAAAATGTTTTACAAAAGAAAAATATTTTTTTGACTATTCCCATCATATTTTATGGAAAAGGATCTCATGTACATATAGTTAGTTTGGATTTCTTCTACAGAATTTTTTTTAAGAACTTATCTCAAGAGAAATTTTGAGACTTTAGTCAAATTCTTGTGAATAATGTTGTTTTCTAAATCCTCATGAAGTACAAATAATATAAACAGCTTGTTAGTGGTGAAGATATTGTTATTTTAACCTATGGCTAGTTTTCTAATTTTAAAAGAGTACATGGATTATTTCTTGAAAAATTATGCATTTGTGTATTGAGCTAACTTGGCAGGACTCACATCTAGTTCGACATTCCATATGAGATAAGAAATCTTATCTTTTCTCTTGTTTTTAATTTTTCCTATTCTTTTAATTATCAAGAAATGGGTGAATATCCGCACCATTGTATTATTCAGGAACAGCTTGACACCGAAGAGGTTAACACACTCGACACACTAACCAAAGGTGGAGGTATGTGTAAAAAAATTTTTATTTATTGTACACAATTTCTTGTTTGCTTTTGTATCTGTTTTCTGAATATTCTTTTCTTCTAGACCTAGCTAGAAAACTTTAGCTCCTAAAAAGAATTTTAGATACAGTGACCTAACTAGAAAGATCGAGATAAGATTAGCAAAAGTTATCTTCAAGATCTAGTTGCTCAAATTCAAGTAAAAATGATTCCTAGACATTTCATAGAAGATTAAGACCAATTTGAAGATTCAAGAACCAAGCAAGTTTCTCCAGTCTTTGATTCAAGTTATCAATTGCTTCACCATCGAAATTAGTGATGATGAGAAAAGAAAAGAAAAAGCTTTCAAGTCACTAGAAACCAAGCTTAAGTTGTATACCAATCACAATTACGAAGTTTATACCAATTCAAGTAAAGTTTTATCTAAATTTTCAAGTGTTCTAGTTTAAGATCTATCTGAGTACAAGATTCTTTCAAGTAAAGTTTTGTTTAAATTTTCAAGTGTTCTAGTTTAAGATCTATCCAAGTACAAGATTCTTTTTAGACCAAGAATTGTTTTAAGTCAAAGATATATTCAACCACAAGATTTAAACCCCTTAAGAACAAGATTTATTCAAGAATTGTAATTATGATTAATTAAAGATTAATCTCTCAATTTTCGTGCATTCAAGTATTTTTAATCTAAGCCAAGATTCATTACTAGTATATCAAGTTCTTGCTATCATCTAGGACGCAAGATGTCTATCTTTATTCAAGTTCTGATTTCAAGTTTAAGATTAAGCTTAAGATCAAGATCCCCTTTAGATTTCATTGTTTACAAGTAAGATTCACAAATTCAAGATTAAGATTAAGATCAAAAACAAATCCCGAGAATTTAGTTAGACAATTACAAGATTAAGATCAAGAACAAATCCCCAAAAAATTCATCAAGTTATTGACAGTAATGTAAGTGATTATTTTTCAATCTTAAGTTGATAAGAATTTCCATTTTGACCTAGTTCATTTTTGGAATAAGACTTGTAGACTAATTTTGAGGATAGAGAAAAGTTATGTCGGAATGAAAGTTTCAGAGGGAATTAGCTACTCCGTCTCAAACTTCTATTCTTAAGGTAGTGTCGTATGGAATTAATCCATGGTATGGGACATTAGATTGGTTTTACATACCTACCCCAGACGTATCTATGTCTTCTATCTTTTACCAGCGAGTGTTTGTATGTGGAAGGTACCTCTGTGGTATAGGACACTTAGATCCCTTTTACATGCGTTCATTTGTTTGGTTTTATTTTCAGAAATTGTTTGATGTGATGATGTTGTCCTCCACTTGTGCCATGAAGCCATCCACTCATTGATTACGCAATTGAGGACAGTTGATTCCCAATAGGGAGGACTGTTATGACCCATGTTATTTGAATGATAATCATGGTCATTTAATATTTGATTTATATATTTTTTTTATGATGCCTATTTCTCATCATGAACACGTTAGGATTAATTGATGTGATGTCAATTGATTGTTACTACTGACGTGGTTTATGTTTATGAGTTTAGGTGATGAGGTGTGCAAGGGTACCGATTTAGGTGTTGCACAGTGCGAGGGTACCGATTTAGGTGTCGCACGGATGGTGGATTGAGTCCTGGCGTGTGGACAGATTATATTCAGAATGTTTTGTGGCTGTACTATGGCATTTGATATTATTTTAACATCAGTGTGATGTGTGTGTGTGTACACGCGTCAATTTATTGTACAATGTGCGTACGAGCATTAGTTGATTTATTTTGTAATGTGCATATGTGCACAAGTTTGATTATTGTATTAGAAAAATTGTGCAAACCTTAGAAGGTTTGAGGACAAAGGTTAATTGAGGACCAAGGCTAAAATTGAGGACAAAGGCTAATTAAATGGCAAAGTCCAAATATGGATGTGTACTTTATTTTTGGCTGAAAGCCTACTTTTGGAATATATTACAAATACCCACGCGAGAAGAAGCCACTCACGTTGGGGGGGGAAGATTGCACCCAGTCTTAAGTTGCCTTGTGTTGATGGTGATGTATTTTCTTTCTCTTGCTCTATGTTTTGATATGTGCTTTAATTTTAAATTTAATTCAAGTAGTTGTTTTGATATTTGATATAATTTTTATGAGTCTTTTGATTATTCTCTTCAAGAAAATTAAAGGTCCGGTTGCACTATTAGAATAGAGAGTTTGAATTTTTAAGCTAGTTTCATTTTCAACCATAGCAACAAAGTGTTGAAAATGGGAAAATACATCTTATTTAGCTTTCATAGGGTAAGACCAGCTAAATTTTCTATAATCAATAAATGTACAACAAACTTTATAAATTTCCTCCCAAAGTAGTCCTCATTGGACCATACACATCACTATGTGTAAGTAGCACTTTGTGAACAGCTCTTTCAGTTGCATTATTTGGGAAAGGTGGTAAGTTAGCCAAGGATGCATCCTTCACAAATATACCTTGACGGTGGATCAAGATGAGGAAGATCCTCAAACATCTCATGTTGTTGCTAAAGCATCAAACCACCAATAAAAGTGTGGCTGGACCTAGAGTCCAAAGTATATTTATGCTTCAAACTTGCAAGTAGGAGGTCTAGCAAGTGTTATAGCTTGCCAGCCAATCATTTAGGCTAGATGGAAAGCTAAAACACTTGCCATCTCTCATAACGCAATGAAGGAAATCATTTATGCTCTTGTGCATGCATATGGGAATTAAGAGAGCAAGAGTGCTACTCAACCTTGCTTTCGAAGATGGTAAATGTGGGTAAGCACTTTTGCATGCTTGTTGTACATTATGTAAGATAAGCAAGTTATATGGATTACAATTACAATGTAATGGTGTACTCATGATTTATATAGAGTATGCAAAATGCTCCACACTCTGCTTTTGGTTGCTTGTTCATGCAAAGTACAGTTTGAAGCTATGTTTATTTTGAATTGGACATAACTTCTAATCTATAGCTCAAGACAACATGCTATAAAAGAAAAAGTGGAGAATTTCTCATGCTCTATTGATTTTAATTTATTTTTTCTAGTAACCAATGCTCCTACTAGAGATTTTACCAGTAAAAATATCGCTAGTAACTTTGTTGGTTATAGTAGCAAGGTTACCAACAACGATTCTACCACAATGATTGGAACCCATCATTTATTGCTAGTAGGACTATTGGTTAGCCCCTATTTTCTTATAGTGTGTCTAGGAAATTCATGCACTTTGAAATTTGCGACACACTATACTAGATGTCTGGCAGCGAGATGTATAACTAATAAGGCATCCAACAACTTGACCATAAGTGGTTATGTCAAATGGTTCACCACCGGCACCCTACAAACTAAGTTTTACACTAAGTTCCATTAGTGTAGAAATCGGTTTACAACTTTCCATATTGAGCCTCTTGACTAGTTGCTTGATGTACTTGGATTTCTTAATGACTATATCATCATCTTGCTATATAAATTGCATACCCAAGTAGTATTTCAAAAGACCGAGATCTCACATCTCAAAAGTTCAGGCAAGGCCAGATTTGAAAGTTGTAATGAAATCCTCATTGGTGGTTCACTAACATCTCATCTACATAGAGAAAATGACAATTAGAAAATCCTACTTGTTCTTTTTTAAATATAAAGTGCTTTTTGTAGGACTCTTTTTAAATCCTTGTCTAGTTAAATAGGTATAATTTTCTTGGTCCGTAGCTGTGGGAGCTTGTTTTAAACCATATAAAGGTTTATCAAGCTTGCATAAATTCTTCTCTTGAACAGGTTAGGAATGACTAGCTGGTAGACTCACATAAACTTCTTCCTATGAGTCACCATTGAAAGACGTTGTTTTGATGTTCTGTTGGTACACTTTCCATCTACAATGGGCTACCAAAAAATAAAAAGTCGGACAATGGTCATAAGGAAATTGGCAAAAATTTATCATAATTAATCCCTTTCTGCTAGGCATAACTTTTTGCAAACAAGTTTGGCCTTCTTGCATAACCTTTTGCAACAAGTCTTGCCTTAAACAGATCTATCTCCCTTTCTCGTGACTTTGAAATAACTTGTTCTCTCAAGTCTTGTAGTTTTGTTAAATGTTCATTCACAGACTCTTTTTATTACATATTTTCATTGTCAAGTTTCCTTCTGAGATAGGTAATCCTTGCATCACTTTTAACATGATACATAAATTAGAAAGTATTCTAAGAAAGCATGGATGTTCTAGAAGAGAGAATGTGAAGAATGACAGACCTTTTAATTAATAAGGCAATTAATGCCAAAGCTTGAGAATCATGTGAATCCCATATTCTTTTGGTCATAGTAGTAATTTGAGGAACTTATTATTGGATATGTTAGTTCTATGACCCCCCTTACAGGAGAAAATATGCTAAGGGCGGTCGTCAACACCTATGACATGCTCCCAATGAGGACATTTCTAACCATAAAACTCCCCAGGGAGTACTTTGACCCATCCAATTTATCCTCTTTGTAAATAATACCAAAAAAATCATTTACAGATTTGTTGGCCATACTTATGTCATGACTGCTAGAGATTTGAAGAAGGAAAGATGGTGGAGTAAAGCTTGAATTGAAGTCAGTAGACTGATGAACTCTCTAAAATGCTGCTAAAAAATCTCATCCGAATTGCCGATTAGAGTATCCAATCAGATGATTAGAGGAGATAAAGAATTTCTACTTATAGAGTGTGAAATTGGACGATTGGATCAGATGATCGAAGAAGGATAATTGCCAATTAAATTGTGAGATCCACAAACGAACAAGAGCGGATGATCAGAGGGGTGTGATCAATTGATTAAAAGTCATCGATCAGTTGAAAATCATTGATCGGTGGAAGATTACAGATGAACGATTGAAAAACACCAATCAAACGATTGGAAGAGCACAAATGGGATGATTGGATCGAACTTTTCGATAAGGGGAATCATGGATTGAACTGTAAGATTGGACAATTCGATCAATCGATTGAAGAAGCCATGATTGGAAAATTAGAGTGATTGCTATGTGCAGCAATTAGTGAACCAATCCAATCCATTGATTGGAATGTAGATCAAATTATTAATGTGAACGATTGAAGAAGTTGATGATTGGGGAAGTGAGATTTTTTAGGCTAGCAATTATAAAAGCCAGACGATTGAAATATTCATGATTGCTCAGACTATTAATTGGACTATTGAGTGATTAGAAAATTGCAAACCATTGTAGATTTTATCTACCACGTGACGCACTGTAATGAAGCAGTGGAAAAAAATAGAATCCTTGACAGCTCTCTCGAATAATCTCGAGACAAAAATTATCATCAACGAATTCATGAAAAAAATGGACACTATAATCAATAGAACTATAATCAATTGGCTATATGATTACAATATAGTTGATCAATTGTTGTGTAGTTTTTTGTCTGTTTGTAGAGTGTGTGTTTACCAGACTATATGCTATAGTGTGTGTTTACCAAACTATATGCTATAGTCTACACTCAAATGGAAACCACCAAACAAGCTACTGCACAGCCAACTGTGTGAGAGATGTTTGCACACAAGGTTTCTACATAATAGTTAAAAACCTCAAGAAAACAACTAATAACACCTCCTAAGCTCCACTCTATAGAAAACTAAAATATGTAGGATAATCTATGAAAATCTTGTAAGTTGTGTAGCTTGAAAAACAAAGAAATAAGTAATGGAGAACTTTGCTCTAATATACCACTATTAGCTTTGATGGAAGCAAATCTACAAACACTGACTCGCTCACATATTAAAGAGAACACAAGGGGTGGAAAGTATGTAGAAGGCTAGTTCACTTGGAGTAGTTGCTCGAGGTACACTGAAGTACAAAAATGAGTAGCAATCTAGAGCCCAACATTTAAAAGCGAGCCTTGCCTATGGTCATGATTACACAACCTCATTATGAATATCCTACCTTTAAAAAATAGTTAGCTCTTATCATAATATTTTTTTTCTTCTCCTCTCATGCTCGATATTGCCTTTAGTAACTGTAGATCTAATATCTAAAGAGCTTAGAGATTTGTTTTTCTAATGCAAATCCAATTATGGTGTGTAACCCTATGGATATCATAATCGATATGGCCTTTAGCAACTATAGATCCAATATCTAAAGAGCTTAGACACTTCTTTTTCTAATGAAAATCCCATTATGATGCGAAACCCTATGAATATCATGCATGGTTAGTAAATGAGCATTTTGTATGCAAGATTACTTGTGTAATTTTAGATAATGTCCTAGAGCTAGCGAGGTAGGACTAAAAGGCTCAAGAGTCTACTAGAAAGAAGGTAAATATTTTATGCATCAAAGAAATGGGATTGTGACCTCCAAGTGGATTTTGTCCAGCTTGAGAATAGGGTTAGGGTTTTTATAAGGTGGCTACTATTATACTTACACATTATAACTAAGATATGGGTTTGATGAGATTGAAATTTTAACCATAGTTAAATAGTGTTTCAAATGTTTGTTGTTAATAGATTAGGCCTAAAAGTGACAATTATGGGTGGTTGTACAATAAGGGTCATCACTTTGGATCACCTTCTAAGTTTTTTTGTAGCAAATAAACATTCATTTTTTGACCAAAATTGGCTAATCTCACCCACTTGGCAAATGAATTTGACATTGAGATAACATCACACTCTTAATTGTGCACTTAAACATATGGTCGGATCAAAAATAAAAAAATTCAAACACCAAATTTTCTACGTCACAAATATAGTACATATGGCGTTTCCCTTAGAGGTAGATAGTACGACCATAAATTTTTAATAACTTCTTTGTTTCAACTCAAATTCAACCCCCACTTTGCAAACAAGGAAGTCATGCAATGGAGATCTTACCTTGATTTATTAAGTAATTTTTACATGTAATTTCTATTTTTAATTAATTATTATCTTATTTTAAAGTACACAAAAGGGCATTTTTTTTGTATAGCACATCTTTATACAAACGACTATGTATTTTAACTTACTTGAATGATCCAACAATAGACAATTATAAGGAAAATGTGCCCATATGGTCAAATTTTATTCTTAATAGTTAGATTTTTCAAGATCTCCAGTGTAAATTTACCTCAAAGTTTTGAAGTAACTAAACATAATTAGTAAGTTAATTATAAAAAAATATTTTTATGTGATTACGTAATAATTTTATATAAGCAAGTAGTGCTAATCAAGATGAATATTTAAAAAAAAGGTTTATTTTGAGTAAGAAATAATCTATTTTCATCTATTTTATGTGAAAGTAGCTCTACTTGAGTCAAGCCTAAACAAAAGTCTAACTAGGATTCGAAAAGTAGGTTAGGTAATGTACCAAACATAGCTGGAGAACCCTCAGGCGGTCACACATGTGGCCAAGTGTTTGACATGTCACCTACACATGGCATTCATTCCACCTAGATGTACCACCTCACTATTGCACCTCACCATTGATGACATGGCACGGCTTGTTCACACACTAAGTGTAAAGTAACTGAAATTCCTCTAACACATGTGCTAGTACAATCGCGCAATGCTGCGCACAAGCACGCATAAATAATATGTACAATCATTTGACACGTGGCTAACAAAATAACTCATACGATAGCCTCATCCAATTCATCGCAACTAGGAGATTTATGTGATGGAAGTGTGCTTTTTTACAACACTACTTGTAAGAAAACATTTAAAGAGGGCCTAAGAGGTGCATGACAAAATTGTGTACCTAATCCTCGACCGTGGAACCCTTCTTGGGGCTTTTTACGTGGCACAACAAAATTTTGCGTGCTGAAAGAAAGGCTTCATTTCGTATCGTAGAATCCTTGAAGGGTTGCATTTCCAAATTTGAAGTTAAAAATAAAAATAAAAATGCTTCACCGCAGATGTGTGTTGACAAGGACGGGCATTCAAACGTTTGTTGAGCTTGAAAGGGGTAAGTTGAAGTGATGCACTCACCGACCACCACCACCGTTTTGGAAAAGCCGCGTGTAGGACGATGCAATATTGAATGAGCTGAAGGCCTGTAGTAGAGCACGGCAGCCAGCTAGAGACACACACACACACACACACTTTTTTGGAGTTTGTTTTTGCGATGCACTCACCGACCACCACCGTTTTGTATTGAATGAGCTGAAGGCCTGTAGTAGAGCACGGCAACGTGTTGGCGTGCCTTTATATATTGCCGCCTCATTGCAGCAGCAGCCAGCTACACACACACACACACACACACACTTTTTTTGAGTTTGTTTTTGCGAGAGGATGGGGCACCATCGGCATCATCACCATCGCCACCACCCATGTCCGCCACCACCTTGCCCACCCCCTCCATGTCCTCCACCATCCTGCCCACCCCCTCCATGTCCTCCACGATATTGCCCACCCCCTCCATGTCCTCCCGCACCATGCCTCCCACTTTATTATTATTACCGCCGCTGCTGATTATTATTATATATTCAGCTCGGTTCTCTGTCTGTGTGTATCTGTAGTACAGCGTAAATGAATCTGCGATTCCAATACGCGTAGTACAGTAGTTATACCACGTCGATCTTTCCCGATCGGCCTGCATAAATAAATAATAGAGAGAGAATATGTAACTGGTCTACCATGCATTTCATCTACTACGTACAATGAAGCGCTCGAAGGTTTGAGTGTAATAGCTCCTTACGAAGGTGGTGGATTTGTTCTTCTTTAGATTTCTTTTCCTTGAGCTGTAATCTCCAAATTTAAAACTTTTTTTAAAAAAAATGCACATGTTCTCTGCTGTTGGAGAGAGAGGAGTCAATTCTCTGCTGTTGGAGGGAGAGAGAGGGAGAGAGAGAGAGAGAGAGAGAGAGCAGGGAATGAGTTTTGAATCGAACTCGCTTGGCTAAGCTAGACAGCGAATAAATTTTTGAATCGCTAAGGTGGAGAGAGAGAGAGAGAGAGAGAGAGAGAGAGAGGGCTGATGCAGTACGAAGGCAGTATAATAATAAATTGAAAAATATCATAAAAACATGATTTGAGAAAAGCTCAATATAAGGTTCGGGTGATAAAGATGAAATGTTCGTGGGCTGTTGATTTGACAAGCGTAGCACGGCCTTCGACCTTAGCGCGGTTTTTTAATCGGTTAATGTTATTTTCTTATTAGTTATTGCAACTTTATAGAGGGGGGAGGGGGGCGGGGGGCGGGGTTCTTTAATTCAAAATCTAAACATGTATACTTGTAAAAAGGGGGTGGACAATTCTGGTGGTAGTAGCAAATATTTAGAATTTTGAAATTAGGGTTATTTGAAACACATGCGTGGTGCCGGCTATATGGCTTTTCAAGAAGTACAAGCATACGAAGTCGAATTCATACGACATAGAGGACCATTTGCAAAGTGTATAATCGTGTTCTTATCGTAGGTGCATATGCATTCACCTTTTGGCCGTATAAGCCATCACTTGTTGCCTACTAGTAGGGGGCATTAATCATGTTGTATGCTCATGTAGAAGACTATTTGCAAACTGTATAATCATGTTCAGATTATCGTGGCTGTATATATTCACCTTTTTGCCATAGCCACCCATCGCTTGTTTGCGTTCTAGGGGGTGCTAGCTTTGATGGGAGCACAGTTACAATAACTCACTCAATCAATGTTCATGTATTAAAGAGAACACAAGAGAGAGAGTGTAGAAGAAATGTAGTACAGAAATGTGAGGTTTACAGAGATTATAGATTGGTCTTTGAAAGGGAAGAGAACGCAAGAGAGAGAGTGTAGAAGGTGGAGCAATGGCTTAAGGTACAAGAAGTACAAAAATAAATATCAATTCTTGACATCCTATCACTTGCTAGAGTCACACCCACCCATGCACTCAAATAACAAGAGAATTTGATAATTTTTTTTCTCCAAGTGGCGAGAGGTTTTAAACGTCCGGAAAAAATGACGTTTTGGCTGACGCCGCTTAATGTTATAAAAATTGCATCATTGATAATGTAGATGGCAAATTATTTTTTTGGTAGGAGAGGGTCCGTTTTTGAGAGAGATTTTTTGTGTTGTGACGTTAAACGTCACTTATTGATGTGACTTTTAATATCACATTAATAATAAATACATGATTTGTGATGTTAAATGTCACATGCTTTTCTATGAAAAAAAAAACCCGCCAAAAGCTAATCGCTTGAAGCTCGAAATTGCCATTTCATATTTTCTATGCCTTGTGCTCTTGCTTTTTCTATTTGCTCTACTATTTTATCCTTTTTCTTGCTCTTGCTATATTTTGCTTGCCTAGGATTTGCCTCTTGATGTATCTTACTTGCCTAGGGTTTCTCTCTTGCTTGCCAAGAGATTGCCTCTACTCTCTTTCATATATTGTTTTGCCAATCTCTATTATCTACTCTCTTTCATATATTGTTTTGCCAATCTCTATTATCTACTCTTTCTCACATGGACCCAAGAAAGCAACTCTTGCTTGTTCTCCTCACCCAAATCTTGCAAGACTTGGGGTCTAGACGGACACACATTGAGAGATTCAATGACTACCATGCATGATGCCACTATCGCGGGGGAGATCTAAGAGCATTAATAGACATGATGAGAGAGAGATGCCAATCACAAGAGAAGCTCCCTTCACCATACAAAAATCAGAAACTAGGGTCGGAGGTGCACCTCCAACAAGTAGTAAAGCGGTGGTTGTAGAGGAGCAACGAAAGAAGAAGCTTCGGCCTACGCGATAGTAAGGCTTCTTTTCATGTAAATGTATTGGTTTAATTATGTTTTTCATGCATATTAAAGGACATGTATTGTTTTTATGCATGCACATATGTCATAAAGCATAAGCTTATGTATGTATGTGCTTATGAGGCTATGATTGATTTTGTATTGCTTTTTATGCTTACACACATATAGCATAAGCATAAGCTTATGTATTTATGTGCTTATGAGGCTATGTAAGTTTATGCACAAGCATAAGCTTATGCATGTACATGAGCTAAATCTTTTGTACAAGCATGCACATGCATTGCTTTTTGAAGTATTTGTGTTGCTTTTTTATTGCGCATAAGTATATATATGCTTAGGAGGCTATGTATGTATATGCACAAGCATAAACTTATGCATATACATGAGCTTATGTATGTATATATGCACAAGCATTAACTCATCTTGGAGAGTGAATACCTAGCTCTCTTAACAAATATGTAGAGCTCCTCAAAATTCACCTCTCCTCCGAAAGTACTCCAGTGTCTCTAGAGTATCTCTCAGATTTGAGATTGACAACGAGGGGAGTGTGCTCTCTATCTTGTCGGTCTCAATTGTCTAGCTCTCTGCATCTAGAATGCTCTCTCGGTAGATACTCCTAGGAACTTGAGTGTGGACATCGGTGGGCATTGTCTAACCTGTATGGTGGATGAGGCTTCATCCCTATGGCATCTCGATGCATGTCGGTGCTACCGGCATGCTTAGGTAGCTACCCGACATGCTTAAGTAGCTACCTAGTGCTACCCGACATGCTTAGGTAGCTACCCGACATGCGTAGATAGTTACCTAGCATGCACGGAGATCTCCCGACATGCTTAAGTAGCTACCTAGTGCATGCCGCATGCTATCTTCGCATGCTGGTGCATGCCGGTAGTTATTGACATACTTAGGTGCCTATCAGCATACATTGGGAGATACCAGTGTGCACATTGCTAGCTACTAGCATGCTTAGGTAGCACACGCCATGTATTCGGTAGCTACCTAAGAACTTCGGGAGCTACCTAAGAATTTCGGGAGCTCTCAGTGCATACCACGTAGCTACCTAAGCACTAGGAGCACCTGGCATGCATCAACAGGAGCACCTGGCATGCGCACTGGGAGCTCCCAGTGCATGGCGGTAGCTACCACCATGCACTGGTAGAACCCGACATGCATTGGGAGCTCTCGGTGCAACCGGCATGCTTGAGTAGCACCCAACATGCATGGGGAGGTCGCGTCTGGATGCATGCCATTAGCTACCGGTGTGCTTAGGTAGCACCCGACATGCAATCGGAGCTCCCATGCACACCGATAGCTACTCCACTACTTTGGTAGAACCTACCATGCATTGGGAGCTCTTGGTGCATGCTGGTACTAACCGGCCTTCTTAGGCAGCACCCCTTATACATTGGGACCTCCCAATGCATGTTGGTAGCTATCTGCCTACTTAGGTAGCACCTATCATGCATTGGGAGCTCCCAATGCATATGCCAATAGCTACCTACACGCTTACCAGCATGCTTAGGTAGCATCCAACATGCTACCGACATGCACATCGAGAGCTCTGAATGCATGCCGATAACCTACTGGTAGCACTTGGCTCCCAATGCCAATGCATGCCAATAGTAGCTACCAGCATACTTAGGTAGAAGCTCCTAGTGCATGTTGGTACCAGCATGCTTGAATCGGCATGCATTGGGATCTCCTGGTGCATGCTAATTGCTACGCGGATGCTTTAGTGGTACCCTAGCTTGCATTGGGAACTCCAGGTGCACGCTGTGGAAGGCTTCGTTAGAGCTTAGTTATGTGTGTTTGTGTTTACTGTTAAACATGTGGCAACTAGTTTAAGACCAGTAAACATTCATCTCAGCTATTGAGACGTAGGTGCGAGATAGTTACCAGCTATTATGCAAATGTTAAGCACTAGTTTCACAACTAGTAAGCATTCCTCTTAGTGTGTGTTAAGTAGTACGAGCTAGTTGCCAGTAGCTTTTAAGTAGTTCGGGAGCTATCGACATGCATTGCATTAGGAACTCAATGGAGTCTTCTTGGGCCCTTTTATTTGGCAGTTTAAGGGAGTCAAACCTTTTCTCTTAAGAAGAAACGTTTTCTAATTAGAAGCTTCAAAACGGCTACTTTATTTGAATTTGAATTTTGGAGGGAAAATGGAATTTAAAATCTAGCGGATAAAACCATATCATGTAACATATCTATGGAAAGCTCTTGATGCGTAGATCACGGATCTGTAATCTCCGCTCAGATCGGAGCTTGTATGTAGAAGTTATGGAGGTCCGAAAATTGTAAAATTGCCCCCCCCCCCCCCTTTTTGGGAGAAAAAGTGCACCCTTTGACCACTCTTACACCTCTCTTACAAACCAATGGTTTTTGCTTACATGGCGGGCTCCTATTTGTCAAAAAGTTAAACGTTTCCATAACCTCATGGCAAATTAAAGGGCCCAAGAAGACTCCATTGAGTTCCTAATGGGTAGCACTCGACATGCATTAGCTACTAGCATGCTTAGTTAGCACTCGACATGCATTGGTAGCACTCGGCATACATTGATAGCTACTGGCATGCTTAGTTAGCACCCGCCGACATGCATTGGGAGCTCTTGGTACATGACAATAGCTACTGTCATACATTGGTAGCACCCAACATGCATTGGGAGCTTGCATGCCGGTGGCTACATGCATGCATCGAGAGCAAGTGCTACCAATGCAACGACAACCACCAGCATATTAATAGCTCTACCGGTATGCATTGACATATCTACTAGCATGCTTAGATAGCATCGGGCATGCATTGCTTAGGTAGGCTCCGGCATATATCCGGAGCTACCAATATGCATCCCGCGCATGTATTGAGAGATCTTGGTTCACCCAGTAGATATCAACATGCTTGGGTTGTTGATTGGTGTGAACACCCCCTAGAATTACTAGCATAAGCTTAGGCTAATGAGTTGTGGGATTTGGACATTAAAACAAGAAGTGGTTACAAGAGGGGTAGTGGGGAGCTACAATCTTGTGGAGGTTATGCAAGCCCAATAGTCACATGGGTATCCCAAGAGTCACATAGTTGGATGGCTATATAAATCCCCTCTTGTATGAAAATTGTACATGACTCTTGTATGCAAATTATACACAAGATAATGGATATGGAATACACCATGATGTTTTGCTCGTATATTTATCTTGTCCTTGATCCATGTCTCTTAAACCAAGCTCATGTGTACATGTGTACTCCATGGCTACGTGTGTAGGAGCATGTGTTTTCCCTCATGTTAGCTAGGCTATGCTAACATGGGTAGCACACGGCATACATTGCGAGCTCTCGTTTTACGCATGCTCCTACTGATATACTTAGGTTGTCCGGGTATGTTTACGTAGCATTTCACATCATGCATCGGTGGGAGCTACTGGGAGCCCTTGTTGCACGATGGGTCTATCGGTGCACGCTTGCATCAGAAGATCCCAATGCATGCCGGTAGCTATCGGCATGCACTGGTAGCACTCAACATGCATTGGGAGCCCTTGGTACATATCGGTAGCTATCGACATGCACTAGTACCACCCGGTGTATGCATTGGGAGCTCCTGGTGCATGCTAGTAGCTACCGAAATTGTTAGGTAGCACCCGACATGCATTGGGAGCTCTTGATGAAAGCCGACAGCCTGCTTAGGTTGCTTAGGTAGCACAGGGTAGCACCCGACATGCATTGGGAGCTCTTGATGAAAGCCGACAGCCTGCTTAGGTTGCTTAGGTAGCACAGGGTAGCACCCGATAGCACCCGGTGAAAGCCAACGGCCTGCTTAGGTAGCACTCGGTAGCAACCAACCTGCTTAGGTAGCACCCAACATGAATTGGGAGCTCTTGGTGCCAATTTGAATTTTTATATTTCTAATCTACTCCATTTTCTAAAAATCAAGAGTGTAAACAATGAAAAGAGTTAGTAGCAATCAACATGCATAGAGGTAGCTATTGGCATGCATTGGGAGCTCTTGGTGCATGCCCGTAGCTACCAGCATGCATTGGGAGCACCCAAGAATAATTTGGAGCTTCCGGTGCATGCCGATGGCCACCGGTAGCATCCGAAATGCATAGGGAGCTGTTGATGCATGCCAGTAGATACTTGCATCCTTAGGTATGAGTTGGGAGCTCCCTGTGCATGCCGGTAGCCTATTGGCATGTTTAGGTTATACCAACATGCACTCGGAGCTCCCAATGCATGTAGGTAGGTATGGGTAAGTGATCTGTAACATCAAAATCATCAAAAACAGCGGTTTTGTAAACTACTTCTCTCATGCCTCTTCTACAACCTAGACCATGGTTTTAGATGGGTCCAAACACCTTGGTTTTACATAAGGTCTAACCTGGTGATAGTCCAATATATCTACTAGACTCTGGTGATGTCAGCTTGCTAATAGCACGATTATTCTGGTTGGACGGACTTGGTGAAAATGACAACTTTGCTTATTGTGCAGCACTACTTCTTGTAGCTTGTCCTGTTGTTCTGCTGCTGTCTGGTGGAATGTTTTGGCATGTTTGAGTAGTGGGATCCACATGTCCAAACTCTTCAAAACTTGATGGCTTACTTGTATACACATTGGGTATACTCACCCGAATATAAAAGCCCATGTGGATATCATAAAAAATAGGGTTGTTGGGTTGCCTAGGGTTTGACCTTGTGATAGTCCAATAGGTCTACTAGACTCTCATGATGTTATCTTGCCAATAGCAGTCTTATTCTAGTTGTGCTAAAAATGACAACTTTGTGTGTTGTACGCTACTTGTAGCTTACCCTATTGCTCATTGTTTTGACCTATCCTAGTGAGACCCACATGTCCAAACTCTTCAAAACTTGAAGGCTCACTTGCATACTTATTGGGTGTACGTATCCTAGTATCAAAAATCATGTGGATGTCATCTTCTATAATCCCCCATAAGCCCCCATGCCTATGCTGCCACCTAGACCATGGTTCTAGATGGTTTGAGACACCTTGGTTTTGTTTTGACCTATTGATAGTCCAATATATCTACTAGACCCTCATGATGTGAGCTTTCCAATAGCACTCCTCTTCTGGTTGTGCAGACCAAGTGAAAATGATAACTTTGTGTGTTGTACACTACTTGTAGCTTACCTTGTTGCTCACGTTTTTGACTATCTTAGTAGGACCCACATGTCCAAACTCGTCAAAACTTGATGGCTTACCTGTATACACATTGGTTGTAAAGTTCTCAATATCAAAAACCACGTGGATATCATATGTAACATCAAAATCATCAAAAACAAGGATGCCTATAAAACTGAGTTCATATGCCTCTGCTACCACACTTGGACCATGGCTATAACAAAAAAATTCAAAAAGCTAAGCAACATATTTACTAGCCAAAATAGAATATTCTAAGTTTGAAAGTGAAAATTTCTTAAATAGACTTGTCTCGCACAAACTACTTTCCCCCTTCATCAGCTCAACTTCTTCTCAATTTTAGAACATGTTTCCACTTTATCGGTTCCATTTTTCTTCATTCTCAGCATCCTTCATATCTAAATCAAAGATAGATTCTGAATCACTTTGCTCATTTTCTCTAGATCTATTATTGTATCAAATTCTTTTAAAAATTTTGCCTTTGTATCCTGTTTCTTTACCAACTCATTTTCTGACATCACTCCAGTTGGCATAGAGAATCGAAACTCCTCTACAAAAAGATGTCTAATTCTATCAATGCAATTGTTTGTTTTCCTCCGATCTTCTTTTGCACTTTGATGCAAAATATCCCAAAAAAATTGGATTTGTGTTCTTCAAATGGAACCAGCTTTTCTTCAGTCATACTAATATATGTTTGCACGTCTGCGCATACCATTTGGGAAAACCTATTGTTCCACTCTAACTGATGATTTCCAATTTCTTTTTTAAATTAGCAATCTATAATTTCAACTAAGAAACCAAAATCCTGAGCAAATTTCCCTCCCCCTTTATAAATAGAGCATCATAAGACTTTTCTATATACTCCATTAGGCTTTCTTTGACTTCATTCCATAAATTTTTGCCCACTTGGAATAAAATATTCTTAAAAACATGATGTAATTTTGACATAAATACACCCTACACATCAACATAATTTTAATTGCTCTCTCAATTTAAATGCATGCCAATAGCTACAATAGCTATTTTCGCTTAGGTAGTAGCACCCTGCATGTATTCGGAGCTCCCATTGCATGGCGGTAGCTATAGCGTGCTTAGGTAGTACTCAACATGCATTGGGAGCTTTAGGTGCATACCAGCATATGCATTGGTAGAAACCCACATGCATCAGAAGCTACCACGAGCTCCCAATACATGAGGGTAGCTATCGGCATGCACCGATAGTACCAGGCATGCACTGATAACTACCGACATGCTTAGGTAGCACCCCGCATCGTGAATTGGGAGATCCTATGCATGCTTAGGTTGTACTAGCATGCTTAGGCAGCATCATCTGCGGGTGCTACAAGTATGCACCCGGAGCTCCCAATTCATGCATGTATCACCCGACATACACTGCAAGCTCCTCGTGCATGCCGATAGCTATGGGCATGCTTTAGTAGCACCACCGAGCATGCTTAGGTATGCATTGGGAGCTACCGACATTTACTGGGAGCTCCCAATGTATGCTGGTAGCCACCGACAACACTCGACATGCACTCGGAGCTCTCGATACATGCTAGTAGCTACAAACATGCTTAGGTAGAACTTGGCATGCATTGGGAGAACCCGACATGCATTCAGAGCTCCTGGAGCATGCAAGTAGCTACGGGAATGTTTAGGTTGTACTGGGATGCGTCAAGAGCTATCGGCATTAACCGGAAGCTTCCAATGCAAGGAGGTAGCTACCAACATGTACTCCTAGCACCTAACATACACTAACAGCTACTAGCATTCTTAGGTAGCACCCCACCTCGCATGAATTTGGAGATCTTGATGCATGCTTAGGTATGCATCCAGAGCTAGCAGCATGCACTTGAAGCCCCCAATGCATGCCAATAGCATGGCGGTATGCATTGGATGCATGCGGATTGCATTGGGAGCTCCCAGTGCATGCCGGTAGCTATGCACATGCTTTAGTAGCACCCAACATACATTGGGAACTCCCATTGCATGCCGATAGCTACTTGCATGCTTAAGTTATATGTGTTTCTTTTTATTATTAAGTGGAGCTACCAGTATGCAGCATGGATAGCTCTGCTGGCATGCTTAGGTAGCACCCTACATGCATTGAAAGCTACCAACATGATTAGGTAGAATCCGGCATGCCTCGGGAGCTACTAGTAGTTTCCCTACATGCATTGAAAGCTCCTGGTGCACTCAGTAGCTACCGGCATGCTTGGGTAGCACGTCTGCATTAGGAGCTCTTGCTGGCTATACGGACATGCTTAGGTTGTATTAGCACGCTTAGGTAGCATATCTGACATGCATTAGGAGAGCTACCGAATGCACCGAGAGATGCCAATGCATGCCAGTAGCCCCACTAGTAGTATCCAAATGTAGTGGGAGCTCCCAATGCATGCCGGTAGCTACCGGCATGCTTAGGTAGCACGTGGCATGCATTGGGATCACCTGACATGCATTGGGAGATCTCTTTGCATACCAACAAGCTTAGGTTGTAACAGCATGCATCGAAAGCTCCCAATTCATGCAGAGGTAGCACTCGGCATGCACTGAGATATCAACATGGTTAGGTAGCGCTTAGCATGCATTGGGAGCTCCCGGTGCATGATTAGGTTATACTAGCATTCTTAGGTAGTATCTGGCATGCATTGAAAGCTACTAGAGCATGCACTTAGATCTCCCAATGCAGTCAGTACCACTCAACATGCATTGGGAGCTCCCGGTGCATGCCGATAACTACATGCATGCTTTAGTAGCACACCCAACATGAATTTGGAGCTACTGGTGCATACTTAGGTTGTACCTAGTATGCATCCTGAGCTACCAACATGCATCGAGAGCTCCCAATACATGCATTGGGAGCTTAGGGTGCATGCCGGTAGCTACTATGAGCGTGCTTTAATAGCACCTGAGAGCTACTAGCATGCATCGCAAGCTGCCAATCCATGCCAACTATTGCCATGCATTGGGTGCTCAAAGGTGTATGCCGGTAGCTATCAGCGTCCTTTAATAGCACCTGGGAGCTACTCGCATGCACCAAGAGCTCGCAATGCATGCTAATAGCTACAATAGCTATCAATGTGCTTAGGTAGCACCCTGCATGCATTTGGAGCTCCCACTGCATGATGTCAGTAGCTACTAGCATGCTTAGGTAGGACTCAACATGCATTGGGAGCTTTAGGTGCATACCGACATGCATTGGTAGAAACCCACATGCATCAGGAGCTACCACGAGCTCCCAATACATGAGGATAGCTGCTAGCATGTAGCGATAGTACCAGGCATGCACTGATAGCTACCAACATGCTTAGGTAGCACCCTGCATGAATTGGGAGCTTCTATGCATGCTTAGGTTGTATAAGCATGCTCAGGCAACATCTCTGACATGCATCGAGAGCTACCAGTATGCACCCGCCAGTATGCAGCTGAAGCTCCCAATGCATGTCGGTACCACACCCGAAATACATTGCAAGCTTCTCGTGCATGCCGATAGCCATGGGCATGCTTTAGTAGCACTGAGCATGCTTACGTATGCATCGAGAGCTACTGGCATGCACTGGGAGCTCCCAATGGATGCTGGTAGCACCTGTCATGCTCCCTAGGTGCTACCTACCTAAGCATGCCGATAGCTCCTAGCTTCCGGTAGGGGGAAAGTTTTTCTGGGTTCGGTTTTTGAAGAACCAAGGGATTTTCCTCTTGTCCGGATATCCATGGTGGGTGAGGCCCCGAGTGAGGGATCCTGCCCCACGCAAGAAGTGCTACTTCCACTGCTAGCACCCCCGAATCCGTTGCACCGAGGGGGCAGGGATCTTTCACTACATAAGCACGTTGATAGCTACCGGCATGCATTGGGAGCTCCCAATGGGGGAGCTACCTAAGCATGTTGGTAGCTGTTGGCAGCATACACCAGGAGCTTCGAATGCATGCTAGCAGCTACCGACATGCTTAGATATAGCACCTCCAGGATAAAACCTAACCAAATTCCTAATTGGATCCCATCACTACACTGGTTGGGTGGTTGGCTAACCCATGAGACTGTAGGCTCGACTGATAGATCCGTAAAATGAGACTCAATTCTGTTATAGTACGATAGATGAAGTAAATCCCGGATAGTAATTGTTCTTTGGAAAAAGAATCAACGGCTGTGCCTCCCGATGGGGAAAAAAGCGTTGGTTTCTATGATCCAGGTGCAAGTTTCTTCCTTGATCTGACCAAGTGACTCACAGGTTTGGTCAGATTAGTTTGGTCAGTAATGACCTGACTACATTAGAGTACAAATATCCTTGAGGAATCGCCCATGCTTTCCGGTAGGGGGAAAGTTTTTCTGGGTTCGGTTTTTGAAGAACCAAGGGATTAGTCTCTTGTCTGGTATCCGTGGTGGGTGAGGCCCCGAGTGAGGGATCCTGCCCCATGTAAGAAGTGCTACTTCCACTGCTAGCACCCCCGAATCCGCCGTTGCACCGAGGGGGCATGGATCTTTCACTACATAAGCACGTTGATAGCTACCGGCATGCATTGGGAGCCCCCAATGCATGCTGGCGGAGCTACTAAGCATGTTGGTAGCTATTGGCAGCATGCACCAGGAGCTTCGAATGCATGCTAGCAGCTATCTACCGACATGCTTAGATATAGCACCCCCAACATGCATTGGGAGCTCCCAATGCATCCTGGTAGCTATCAACGTGCTTATGTAGTGAAAGATCCCTGCCCCCTCTCGGTGCAACGGATTCGGGGGTGCTAGCAGTGGAAGTAGCACTTCTTGCGTGGGGCAGGATCCGTCACTCGGGGCCTCACCCACCACAGATATCTGGACAAGAGACTACTCCCTTGGTTCTTCAAAAACCGAACCCAGAAAAACTTTCCCCCTACCGGAAAGCATGGGCGATTCCTCCAGGATATTTGTACTCTAACGTAGTCAGGTCATTACTGACCAAACTGATCCAACCAAACCTGTGAGTCACTTGGTCAGATCAAGGAAGAAACTTGCACCTGGATCATAGAAACCAACGCTTTTTTCCCCATCGAGAGGCACAGGCGTTGATTCTTTTTCCATAGAACAATTACTATCCGAGATTTACTTCATCTATCGTACTATAACAGAATTGAGTCTCATTTTACAGATCCATCAGTCGAGCCTACAGTCCCATGGGTTAGCCAACCACCCAACCAGTGTAGTGATGGGATCCAATTAGGAATTTGGTTAGGTTTTATCCTGGGTACCAGGGAAAAGAGTTCCCAGGCCCCCTAGCCGGATATT
This sequence comes from Cibotium barometz, assembly GCF_041138505.1. Taxonomy (NCBI): domain Eukaryota; kingdom Viridiplantae; phylum Streptophyta; class Polypodiopsida; order Cyatheales; family Cibotiaceae; genus Cibotium; species Cibotium barometz. Next base: position 2,023,457 of record NC_141053.1, read on the forward strand.
CATACAAATTTAACGCCAGTCACACCACTTACACACCCAATATGAAATTTTCTTTTTCACAAATTCAGCTATCTTTAAAACAATCATTTAATGAAACCATAGTGTCACTGATCATAATCCTCCTCCAAAATATCCGGTTGAATCCTAATTTCCAATCATTCCTTCATCGGTGTACCTATGGCATCATTGGCAACCAGAATACTCACCACCTGTCCCTCAGTGGCCTTTTCGATAGTTCCTAGCTCATAGTACCCGACAATATATTCACTCATAAAAATCAAGATGGAATCTTCATTAAAGATCAGCAAGATCAACCAACAGATCCATATAAAAGAGCCATGGACTCATTCGTTGAGGACTAGCAAGGTCAATCAACCAGATCCATGCCCAGTTTCAGAAAACTCTTACTGCTTGTTCCAATATCTTCCTCGACGCACGCATGGGTATCGTCAAAGCGACCCACAGCTTGAGCACCGTATGGTCAGCACCCTCTAGGATCCTTCGCAGGTAACCTAGCGCTTCACTCATAGGCTGCTTCCTTGGTCCCTCATCCACTGTACATGAAGCTCACCATTTTAATCCGCTTCACTCATAGGTCGCTTCCTTGGTCCCTCATCCACTGTACAGGAAGCTCACCGAGGCTGGTCAAGACCTCGGCCGAGCGAACCTTGCTACACGAGACATCCTCCGTTGACTCTCCGCCGTCAACTATTGTAACTCTATCAGTTAGGTCTCCATGACCTCATTCTCAAGACGGTCAAAGTGCTTCCCCAGCATTATTGACATAAAACAGTCATTTAAAAACAGGTCATAAATACAGTTTCTATAATGAACTCTCGTCTTTCACATTGTTCCACATCTGTCCACATTACTTAATCCATATCCAATTCATATGTATTCCTATTCTCAACCAATCACATCATTTTTCATCTCATCACATCTTTCCTCATTTATCCTCATCCACTAGCATCTCCCCATATTCACATCCCATCACACCTCATTCATTTACATCACATATCATTCATTCACATCTATCTCAATTTACATCACATCTCATCACATTCATTTCACATCTTATCTCATTCATTCTTATCTCGATTCACATCACATATCATTCATTTACACCCGATTCACATGACATCACATCTCATTCATTCACATCTTGATTCACATGACATCGCATCTCATCTATTCACATCCCATATCATTCATTTACACCCGATTCACATGACATCACATCTCATTCATTCACATCCTGATTCACATCACATTACATCTCATCCATTCACTCACATCGACATAATATCCTTTCACATACACATCCACATCCATTCTTCCACATACACATCCACATCCATTCTTTCACATACACATCCGCATCCATTCTTTCACATACACATCCTCATCCATTCTTTCACATACACATCCGCATCCATTCTTTCACATCCACATCCACATCCATTCTTCCACATACACATCCACATCCATTCTTTCACATACACATCCACATCCATTCTTTCACATACACATCCACTTCCATTCTTCCACATCCATTCTTTAACATACACATCCACATCCATTCTTTCACATACACATCCACATCCATTCTTTCACATGCACAACCACATCCATTCTTACACATCCACATCCATTCTCATCTTATCGCATCCTATTTACATCTTATCACATCCATTTCACATGCTATTCCCATTTAGTAGCTTTTTCTAGTTTGATTCTGATAATGGGACTTTTTTTAAATTTCTACCAATTGCTTGGCCTAAATAAAGGTTCCTTTTCTCGAATGATTATTTCTATATTCCTTCTCAATTCCTCAATTGAATTATATTCAATATTCCTCTTTTAAACAAAAGAATTCATGGGATTTACAGAAATCAATTCTACCCATATTTCAACTTTTGATAAATAATCAATTCTATCCATATTTCAACTTTTGATAAATTGAATTATACTAAAAATTTCTCTTCTTTCCATTTAATTTCTTGGATCTCAAATACCATGGAATTCCTCTTTTTGCATTTAATTATTTGCATTCCAATGTCATGGGAATTTCTCTTTTATCATCAATATTTCTCATAATAAAATACCCATTAACTCAATATACTAGGAATTTCTCTTTTTCCATCTAAATGATGGAATTCAAAATGTCATAGGAATTCCTCTTTTACCACTTAAATATTTCTCATAGATAAAATAAATTTATCTAAAATTCATCTTTGAATTTAAATAAAATACCCATTAATTTCAATATGCTAGAAATTTCTCTTTTCCCATCTAAATGATGGAATTCCAAATGTCATAGGAATTCCTCTTTTACCATTTAAATATTTCTCATAGAGAAAATAAATTTATCTAAAATTCATCTTTGAATTTAAATAAAATACCCATTAATTTCAATATGCTAGGAATTTCTCTTTTCCCATCTAAATGATGGAATTCCAAATGTCATAGGAATTTCTCTTTTACCATTTAAATATTTCTCATAGAGAAAATAAATTTATCTAAAATTCATCTTTGAATTTAAATAAAATACCCATTAATTTCAATATGCTAAAAATTACACTTTCCTCATCTAAATATTTGAATTTCAATATGGTGGGAATTCCTCTTTCATCATTTAAATTTATCTATGCAAAATGATAAATTTAACTAAAATCCTTCTTTAATTTTTAAATAAAATATACATTATTTTAGCATCTTAATTTTTCTCTTACTTCATTGGAATACATGTATTTCCATTGTCATGGGGATTAGTCTTTTAACATAAAAATGAATTACTAGAAATTTCTCTTTTTTCTAATTAACTATTTATGCATAAACATAAAAATTAAATTTTTCATGATTATAATGATAATCATTCAATTAATCTAGGATGATTAATCATAGAATATGGTAGGAAGTCCTCTTTTCATAATATGAATGAAAATGATTTATGTGTTAATTTTTGAAAAATTTTGCCATAGCTTCGCTGCTATTACTGATAATTCTTAATAATTTTGAAAGCATAAAGTTTAGTAATATCATATGATAGAATAACCATTAATTGGATCAATATCCAATTATGGACTTGATTCCTAATTTTTCCATGAATTAAATAACATAAAATCATTAAAAAGCCACTTATTTGGCCTCGACAAGCATAGAAGTTACTTTTATATTAGAGAATTGCTTCATGAGAAGCTTCATTTGAATATAGGATAGGTCATAGGAATGACCATTCGTTTGGGGGAGAGAGAGACATTCTTTTTTTAAAAAAATAAGCATAAATGGAAATTTATGTGTTTTATCACTACAATTCATTAAAGAACTTCAATTGTATTAAAAAGCCATTCAATTGAATGCTTCTCAAGCTTGAGAGGGGTTGAGAAGAGAGAACATTTGGAGACTAAAAAAAAGACCATAAACCACACTTTACCTCCTAGATTGCTTGATTTTTTAATCAATGTAGAGGCCCCCAACCAATCAATTGGTTTGGTATGTTGATGAAGACTCCAAGGAAGATTAAAGAGAGAGAGAGAGAGAGAAACTCCAATCTCTCCAATTTGTCAAAGATTTTTAGAAGATAATAGAAAATATCATTATTTCAGTATAATACTCGCATGGTATAGTTCTTATATTTTTTTACAAAGGACTAAGGATCTATTTATAGGTGAGGGAGGCCTCCAACCAAGTCCAACTAGTTTCTAGAATTTTCTAGGTTCAGTTTGGCTGAATTTGGACAAGATTTGGACCTAGTTTGGCTCCCTTTTTTATTTGGTTTGATCAAGGAGAGAGGAGAGATAAAATATCACAATATTTTTGAGTTTAAAACTCCACCACACATGTGAAATAGGCGCCTCCTTTAAGAGCCTCCTTCTCCTTATCAAGATGTCAAAATTGAATCATTCTACCCAAAATATCTCATTTTTTAGTAATATTCATAGTTTTTTACTAATAAACCTTGTACTCAGTCAACTCTTCATCTTAAGTGGGCATTTAATCATTTTTGGGTATTGTCTTTTATAAATGGGATTTATCTCCCCCCCACACTTGGATTGATCCTATTGGCCCCCCATAGGAACCTTAATTGGACCATAATCTAAAAATTTCTGAAAATCTAGACCCTTAGGCTAAGGTCCTTTATACTTCTTTTCAATTAATTCCAAATGCACATTTGAAAGTTCTTTTTGAATTCTTGTTTCAGGGGAAACCATTTTAGACACTAGGAGGATTTTTATATCCAAAAATATCTCAATTTTGGATTACTCTCTCTAGACATTTTCTCTCTCTAGATCAAAACAGGGTAAAACAGAATTTTTCTTTTATTTCAAAGAGGGGAATAATTACAAGATCAGAAGGGGAGGTTCTTACACCTACACACCTCAAAAGCTGGAGGGAGGAATCTTACATGTAGTAACTGACGTGCATTGGGAGATCTAGGTTCATGCCGGTATTAGCTACTAGCCTGCTTGCTAAGGTAGCACCCAATATGCATTGCATTGGGAGCTCCTCAACAGGCAACAATTTGCCTACTTAGGACCTTCCAGCTACCTATCTTCTTAGGTATTTGTATCTTAAGGAGCTGTCTTCATAGCCTTGAAGGTGCTTGTGTGGTATGTAGTACTTTATACTGCCGTTTTGCAGCCAGATTCACGTTATGAACACCATATTAGTGAATTTGGGAATTTCCCAATTCCCATTTTTGAATACTTAAAAAAGGGGGCATGGATAACATGTTTGTAAGTTTCTCAAAACCCTATCATATGACCTATCGTTGGAAAGCGCTTGAAAAATGGAATCTAAAGAGCTATAAAGCGCTCATTTTGGATTAGTGGTGTTTAAGTTATGGTTAAACCAAACTTTTGACCACATGTCCCAAACTTATGGGGAATTCCCATATTCCCCAATATGGTGTTTATGGGCATGTTTTGGTCTCCGTTCGGTCACTACAAGGTATTTTGGGAAATTTTGGGAAGTTCTAGTAGAGAACTGTCTCTAGTTGTTTATTATTGCAATGTAGCAGTGCATTTCGAGAGTGGAGACAATGTTTGCACATGTATTGTTGATATTGGACACATATGCACATGTACTCTCATCAGATCTAGTGACATACAGCTTGTTCCAGAGTACCACTACAGCAGCAGTCACACAAAACCTACTTATGTGTTACAAATTGCATTCAGGAATTATCTATTTAAAGGTTTTTGATTGTTGCAAGCTAATATGTCTAGCAGACTCAATCAGATTGTTAGTGAGAAGCTGGATACGAAAACTTCCATGCCTGGAAGTTCAAAATGACCAATTTTTTGATAGGTAAAGGATTTTGAGACTATGTCGAAGGAGACAATGAGGAGCCTCGAGAGTTGTCTGAAGAGAATGCCACTCTAGCATATATATAGGCATTCGAGGATTAGAATCAGGGTGCAAGAAGGAAAGTTATGTATTGGCTTTTGATCACTGTCACATAATGATAGGCACATAATGATAGGAAAACTGTGCGCGTCGCTTAAGCGACGTCTAATTAAAAAAAAAACATTTCGTCGCTTATACGATGTTTTTGGAGGTGTCGTTTAAGGGAATGTCTAAAAGGATTGTTTTAGCGACGTTTGCATGCTGATATATGCGACTAAAAATTTTATATTCCCGGTCTAGCCCGCGGGAGAGAGTTTTATTCTGCGAGGCACACGCAGACAGAGGGTGGCTGCATCAAGAGCAAAGGAGGGCAAAGAGAGCAAAGGAGGGTCAAAGCAGAGGGGGGCAATTGCATCGAGAGCAAAGGGGGCTATGGCATTGCTATGATAGTCGGGATCACAAGAGGGCAAGGGTGGACCAGACAAGGTATGCTAGTGTTGAAGCCTCTCTCTCTCTCTATCTCTACCTCTCTCTCTTAAAGAAGTAATGGTGGTGAGCTTGCTTGTAGCTGGATTCTCGTCTCTTTCTCTCTCTACAATGCATTACATTCAATTGCATGTAATGCAAGCAATCAACACTCAATATGATCTCACCATTTTCCAATGCAAAAGAAGATCATGCATTTAAAATTTTTATGACATGGCATTAGGGGATGCGAACATATGGCAGCCTTTTTTTAAAGAAACCCCAATTCGAGCATCTTGCGCATGCTTCTCCATAGCAGTTCTTTGTTCTTCCCTACCTCTCCCCTATGATAGCTCGTCTTGACTGGCTTTGATAGCCCCTTTAGGGTGCAGTGGCCCCATGGCACTTCAGCACATTGTGTCCTCAAATAGGATGCAAATAACGTAGATAAAGTTATGGGACAAAAGTCGCTCCCATAGATTAACCCCAAATGGAAGCCTCAATTGTTAATAGTAGGGATAGATACTTCCTTGGAATTGATGTTTGCTTGTTTGACCAAATGGGTTTCTTGATGCCTACATAGAAGATTCTCTATTAAAACCTACCAAATGCTTGCTTGAATTGTTTTAGGCAAGGACACATCATAAAGGATTGCTCTTTATTGGAGGGGGGAAGCGAAAAACTGATGGTTTCCAGACATTTAATAAAAAACAGCATGTTAAGTGGGCTCTCAGCCTATCCTTAAAAAGCACATCAATAAATATGCTCCTTTGCTTGTTGAAGTTGAAAATTCTAGGGTTGATGCCCAAGAAGAGGATAACAATGGGGGACAAACCCCCAAAAACTTGTGATATGCTCAAAGACCACCAGTAGTAGGTACATGTCTCTCCTATTGTTCTTGTTCATAAAAATAAGGATAATGAGTTGCCTCAATTCCCCAGCCAAATCTCATCCTCTAATTTTGAGCAAGATGAGGTTATGGTAGAGGACTCTTAGCTAAAGTCCTTTAGGATTGAGAAAATTGATAATGATAGGAAAGCTTCCCTCTCCTCTTATTAGAAGTCTATGGAAATCATCTGACACAAGTAGAGGAAGATACCTTACCAGTGTTTCCTTAAAAATCTAAAGCCAAAAGGAAAAAAGATAAAAATATTAACCCTAATAGGGCTTAAATAGTGTTTAATAAGCCTCCTAAATCATCTAAAAAACCTAAGTCTTCAAGGGTGTTCTTTTAATTGTAAGGGGTTTTGTGATCCCATCAAAGCTGTAGTTATCAAAAAATGGATAATTGACCATCAGTATAAGTTTGATTTTATATGCCTTCAAGAGATTGAATGTTGTGGTCCAATTTTGGATGCCAATCTCAAAAGACTTGGGGGGGGACTTCACCTGGTTTCCCTCCACCAGCCATGCCTCTGATGATAAGGGAGGCACTACCATTCGGGCTTGTGCAAAAATGTGGCCAATTCAATCTTGGCTAGTGCCTCCTATTGGCACTGGGGGTGGCTATCCAGTTGGATACCCCCTTCAACCTTAACATTGTGTCTGTTAATGCTCCTTGTAGTGTGAATGGTAGAGCTGAGCTTTGGGAGGAGGTGAGTTTGTTGGCAGGGCCATCTTGCATTATCACTAGAGAATTTAATATGGTTGAGGTCATTTCTGATAGATGGAGTAACTTGGGTCACGTAATTCATGGTAGGGAGCTTGATGAATGGAATAAATTGTTGGAATGTCTTGAGTGATGGATGTTTCTTATAATAATAGTGTCTCTTGGACTAACAAATAGGAGGGGAGCTACTACAAGGCAGCTAGACTTGACAAGGTTTATGTAAATTTCTCTCTGTCTAATTTGCCTTTTGTTTTTGATTGCTTTCTGACAAGTCTATTCTCATTTCTGATCACTTCCCTCTTGTTTTCAAATTTAAGCAAGATGTCAACATTAGCACGAATGGGGGGTTCCATGCTAACCAATCTTTGTTTCAGCTTGAGGAAGTTAAAAATGTTGTGTATGATGTTTTTGCCAAAGCTTTTCAACAAGGTTGTTCTTCCTCTCAGTCTTGTGTGAGTTTTGTTAAAAAAACTCAAGGGGTTTTGGGTAAACCCATGAGAAAAGATAGGAAAATCAAAAAAAGAAGGAGAAATGAGATCCAAAAAGAGATAAATGACTTGGAATCTTTGGAGGCCACTGAGAAGAACCTCTCAAACAAGCTTTCAGATCTTAAAAACTCTCTAAAATTGGAAGAGCTTCTTGAATATGAAAAGATTCTCCTCTACACTAAGGAGTTTGGGGCAGGGAAAATAGACAACCAAACAAACACATGTTTAACCCACTCAAGAAAAAGAAAATTAGAGAAATGGTTCCTCCATTAAAGGAAAACAAGGAAAACTCCGAAAACATCATGATGATGAAAGAAGACAACCTTAAATTTATGCAAGAATTTTTCAGCTGTTGATGCTCTGGCTTTGGGAGAAACACCTGGTCTTGATGGGCTACCAAATGAGTTCTATATAGCTTATGTAGATTTTTTTCCCCCTTATCTCATTTTGGTTTGAAGGGAATTTGTAGGTTTTTTCTCTTTCAATTTCAGTTAATACTGGGGTTATAAAGCTTATCCACAAGAGAGGGTCCAAGAACTAGATTGATAATTGAAGGCCCATTACCTACCTCACTTCTGTTTATAAAATCTTTGCTCTTGCTCTTGCTAGAAGAATATCTCCTCTATTAGATTCTTTTATTCTTAAAGAGCAAAAGGGTTTCATCAAAGGTAGGTACATATTGGATGCTATCGTAGCTATGTAGGAAGGTATGGAGTACGCTAATGATCATCAGATGGATATTGTTTTCTTTAAAATTAATTTTGGAGTGGGATTTTGTTTTCTAGTCTCTTGAGGATATGGGGTTTGGGAAAAATTTAGAGGGTCAGTCCACACCCTCTTTGGGAATTTTAGCACTCTTATTTCTTTGAATGGTGCTCTCACTGAACCCATCCCTCCAAGGAGAACTATCAAATAGGGATGTCCCCTTGCCCCTCTCCTTTTTGTCATTACTACTGATGCCCTAGGATGGCTTGTCTCTAATGCCTTGAACAAAGTCTCTTTGAAAGGGTTGAAGCTCCCTAGATCTCCCAAATATCTTTGTCTACAACAGTTTGTTGATGATAGTAACTCTCTTGTTTTTAATGATGCTCAATCTATAAAGACTTTTTGGAGTTGCTTAAACACCTTTTGTTTAGCTAGTCGGTATATCATTAATCATGCCAAAATAGGTTACTGGACTTATAATGGCACCGCTCTTGATGTGGTCACTAAGGCTAGATGCAAGCAAATTATGAATGGTGAGATTTTTAGACTTTTGGGCATTCCTATGGGCTTTAAGGTTTCTCTAAAATATAGATGGAATTGGGTAGTAGACAAAGTTGATCTTTGGAAGGGCTATCAACCCTCCCTTCTTGCTAGAGTGTTTGTCCTCAATCACTACCTTCTCCCTTCTATTAATTACTTCCTATCTTGCTAAAAGCCTCCTAAGTCCCACCTGCAAAACATTATCTCTCTAGACTCTAATTTTTTGTGAGGTGGGAATGTAGGAGTCAAGAAGGTTTCTAAAGTTGCCTATAAAATTTATGTTTTACCTAAAGAGAAAGGGGGGTTTACCTAAAGAGAAATGGGGGCTTGGAGTTTAGGACCTAAGTAAAAATTGTTGACAAGTTTGCATAGCTAAGTGGGTTTGTAGAGGGATTGATAGTACTGATTATTGAGCCCTATTGATCAAAATAGACTGTCACATATTTGAGCTTAAGTAAAAGAAGTGCTAGACAAGGTTCTCTCCTCTGCAAATCTTTATGTCTAGGAAGGAATTCATTCCTAAAGGTTCAACTCTGATTAGGAACATGTGGGGGGGCTTCTTGGAAACCCTACCTTCAAGTAAAAGACACCCACCATTCTAAGTCTAGACTCATTCTAGAGGACTTTATCTGGTTTGGTTCCCTCCTTCCTAGCACATAGATAAATAGGACTTCAATAGAGCTCACAAGCTGTACAAAGTTGGTATCAAATCTTGGAGAGATTTGTGGAATAAAGATAAGTGGGAATGTTGGAACACTTGTCTACTACTTTTTGTTGTTGCAGGGCACTTCTAAGGGAAAGGATCAGACAAATTTTTGATATAGGTATTTGGCCCCTCTCATAGGGGATGGTAAGAGGTATTAAAAGGAATCTCTCTTGGATATAAGGTGCTATAATCAACTTTCTAGGTTATAACTCTGCTTTTATAGCTAATTTGAATGATAGATGGGGCATCAATTTGAATGCCTATCAATGGACCTGTAGATTCAAATCTATTTGGGTCTTCTCTAGTAGCTCCAAACATGCTTGTTTTCTGGGGCTTATTCTGCACAAAGTAGTTTGGTCTGCTAGAGAGCTACAAGACTGGGGGTTTATAATGGCATTTGCTCTAGGTGTGGCAAAGGTGTAGAATATTTAATGCATCTGTCCATGAATTGTGAAAGTAATAAGAAATTTCTTAACATCTTGCATGATTGCTATCCCCTTCTCATGGAAAGAGATACTTCTTGGTGAATGTAGGCATATGGATCCTATTCTATGGAATAACATTGGGAGTAGTCTTCTCTGCCATATTTGGAAAGATAGGAATTCTAGAGTCTTTGGGAAAGGGTGTACTAGTCACATTTATGCCTTTGTGACTAACCTAGAGCTATTGGCTCTATAGGCTAAAATGGCTATTAAAGATTCCAACATCCACTCGATTATAAAGATACCAACATCCACTCGATGATGAAGATTCCAACATCCACTCGATGATAAAGAAATACAAATGATTATCCACTTTATCTTTTTCATCCATTTCAATCCAATATAATTTTTTTCATCCATTTCAATCCAATACAATTTTTTTCATCTTTTTCATCATCGTTAACATGATTATCCACTTTATCTTTTTCATCTTTCTGATCTTTTTCATCATCGTTAACATGATTATCCACTTTATCTTTTTCATCCATTTCAATCCAATACAATTTTTTTCATCTTTTTCATCCATTTCAATCCAATCAATTTTTTTCATCTTTTCCATCCATTTCAATCCAATACAATTTTTTTCTAAGAAACATCCTAGCTGCTCCATTAACTTGACCAAACATTGATCTAAGTTAGTTCCATGCTTCATGAGAACTCTTAGCAAAGCTCACTTGATGAATTTGATTGTCAGCTAATCCACAAATTATAAATGAAAGTGCCTTGGAGTCATTTCTTTTACAATTATAGCAATGTTGTCAGGGTCTTTGGTTTGATTTTTCTCTATGCGATTGACAATGGCCCAAAGATCTCAATCTACTATGCCTGCAAAATGACTATCATAGAGCACCAATGAACACATCGTCACCGAGCACCAGTCAAACAACAAGGAACCAGCCACCATTACACCACCGTCGACCGACAAACAGGTACCAGCACAAGGCAACCCAGCGAAGTGTTGATGTCTCTTGGAGAGACGGTTACTAAAGGCCCCACGTTCCTCCCTTATACCTTCTTTGCCAAACAAGCATGACGCTATGTGGTGGGATGAAAATCTAACTGAATGAAAGGCTTATCCATTGTAGAGAGTCTCTTGGCAAGGCATTAAAGAGGGGAGATGGAGATTGTTGGTTGCCTGGTCACAAAAAATCCAACATAGAAGAAGAAGAAGAGATAAGGTGTGAGGGGCAAAGGAACCCTAAATCGGAAGGTATTGGGTGGTAAGAAAGGGGTCGGAGAGGAGTCTTCTCTTGACGACAAGGGAGCTGAAAGTAAAGAGAATGTGTTTGAGAGGCACCTAGGATTAATGAGGATATATGCATGGCAATAATAGAAGATTGGTAGGGGAAGTCTCGCTCAATTTGCCTATTAAGACGAGACTGCATGGTAGAGCAAGAAAGGTTGTGGGCAGGAAAAGGAAGAGAAGAGGAGAAGAAGAAGAAGAAGAAAATAGAGAAGAAGAAGAGAGAAGAGGAGAGAGATGAAAGAGAAGAAAGGGAAAAAAAAGAGGGAGAAGAAGAAGAAAAGAGATAAGAGAATAAGAAGAAGAAAAATAACAAGAGAGACAAGAAGGAAAAGAATAAGAAAAAGAGAGAAAAAGAAAGAATTATTTTAGTTACTAGTGCATCGTTTAAATGTTGACTCTAGATGTGTTAATATATATGTGGATCACTCTAGTGGCATCATGAGATGAGATCAATTTGAGCGTTATTGTCAAATGGTTAGTACGATCATTGTTATACGCTTTTGACCAATCGTTTGATTTCATGCTTTTAATTATTTTCTCATCTCCACGGAGACTCGTGATTAGGGTAGACTTTCAAATTATACACCCAACTCGGACTAACATTATTCTAGGCTATCTGATTATTACTTAAGTAGTTTATGTTGTAATCATGAAAACAATAGTCTTGAGTTTATGCATGACTGTATGCATGTTGTAATGTGTGGTGTAAGAATAATATGCAGGTTATACCAATGATCTCTACCATGGAGCTTCCAACAATTTTCATCTCGACTTACACACGATAAGTCCTCATCTTTACCAAATAATTACATTTTTAGTTATTCACAAATTGTTTTAAATTCTCTATTTCTCTTAACCTTTTCATTTTGTAGCCAACAATATAACAACGTAAGACTCTCTTACTTTTGGATTTTATTTTTACATCATCAAGTTTTATTTAATATTTTTTATTTCACTTGGACTTGATGATGATCAATAACAAGACTACCATGATGATTACTCCGACTCTTAGGGTAACATATTCATTTGTTTATCTTTTCCATGAATTTATTTAAGACTTTTTTCAAATTTCAAGGATATTTCTTATGCATTAAAAGTAAAACTTCTCGGAGGAGCTCGCCCTTCCATCTTGAACTATACTTTATGAAATTTTCACTATGAACTAGTCTTGTGGTATGGGACATGAGATTAATCTTGTGAGTATTCCGATGCATACTTATCTCTAGATTTGTGTGGGACAATTTCTAGTGATATGGGACACTAGAATTTATTACACATAGAAGTCCATACAATGTCTCTTTTACATGTCTATGATGAATACTTAGTGATATTTATCTGTGTGACGGATAACTTATCAGAAATTGAGTATTGGTTGAGCGTGAATCCAATCAACTGTGACATGTGATGCATGTAAGGAATGTGTGAGTTTGATTTTGAGTCAATCCAATCAACTCTTCTGAAACTAATTCTTGATGAGGGTAACCCAGTGTGGTATAAGAATCAAGAGTGAATTTGATTATTTAGAGGGTGACCCTAGTTGGTTGTGAGTGAATCCAACCAACTGTGACACATGTGGTATACTCTGTGAATACATGTGACGCGTATGAAAACATTGTCAATGAATCCAATGTAGCAGTTTGATTGTGAGTGAATCTGATCAACTTTTCCAAATTAATTCTTGATAAGGGTGACCCAGTGTGTTATAAGAATCGAAAGTGAATTTGATTCTTTAGAGGGTGACCCTAGTTGGTTGTGAGTGAATCCAACTAGTTGTGACACGTATGATACGTGTACTCTGTGAATACGTGTAATGTGTATGAAAACATTATGAGTGAATCCAATGATGGAGTTTGGTTGTGAGTGAATCTAATCAAACTCTAATACATGTGTGACACATGTAAAGGTTTTGTGAGTTTGATGTGAATCTAATTAACTCTAAGACACGTGCGATGCGTGTGAGGATTTGGGAGTGAATCCAATTAATTATTGTGTGTGAATCCAATGAGGGAGTGAATCTAATTAATTATGTAAAGACATTGAGAGTGAATCCAATGTGAACGATTAATGTGTGTTGATAGTTACAACCGAGGACGGTGGTCTCATAAACCAGGAGAACTATACGGGAGTGAGATTTGGGAAATATTTTACTATCCAGTTTTTGTTTAAAAAAGGAAGGCTTATAGAGCAAGCTTGGGTGAAAATAGCCATGCATCCTATGTTTTATGGAATAAAAATATATAAAAATACTCAAGCGGGGATGCTTTGAGTACATGCTTGGGGGGGCAGTTGGGACCCAATTTGGTGTTATACTTCTCATTTTCTGTATATTTGTGTGCATGCACTTCCTGAGGTTTCCGTTTCTCATTTTGATTTTGTGTTGATTTTTCAATATTAACTAAATCTTCTAGTTGATCTAAAGTTGGTGCATCAAATCTTTGAGCATTCCCCCCTTGTAACAAATAAGGATCAACAAACTTTGCTCATGATCAGCAAGTTCTTGCTCATGATCAGCAAGAACTTGCACATGCAATAAACCACCATCAAACCCCAAGAATTTGCATAGAAATTCTTATTAAATTCCATCAATGTATAGATAGAAGCCTCTATAAAAACAATACTCCTACTGTGATAATAATCTTCTTAGTGAGAAGATTGTAAAGACAATAACCTTTACTTTCGACACTATAGACAAAAAAAATGCATTTCACTACCTAGTTTGATATTACGCTGGTGCATGTGTATATGCTAAACAACAAAAAACATGCATATGTTCAATTATAGGTTTCTACTTGAACCAAGTACCATAACCATTGATAGTCTTCAAAGATTTAGCGGGGTACCTATTCAACACATAGGTAGCACATTGAACTGCTTCCATCCAAAACTTGTGGGGAAGTTGTTGACCTTTAACTATGCATCTAGAAATCTCCATGAGATGTTGCATGTCTTAGTATTGCCATTTTGTTGTGGTGTATAAGGAGTTGTATAACTGATGCCTCATGGGGTTCACCTAAAAATATGTAAGTGTAGCATGTGATCAGTTAATCATGAAGGGTATATTAATTCAAAAAATCTATAGAATTACATTTACATGAGGGGTTTTTAAAACAAATTTTTTAAAAAAACCCTAAGTTTATGAATAAAAAGGGGTCATTTTATTCATAAAAGTATGTAACTATAAGGGGTTTTTTTAATACCCCTTAAACGCAGGTGATACATAAAATTTCTTAGAGGTGAACCCCCTGAGACTGATTCTTAATGTCTTCTTGTGCCAAACAATCTTTGATGGCATTGGAAATATATTTCCCCCCTATTAGAATACAGAGTTTGAATTTTTAAGCTAGTTTCATTTTCAACCATAGCAACAAAGTGTTGAAAATGGGAAAATACCTCTTATTTAGCTTTCATAGGGTAAGACCAGCTAAATTTTCTATAATCAATAAATGTACAACAAACTTTATAAATTTCCTCCCAAAGAAGTAGTCCTCATTGGACCATACACATCACTATGTGTAAGTAGCAATTTGTGAACAGCTCTTTCAGTTGCATTATTTGGGAAAGGTGGCGAGTAAGTTAGCCAAGGATGCATCCTTCACAAATATACCTTGACGGTGGATCAAGATGAGGAAGATCCTCTAACATCTCATGTTGTTGCTAAAGCATCAAACCACCAATAAAAGTGTGGCTGGACCTAGAGTCCAAAGTATATTTATGCTTCAAACTTGCAAGTAGGAGATCTAGCAAGTGTTATAGCTTGCCAAACAACCAGTCATTTAGGCTAGATGGAAAGCTAAAACACTTGCCATCTCTCATAACGCAATGCAGGAAATCATTTATGCTCTTGTGCATGCATATGGGAATTAAGAGAGCAAGAGTGCTACTCAACTTTGCTTTCCAAGATGGTAAATGTGGGTAAGCACTTTTGCATGCTTGTTGTACATTATTTAAGATAAGCAAGTTATATGGATTACAATTACAATGTAATGGTGTACTCATGATTTATATAGAGTATACAAAATGCTCCACACTTTGCTTTTGGTTGCTTGTTCATGCAAAGTACAATTTGAAGCTATGTTTATTTTGAATTGGACATAACTTCTAATCTATAGCTCAAGACAACATGCTATAAAAGAAAAAGTGGAGAATTTCTCATGCTCTATTGATTTTAATTTATTTTTTCTAGTAACCAATGCCCCTACTAGAGATTTTACTAGTAAAAATATCGCTAGTAACTTCGTTGGTTATAGTAGCAAGGTTACCAACAACGATTCTACCACAATGATTGGAACCCATCATTTATTGCTAGTAGGACTATTGGTTAGCCCTTATTTTCTTGTAGTGTGTCTAGGAAATTCATGCACTTTGAAATTTGTGACACACTATACTAGATGTCTGGCAGGGAGATGTATAACTAGATAAGGCATCCAACAACTTGACCATAAGTGGGTATGTCAAATGGTTCACCACTGGCACCCTACAAACTAAGTTTTACACTAAGTTCCATTAGTGTAGAAATCGGTTTACAACTTTCCATATTGAGCCTTTTGACTAGTTGCTTGATGTACTTGGATTGCTTAATGACTATACCATCATCTTGCTATATAAATTGCATACCCAAGTAGTATTTCAAAAGACGGAGATCTCACATCTCAAAAGTTCAGGCAAGGCCAAATTTAAAAGTTGTAATGAAATCGTCATTGGTGGTTCACGAACATCTCATCTACATAGAGAAAATGACAATAAGAAAATCCTACTTGTTCTTTTTTAAATATAAAGTGCTTTTTGTAGGACTCTTTTTAAATCCTTGTCTAGTTAAATAGGTATAATTTTCTTGGTCCGTAGCTGTGGGAGCTTGTTTTAAACCATATAAAGGTTTATCAAGCTTGCATAAATTCTTCTCTTGACTAGGTTAGGAATGACTAGTTGGTAGACTCACATAAACTTCTTCCTATGAGTCACCATTGAAAGACGTTGTTTTGATGTTCTGTTGGTACACTTTCCATCTACAATGGGCTACCAAACAATAAAAAGTCGTACAGTGGTCATAAGGAAATTGGCAGAAATTTATCATAATTAATCCCTTTCTGCTAGGCATAACTTTTTGCAAACAAGTTTGGCCTTCTTGCATAACCTTTTGCAACAAGTCTTGCCTTAAACAGATCTATCTCCCTTTCTCGTGACTTTGAAATAACTTCTTCTCTCAAGTCTTGTAGTTTTGTTAAATGTTCATTCACAGACTCTTTTTATTACATATTTTCATTGTCAAGTTTCCTTCTGAGATAGGTAATCCTTGCATCACTTTTAACATGATACATAAATTAGAAAGTATTCTAAGAAAGCATGGATGTTCTAGAAGAAAGACTGTGAAGAATGACAGACCTTTTAATTAATAAGGCAATTAATGCCAAAGCTTGAGAATCATGTGAATCCCATATTCTTTTGGTCATAGTAGTAATTTGAGGAACTTATTATTGGATATGTTAGTCCTATGACCCCCCTTACAGAAGAAAATATGACCCCCCTTACAGGAGAAAATATGACCCCCCTTACAGGAGAAAATATACTAAGGGCGGTCGTCAACACCTATGACATGCTCCCAATGAGGACATTTCTAACCATAAAACTCCCCAGGGAGTACTTTGACCCATCCAATTTATCCTCTTTGTAAATAATACCAAAAAAATCATTTACAGATTTGTTGGCCATACTTTTGTCATGACTGCTAGAGATTTGAAGAAAGAAAGATGGTGGAGTAAAGCTTGAATTGAAGTCAGTAGGCTGATGAACTCTCTAAAATGCTGCTAAAAAATCTCATCCGAATTGCACGGCAGCCAGCTAGAGAGAGAGACACACACACACACATTTTTTTGGAGTTTGTTTTTGCGATGCACTCACCGACCACCACCGTTTTGTATTGAATGAGCTGAAGGCCTGTAGTAGAGCACGGCAACGTGTTGGCGTGCCTTTATATATTGCCGCCTCATTGCAGCAGCAGCCAGCTACACACACACACACACACACACACACACACACACACTTTTTTTGAGTTTGTTTTTGCGAGAGGATGGGGCACCATCGGCATCATCACCATCGCCACCACCCATGTCCGCCACCACCTCGCCCACCCCCTCCATGTCCTCCACCATCCTGCCCACCCCCTCCATGTCCTCCACGATATTGCCCACCCCCTCCATGTCCTCCCGCACCATGCCTCCCACTTTATTATTATTACCGCCGCTGCTGATTATTATTATATATTCAGCTCGGTTCTCTGTCTGTGTGTATCTGTAGTACAGCGTAAATGAATCTGCGATTCCAATACGCGTAGTACAGTAGTTATACCACGTCGATCTTTCCCGATCGGCCTGCATAAATAAATAATAGAGAGAGAATATGTAACTGGTCTACCATGCATTTCATCTACTACGTACAATGAAGCGCTCGAAGGTTTGAGTGTAATAGCTCCTTACGAAGGTGGTGGATTTGTTCTTCTTTAGATTTCTTTTCCTTGAGCTGTAATCTCCAAATTTAAAACTTTTTTAAAAAAAAATGCACATGTTCTCTGCTGTTGGAGAGAGAGGAGTCAATTCTCTGCTGTTGGAGGGAGAGAGAGAGAGAGAGAGAGAGAGAGAGAGAGAGAGAGCAGGGAATGAGTTTTGAATCGAACTCGCTTGGCTAAGCTAGACAGCGAATAAATTTTTGAATCGCTAAGGCGGAGAGAGAGAGAGAGAGAGAGAGAGAGGGCTGATGCAGTACGAAGGCAGTATAATAATAAATTGAAAAATATCATAAAAACATGATTTGAGAAAAGCTCAATATAAGGTTCGGGTGATAAAGATGAAATGTTCGTGGGCTGTTGATTTGACAAGCGTAGCACGGCCTTCGACCTTAGCGCGGTTTTTGAATCGGTTAATGTTATTTTCTTATTAGTTATTGCAACTTTATAGAGGGGGGAGGGGGGCGGGGTTCTTTAATTCAAAATCTAAACATGTATACTTGTAAAAAGGGGGTGGACAATTCTGGTGGTAGTAGCAAATATTTAGAATTTTGAAATTAGGGTTATTTGAAACACATGCGTGGTGCCGGCTATATGGCTTTTTAAGAAGTACAAGCATACGAAGTCGAATTCATACGACATAGAGGACCATTTGCAAAGTGTATAATCGTGTTCTTATCGTAGGTGCATATGCATTCACCTTTTGGCCGTATAAGCCATCACTTGTTGCCTACTAGTAGGGGGCATTAATCATGTTGTATGCTCATGTAGAAGACTATTTGCAAACTGTATAATCATGTTCAGATTATCGTGGCTGTATATATTCACCTTTTTGCCATAGCCACCCATCGCTTGTTTGCGTTCTAGGGGGTGCTAGCTTTGATGGGAGCACAGCTACAATAACTCACTCAATCAATGTTCATGTATAAAAGAGAACACAAGAGAGAGAGTGTAGAAGAAATGTAGTACAGAAATGTGAGGTTTACAGAGATTATAGATTGGTCTTTGAAAGGGAAGAGAACGCAAGAGAGAGAGTGTAGAAGGTGGAGCAATGGCTTAAGGTACAAGAAGTACAAAAATAAATATCAATTCTTGACATCCTATCACTTGCTAGAGTCACACCCACCCATGCACTCAAATAACAAGAGAATTTGATAATTTTTTTTCTCCAAGTGGCGAGAGGTTTTAAACGTCCGAAAAAAATGACGTTTTGGGCTGACGCCGCTTAATGTTATAAAAATTGCATCATTGATAACGTAGATGGCAAATTATTTTTTTGGTAGGAGAGGGTCCGTTTTTGAGAGAGATTTTTTGTGTTGTGACGTTAAACGTCACTTATTGATGTGACTTTTAATATCACATTAATAATAAATACATGATTTGTGATGTTAAATGTCACATGCTTTTCTATGAAAAAAAAAACCCGCCAAAAGCTAATCGCTTGAAGCTCGAAATTGCCATTTCATATTTTCTATGCCTTGTGCTCTTGCTTTTTCTATTTGCTCTACTATTTTATCCTTTTTCTTGCTCTTGCTATATTTTGCTTGCCTAGGATTTGCCTCTTGATGTATCTTACTTGCATAGGGTTTCTCTCTTGCTTGCCAAGAGATTGCCTCTACTCTCTTTCATATATTGTTTTGCCAATCACTATTATCTACTCTTTCTCACATGGACCCAAGAAAGCAACTCTTGCTTATTCTCTTTCTCACATGGACCCAAGGTAGCACATTGAACTACTTCCATCCAAAACTTGTGGGGAAGTTGTTGACCTTTAACTATGCATCTAGAAATCTCCATGAGATGTTGCATGTCTTAGTATTGCCATTTTGTTGTGGTGTATAAGGAGTTGTATAACTGATGCCTCATGGGGTTCACCTAAAAATATGTAAGTGTAGCATGTGATCAGTTAATCATGAAGGGTATATTAATTCAAAAAATCTATAGAATTACATTTACATGAGGGGTTTTTAAAACAAATTTTTTAAAAAAACCCTAAGTTTATGAATAAAAAGGGGTCATTTTATTCATAAAAGTATGTAACTATAAGGGGTTTTTTTAATACCCCTTAAACGCAGGTGATACATAAAATTTCTTAGAGGTGAACCCCTTGAGACTGATTCTTAACGTCTTCTTGTGCCAAACAATCTTTGATGGCATTGGAAATATATTTCCCCCCTATTAGAATACAGAGTTTGAATTTTTAAGCTAGTTTCATTTTCAACCATAGCAACAAAGTGTTGAAAATGGGAAAATACCTCTTATTTAGCTTTCATAGGGTAAGACCAGCGAAATTTTCTATAATCAATAAATGTACAACAAACTTTATAAATTTCCTCCCAAAGAAGTAGTCCTCATTGGACCATACACATCACTATGTGTAAGTAGCAATTTGTGAACAGCTCTTTCAGTTGCATTATTTGGGAAAGGTGGCGAGTAAGTTAGCCAAGGATGCATCCTTCACAAATATACCTTGACGGTGGATCAAGATGAGGAAGATCCTCTAACATCTCATGTTATTGCTAAAGCATCAAACCACCAATAAAAGTGTGGCTGGACCTAGAGTCCAAAGTATATTTATGCTTCAAACTTGCAAGTAGGAGGTCTAGCAAGTGTTATAGCTTGCCAAACAACCAATCATTTAGGCTAGATGGAAAGCTAAAACACTTGCCATCTCTCATAACGCAATGAAGGAAATCATTTATGCTCTTGTGCATGCATATGGGAATTAAGAGAGCAAGAGTGCTACTCAACCTTGCTTTCCAAGATGGTAAATGTGGGTAAGCACTTTTGCATGCTTGTTGTACATTATGTAAGATAAGCAAGTTATATGGATTACAATTACAATGTAATGGTGTACTCATGATTTATATAGAGTATGCAAAATGCTCCACACTTTGCTTTTGGTTGCTTGTTCATGCAAAGTACAGTTTGAAGCTATGTTTATTTTGAATTGGACATAACTTCTAATCTATAGCTCAAGACAACATGCTATAAAAGAAAAAGTGGAGAATTTCTCATGCTCTATTGATTTTAATTTATTTTTTCTAGTAACCAATGCTCCTACTAGAGATTTTACCAGTAAAAATATCGCTAGTAACTTTGTTGGTTATAGTAGCAAGGTTACCAACAACGATTCTACCACAATGATTGGAACCCATCATTTATTGCTAGTAGGACTATTGATTAGCCCCTATTTTCTTATAGTGTGTCTTGAAAATTCATGCACTTTGAAATTTGCGACACACTATACTAGATGTCTGGCAGGGAGATGTATAACTAGATAAGGCATCCAACAACTTGACCATAAGTGGGTATGTCAAATGGTTCACCACCGGCACCCTACAAACTAAGTTTTACACTAAGTTCCATTAGTGTAGAAATCGGTTTACAACTTTCCATATTGAGCCTCTTGACTAGTTGCTTGATGTACTTGGATTTCTTAATGACTATATCATCATCTTGCTATATAAATTGCATACCCAAGTAGTATTTCAAAAGACCGAGATCTCACATCTCAAAAGTTCAGGCAAGGCCAGATTTGAAAGTTGTAATGAAATCCTCATTGGTGGTTCACGAACATCTCATCTACATAGAGAAAATGACAATTAGAAAATCCTACTTGTTCTTTTTTAAATATAAAGTGCTTTTTGTAGGACTGTTTTTTAATCCTTGTCTAGTTAAATAGGTATAATTTTCTTGGTCCGTAGCTGTGGGAGCTTGTTTTAAACCATATAAAGGTTTATCAAGCTTGCATAAATTCTTCTCTTGACTAGGTTAGGAATGACTAGTTGGTAGACTCACATAAACTTCTTCCTATGAGTCACCATTGAAAGACGTTGTTTTGATGTTCTGTTGGTACACTTTCCATCTACAATGGGCTACCAAACAATAAAAAGTCGTACAATGGTCATAAGGAAATTGGCAGAAATTTATCATAATTAATCCCTTTCTGCTAGGCATAACTTTTTGCAAACAAGTTTGGCCTTCTTGCATAACCTTTTGCAACAAGTCTTGCCTTAAACAGATCTATCTCCCTTTCTCGTGACTTTGAAATAACTTGTTCTCTCAAGTCTTGTAGTTTTGTTAAATGTTCATTCACAGACTCTTTTTATTACATATTTTCATTGTCAAGTTTCCTTCTGAGATAGGTAATCCTTGCATCACTTTTAACATGATACATAAATTAGAAAGTATTCTAAGAAAGCATGGATGTTCTAGAAGAAAGACTGTGAAGAATGACAGACCTTTTAATTAATAAGGCAATTAATGCCAAAGCTTGAGAATCATGTGAATCCCATATTCTTTTGGTCATAGTAGTAATTTGAGGAACTTATTATTGGATATGTTAGTTCTATGACCCCCCTTACAGAAGAAAATATGACCCCCCTTACAGGAGAAAATATGACCCCCCTTACAGGAGAAAATATGCTAAGGGCGGTCGTCAACACCTATGACATGCTCCCAATGAGGACATTTCTAACCATAAAACTCCCCAGGGAGTACTTTGACCCATCCAATTTATCCTCTTTGTAAATAATACCAAAAAAATCATTTACAGATTTGTTGGCCATACTTATGTCATGACTGCTAGAGATTTGAAGAAGGAAAGATGGTGGAGTAAAGCTTGAATTGAAGTCAATAGGCTGATGAACTCTCTAAAATGCTGCTAAAAAATCTCATCCGAATTGCCGATTAGAGAATCCAATCAGATGATTAGAGGAGATAAAGAATTTCTACTTATAGAGTGTGAAATTGGACGATTGGATCAGATGATCGAAGAAGGATAATTGCCAATTAAATTGTGAGATCCACAAACGAACAATAGCAGATGATCAGAGGGGTGTGATCAATTGATTAAAAGTCATCGATCAGTTGAAAATCATTGATCGGTGGAAGATTACAGATGAACGATTGAAAAACACCAATCAAACGATTGGAAGAGCACAAATGGGATGATTGGATCGAACTTTTCGATAAGGGGAATCATGGATTGAACTGTAAGATTGGACAATTCGATCAATCGATTGAAGAAGCCATGATTGGAAAATTAGAGTGATTGCTATGTGCAGCAATTAGTGAACCAATCCAATCCATTGATTGGAATGTAGATCAAATTATTAATGTGAACGATTGAAGAAGTTGATGATTGGGGAAGTGAGATTTTTTAGGCTAGCAATTATAAAAGCCAGACGATTGAAATATTCATGATTGCTCAGACTATTAATTGGACTATTGAGTGATTAGAAAATTGCAAACCATTGTAGATTTTATCTACCACGTGACGCACTGTAATGAAGCAGTGGAAAAAAATAGAATCCTGGACAGCTCTCTCGAATAATCTCGAGACAAAAATTATCATCAACGAATTCATGAAAAAAATGGACACTATAATCAATAGAACTATAATCAATTGGCTATATGATTACAATATAGTTGATCAATTGTTGTGTAGTTTTTTGTTTGTTTGTAGAGTGTGTGTTTACCAGACTATATGCTATAGTGTGTGTTTACCAAACTATATGCTATAGTCTACACTCAAATGGAAACCACCAAACAAGCTACTGCACAGCCAACTGTGTGAGATGTTTGCACACAAGGTTTCTACATAATAGTTAAAAACCTCAAGAAAACAACTAATAACACCTCCTAAGCTCCACTCTATAGAAAACTAAAATATGTAGGATAATCTATGAAAATCTTGTAAGTTGTGTAGCTTGAAAAACAAAGAAATAAGTAATGGAGAACTTTGCTCTAATATACCACTATTAGCTTTGATGGAAGCAAATCTACAAACACTGACTCGCTCACATATTAAAGAGAACACAAGGGGTGGAAAGTATGTAGAAGGCTAGCTCACTTGGAGTAGTTGCTCGAGGTACACTGAAGTACAAAAATGAGTAGCAATCTAGAGCCCAACATTTAAAAGCGAGCCTTGCCTATGGTCATGATTACACAACCTCATTACGAATATCCTACCTTTAAAAAATAGTTAGCTCTTATCATAATATTTTTTTTCTTCTCCTCTCATGCTCGATATTGCCTTTAGTAACTGTAGATCTAATATCTAAAGAGCTTAGAGATTTCTTTTTCTAATGCAAATCCAATTATGGTGTGTAACCCTATGGATATCATAATCGATATGGCCTTTAGCAACTATAGATCCAATATCTAAAGAGCTTAGACACTTCTTTTTCTAATGAAAATCCCATTATGATGCGAAACCCTATGAATATCATGCATGGTTAGTAAATGAGCATTTTGTATGCAAGATTACTTGTGTAATTTTAGATAATGTCCTAGAGCTAGCGAGGTAGGACTAAAAGGCTCAAGAGTCTACTAGAAAGAAGGTAAATATTTTATGCATCAAAGAAATGGGATTGTGACCTCCAAGTGGATTTTGTCCAGCTTGAGAATAGGGTTAGGGTTTTTATAAGGTGGCTACTATTATACTTACACATTATAACTAAGATATGGGTTTGATGAGATTGAAATTTTAACCATAGTTAAATAGTGTTTCAAATGTTTGTTGTTAATAGATTAGGCCTAAAAGTGACAATTATGGGTGGTTGTACAATAAGGGTCCTCACTTTGGATCACCTTCCAAGTTTTTTTGTAGCAAATAAACATTCATTTTTTGACCAAAATTGGCTAATCTCACCCACTTGGCAAATGAATTTGACATTGAGATAACATCACACTCTTAATTGTGCACTTAAACATATGGTCGGATCAAAAATAAAAAAATTCAAACACCAAATTTTCTACGTCACAAATATAGTACATATGGCGTTTCCCTTAGAGGTAGATAGTACGACCATAAATTTTTATTTGCAAACAAGGAAGTCATGCAATGGAGATCTTACCTTGATTTATTAAGTAATTTTTACATGTAATTTCTATTTTTAATTAATTATTATCTTATTTTAAAGTACACAAAAGGGCATTTTTTTTGTATAGCACATCTTTATACAAACGACTATGTATTTTAACTTACTTGAATGATCCAACAATAGACAATTATAAGGAAAATGTGCCCATATGGTCAAATTTTATTCTTAATAGTTAGATTTTTCAAGATCTCCAGTGTAAATTTACCTCAAAGTTTTGAAGTAACTAAACATAATTAGTAAGTTAATTATAAAAAAATATTTTTATGTGATTACGTAATAATTTTATATAAGCAAGTAGTGCTAATCAAGATGAATATTTAAAAAAAAGGTTTATTTTGAGTAAGAAATAATCTATTTTCATCTATTTTATGTGAAAGTAGCTCTACTTGAGTCAAGCCTAAACAAAAGTCTAACTAGGATTCGAAAAGTAGGTTAGGTAATGTACCAAACATAGCTGGAGAACCCTCAGGCGGTCACACATGTGGCCAAGTGTTTGACATGTCACCTACACATGGCATTCATTCCACCTAGATGTACCACCTCACTATTGCACCTCAACATTGATGACATGGCACGGCTTGTTCACACACTAAGTGTAAAGTAACTGAAATTCCTCTAACACATGTGCTAGTACAATCGCGCAATGCTGCGCACAAGCACGCATAAATAATATGTACAATCATTTGACACGTGGCTAACAAAATAACTCATACGATAGCCTCATCCAATTCATCGCAACTAGGAGATTTATGTGATGGAAGTGTGCTTTTTTACAACACTACTTGTAAGAAAACATTTAAAGAGGGCCTGAGAGGTGCATGACAAAATTGTGTACCTAATCCTCGACCGTGGAACCCTTCTTGGGGCTTTTTACGTGGCACAACAAAATTTTGCGTGCTGAAAGAAAGGCTTCATTTCGTATCGTAGAATCCTTGAAGGGTTGCATTTCCAAATTTGAAGTTAAAAATAAAAATAAAAATGCTTCACCGCAGATGTGTGTTGACAAGGACGGGCATTCAAACGTTTGTTGAGCTTGAAAGGGGTAAGTTGAAGTGATGCACTCACCGACGACCACCACCGTTTTGGAAAAGCCGCGTGTAGGACGATGCAATATTGAATGAGCTGAAGGCCTGTAGTAGAGCACGGCAGCCAGCTACACACACACACACACACACACACATTTTTTTGGAGTTTGTTTTTGCGATGCACTCACCGACCACCACCGTTTTGTATTGAATGAGCTGAAGGCCTGTAGTAGAGCACGGCAACGTGTTGGCGTGCCTTTATATATTGCCGCCTCATTGCAGCAGCAGCCAGCTACACACACACACACACACACACACTTTTTTTGAGTTTGTTTTTGCGAGAGGATGGGGCACCATCGGCATCATCACCATCGCCACCACCCATGTCCGCCACCACCTTGCCCACCCCCTCCATGTCCTCCACCATCCTGCCCACCCCCTCCATGTCCTCCACGATATTGCCCACCCCCTCCATGTCCTCCCGCACCATGCCTCCCACTTTATTATTATTACCGCCGCTGCTGATTATTATTATATATTCAGCTCGGTTCTCTGTCTGTGTGTATCTGTAGTACAGCGTAAATGAATCTGCGATTCCAATACGCGTAGTACAGTAGTTATACCACGTCGATCTTTCCCGATCGGCCTGCATAAATAAATAATAGAGAGAGAATATGTAACTGGTCTACCATGCATTTCATCTACTACGTACAATGAAGCGCTCGAAGGTTTGAGTGTAATAGCTCCTTACGAAGGTGGTGGATTTGTTCTTCTTTAGATTTCTTTTCCTTGAGCTGTAATCTCCAAATTTAAAACTTTTTTTAACAAAAATGCACATGTTCTCTGCTGTTGGAGAGAGAGGAGTCAATTCTCTGCTGTTGGAGGGAGAGAGAGAGAGAGAGAGAGAGAGAGAGCAGGGAATGAGTTTTGAATCGAACTCGCTTGGCTAAGCTAGACAGCGAATAAATTTTTGAATCGCTAAGGCGGAGAGAGAGAGAGAGAGAGAGAGAGAGAGGGCTGATGCAGTACGAAGGCAGTATAATAATAAATTGAAAAATATCATAAAAACATGATTTGAGAAAAGCTCAATATAAGGTTCGGGTGATAAAGATGAAATGTTCGTGGGCTGTTGATTTGACAAGCGTAGCACGGCCTTCGACCTTAGCGCGGTTTTTTAATCGGTTAATGTTATTTTCTTATTAGTTATTGCAACTTTATAGAGGGGGGAGGGGGGCGGGGTTCTTTAATTCAAAATCTAAACATGTATACTTGTAAAAAGGGGGTGGACAATTCTGGTGGTAGTAGCAAATATTTAGAATTTCGAAATTAGGGTTATTTGAAACACATGCGTGGTGCCGGCTATATGGCTTTTCAAGAAGTACAAGCATACGAAGTCGAATTCATACGACATAGAGGACCATTTGCAAAGTGTATAATCGTGTTCTTATCGTAGGTGCATATGCATTCACCTTTTGGCCGTATAAGCCATCACTTGTTGCCTACTAGTAGGGGGCATTAATCATGTTGTATGCTCATGTAGAAGACTATTTGCAAACTGTATAATCATGTTCAGATTATCGTGGCTGTATATATTCACCTTTTTGCCATAGCCACCCATCGCTTGTTTGCGTTCTAGGGGGTGCTAGCTTTGATGGGAGCACAGTTACAATAACTCACTCAATCAATGTTCATGTATTAAAGAGAACACAAGAGAGAGAGTGTAGAAGAAATGTAGTACAGAAATGTGAGGTTTACAGAGATTATAGATTGGTCTTTGAAAGGGAAGAGAACGCAAGAGAGAGAGTGTAGAAGGTGGAGCAATGGCTTAAGGTACAAGAAGTACAAAAATAAATATCAATTCTTGACATCCTATCACTTGCTAGAGTCACACCCACCCATGCACTCAAATAACAAGAGAATTTGATAATTTTTTTTCTCCAAGTGGCGAGAGGTTTTAAACGTCCGGAAAAAATGACGTTTTGGGCTGACGCCGCTTAATGTTATAAAAATTGCATCATTGATAACGTAGATGGCAAATTATTTTTTTGGTAGGAGAGGGTCTGTTTTTGAGAGAGATTTTTTGTGTTGTGACGTTAAACGTCACTTATTGATGTGACTTTTAATATCACATTAATAATAAATACATGATTTGTGATGTTAAATGTCACATGCTTTTCTATGAAAAAGAAAACCCGCCAAAAGCTAATCGCTTGAAGCTCGAAATTGCCATTTCATATTTTCTATGCCTTGTGCTCTTGCTTTCTCTATTTGCTCTACTATTTTATCCTTTTTCTTGCTCTTGCTATATTTTGCTTGCCTAGGATTTGCCTCTTGATGTATCTTACTTGCCTAGGGTTTCTCTCTTGCTTGCCAAGAGATTGCCTCTACTCTCTTTCATATATTGTTTTGCCAATCTCTATTATCTACTCTTTCTCACATGGACCCAAGAAAGCAACTCTTGCTTATTCTCCTCACCCAAATCTTGCAAGACTTGGGCTCTAGACGGACACACATTGAGAGATTCAATGACTACTATGCATGATGCCACTATCGCGGGGGAGATCTAAGAGCATTAATAGACATGATGAGAGAGAGATGCCAATCACAAAAGAAGCTCCCTTCACCATACAAAAATCAGAAACTAGGGTCGGAGGTGCACCTCCAACAAGTAGTAAAGCGGTGGTTGTAGAGGAGCAACGAAAGAAGAAGCTCTCTATCTTGTTAGTCTCAATTGTCTAGCTCTCTCCATCTAGAATGCTCTCTCGGTAGATACTCCTAGGAACTTGAGTGTGGACATCGGTGGGCATTGTCTAACCTGTATGGTGGATAAGGCTTCATCCCTATGGCATCTCAATGCATGTCGGTGCTACCGGCATGCTTAGGTAGCTACCGACATGCTTAAGTAGCTACCTAGTGCTACCCGACATGCTTAGGTAGCTACCCGACATGCGTAGATAGTTACCTAGCATGCACGGAGATCTCCCGGCATGCTTAAGTAGCTACTAGTGCATGCCGCATGCTATCTTCACATGCTGGTGCATGCGGGTAGTTATTGGCATACTTAGGTGCCTATCACCATACATTGGGAGATACCAGTGCACGTTGCTAGCTACTAGCATGCTTAGGTAGCACACGCCAAGTATTCGGTAGCTACCTAAGAATTTCGGTTGCTCTTAGTGCATACCACGTAGCTACCTAAGCACTAGGAGCACCTGGCATGCATCGATAGGAGCCCCTAGGAGCTCCCACTGCATGCCAATAGCTACCACCATGCACTGACGAGATAGCACCCGCATTGGGAGCTCCCACTGCATGTGCCAATAGCTACCACCATGCACTGACGAGATAGCACCCGACATGCATTGGGAGCTCTCGGTGCAATCGGCATGCTTGGGTGGCACCCAACATGCATTGGAAGGTCGCATCTGGATGCATGCCATTAGCTACCAGCGTGCTTAGGTAGCACCCGATCGAAGCTCCCAAGTACGACGCCGGTAGCTACCCCTTATGCTTTAAGTTGACATGAGTCCATTGACATATACTCCATCCATGATATGAGAATTGTAATTGTACATATCAATGGTTTCAAGGACGAAACCTTCTGGGTGGGGATGGTTTGTAATAAAGTGAAATAGTCTCATAAGAATAATGGGCCCAAGGCCAATTGACCGTTAACACTTATGATAGTGTGAAAGAGGGGTCATGTATATAGGCCACATACACCATATTTTTGGTACCTTTTTGATAATCAAGAATACACAAGTCTCTTACTTTCTCTTCTTGCTCTAAACCTAGGCTAATGATCCTAACCTAGGCTAATTAGGCTAAATCTAGGTTAATCTAGTTGCCACTTTCTTTCATAACTCAAGCACTAAAGCTTCTTCACACACTAAGTAAGTGTAAAACAACTGAAATTCCTCTAACACGTGCTAATACAATCGCAATGCTATGCACTAGCGTGCATAAATAATATGTACAATCATTTGACACATGGCTAACAAAATAACTCATACGAAATAATAACAATCCGACAGATGATATAGACAAGATCCTCCATGTGCAACACATGCAGTGCTCATCACGTATCTCACAAACCTAAACATATTAGTTATTCCAATTGATTGTTATCACAACGATTAATCACAATATGAAACATTGATAGTAGGCATAAACACAACATACGTTCAGCACATGTTACACTACAATTGAGAGTATCATTTTACACATTATCTAGCATGGCATATCTTATCACTTGTTGCACTTCGATGAGTGTATCACTATATGCATCATCTAGCATGGCATGTCGTTTGCATAAATCACTTGTTACACTTCGATCGTGTGCAATTGTCTAGCAATCATAGTCCACTTGTTTCACTTTGATAACACAGAGTCGACAAGCATGGCGCTCCTCATTACACTCTTTAATTATAGCATACACCCGTTAAAGCATGGTCTCAATCTATACCAATAATACTAGGTAGCTAGTATTTAATGTGGGGTCACCAAACTTGTCATGTTTCTCTTTCATCCATCTATGCAAGCGTGCTTTCTTACCGAAAACGTAGCCTCATCAAATTCATCCAAACTAGGAGATTTATGTGATGGAAGTGTGCTTTCTTACAACACTACTTGTAAAAAAACATTTAAAAGGGCCTAGGAGGTGCATGACAAAATTGTGCACCTAATCCTCGAGCGTGGAACCTTTCTTGGGGCTTTTTACATGGCACAACAACATTTTGCATGCAAAAGAAAGGCTTCATTTTGTAGAATCCTTGAAGGGTTGCATTTCCAAATTTGAAGTTAAAAAAAATAAAAATGCTAGTCCCCTTCACCGCAGATGTATGTTGATGAGGACGGGCATTCAAACGTTAGTTGAGCTTTAAAGGGGTAAGTTGAAGTGATGCACTCACCACCACCACCGTTATGGAAAAGCCGCGTGAAGGACAATGCAATATTGAATGAGCTGAAGGCCTATAGAGCACGGCAGCCAGCTACACACACACATAGACACACACACACACACACATTTTTTTGAGTTTGTTTTTGCGATGCACTCACCGACCACCACCGTTTTGTAGGACAATGCAATATTGAATGAGCTGAAGTCCTGTAGAGCACGGCAGTGTGTTGGCATGTCTTTATATATTGCCGCCTCCCCTCATTTTGATAATTACAGCAACAACCAGCTACGCGCACACACACACACACACATTTTTTTGAGTTTGTTTTTGCGAGAGGATGGGGCACCATCGGCATCGCCACCACCCATGTTCGCCACCACCTTGCCCACCCCCTCCATGTCCTCCACGATATTGCCCACCCCCCTCCATGTCCTCCCACATCTTGCCCACCCCCTACATTGGGAGATACCAGTGCACGTTGCTAGCTACTAGCATGCTTAGGTAGCATACGCCATGTATTCGGTAGCTACCTAAGAATTTGGGAGCTCTCAGTGCATACCACGTAGCTACCTAAGCACTAGGAGCACCTCTAGCATGCTTTGACGAGAGCACCTGGCATGCACATTGGGAGCTCCCAGTGCATGCCGGTAGCTACCACCATGCACCGGTAGCTTGGGTAGCACCCGACATGCATTGGGAGCTCTCGGTGCAGCCGCCATACTTGGGTAGCACCCGACATGCATTGGGAGCTCTCGGTGCAACCGTCATGCTTGGGTAGCACCCAACATGCATTGGGAGGTCGCGTCTGGATGCATGCCATTAGCTACCGGCGTGCTTAGGTAGCACCCGATATGCAATCGGATCTCCCAATGCACACCGGTAGCTACGCAACTACTTTGGTAGAACCTACCATGCATTGGGAGCTCTTGGTGCATGCCGGTACTAACCGGCATGCATTGGGAGCTCTTGGTGCATGCCGGTACTAACAGGCCTTCTTAGGCAGCACCCCTTATGCATTGGGACCTCCCAATGCATATTGGTAGCTATCTGCCTACTTAGGTAGCACCTATCATGCATTGGGAGCTCCCAATGCATATGCCAATACCTACCTACATGCTTAGGTTGTACTAGCATGCTTAGGTAGCATCCAACATGTATCGAGAGCTATCAACATGCACATCGAGACCTCTGAATGCATGTCGGTAACCCACCAGTAGCACCTAGCATGCATTGGGAGCTCCCAATGCATGCCAGTAGTATAGCTACCAGCATACTTAGGTAGTACCCAACATGTATTCGGAGCACCCGACACTCGGGGGGGGTCACTATATGTAAATCCTCTATATCACGTGCGTTCAAGGCCTATTTAAAAAGTCCCTTATCTGTGAAATTTTTAGTGAATATAATGTATCCTTTCCTATTCAAATCTGTATTTTTTTTAAAAATACAATAAATAAATCCCCTCTGTAAATATATTTCTGTAAGTTTTAAATATTTAAAATGTCCTTCTGTTGAACCCACGTGATACTTACATATTTATACGAGTGACCCCCCCGAGACCCGACATGCATTGGGATCTCCTAGTGCATGGCGGTATCGGCATGCTTGAATCGGCATGCATTGGGAGCTCCTGGCACATGCCGGTAGCTACAGGCATGCTTTAGTGGTACCCTAGCGTGCATTTTGGGAACTCAAGGTGCATGTTGTGGAAGGCTTCGTTGTTACAGCTTAGTTATCTATGTTTGTGTTTATTGTTAAACATGTGGTTTAAGACCAATAAACATTCATCTCAGCTATTGAGATGTAGGTGCGAGATAGTTACCAGCTATTATGCAGATGTTAAGCACTAGTTCACATTTAGTAAGCATTCCTCTTAGTGTGTGTGAAGTAGGTACGAGCTGTTGAAATATACAAGTGAATAGGGTGTGTAAGGGAATAAGCCCTTGGTTAGAGGCTATAAAAGAGGATGTGTAAATGTGAAAGAACTTGTGAAAAGGTGAGAAGAATCTACTAGGAGAGAATAAAGGGTAGCATGAGAAGATTTAGGAAGTGTGGAGATATTCTAGGAAAAGTGAAGAGGTGGAGAGAATCAAGCAAAAGAGGTGGAGTGAATCAAGGAGAAATCAGTGGGATTAGATGCTTGGATGTAAACTCTATAAATTGAGGCATTGGCCTAATGAGAATTTGCTGGTTTTTTATTATCCATGCCTACATTAAGCTATTTGTTAATTACTTACTAATTACATCTTAATCACTTTGTTAATGATGTTGATTCTAGTATTTGATCCACCATAGCTCATCACATTGCTCTAATTTCAACATGGTATCAGAGCCATGCCTAGAATCCATCAGGTTTATGAGCCCATTATTTAATTAATTAGGATTAGTAGATAATAAAAAATTAATTTTAGTTAGTTTTCAACTCACCTCTGTACCCCCAGCTGGTGGAGGAGCTCTAGCTCTTTGCACACTCAACCATTGCCCAAACCCTTCTAGCCCAAGATAGCCAACCCATAGGCCATAGGATCCCTAGCCAAGCCAATCACAAGTGCAAACCGCCGACGCATGAGGAAGAAATCACGATTTTCTGCAGCGCAGGTTGAATTTGTAGATCTTGTCCACTTCAAATCAAATTGACCTAATTCCTCTTAGTCCCGGGGGTTTTCAAGCATGCTCTACAAGCTGGTGAAGACAGAATTCAATTTCATCAAATCTACAGTGAGATCCAAGCTCTTCATAATCTGCAGGTGACTTTGGTAAAACACAGATTAAGCTTTCAATATTTGGTCAAATCTTGTGTTTCTTGGCTTAATCCTCTACTAGACTCATTATTGATGGCCTTGAAAGCATTTGCGCTCATTTGAAGTCTAAGGCACCAGATCTAGACTCCCCGCATACTCTATTTTTTGTACACAAAACAGTGGATTAATTTACTAATCAGTACTAATCACTGTGTTTTGGTACAATTGAGGGTTCAAACTAACCATTAGGTATCTGATATAGATCCCTATAACTTCAGATTGCAATTCGGAGTTGATTTGGTATGCTCAACCATTCCATACAAATTGGTTATCCTTGATTTAATGTAATTTCTGGTAAAATTGTGCTGATAAATTTGTGATAATCATCATTTTACATTTAACCCTTGGTTATTTCCTGTAAATCTCACTCAAATTCAAGATTATTCATAGCCAGAGTTGCATTTGGGAATGTGCATTAGAATGAATGCTATATGCATTATGTATTGGGCACATTGCATCAGTGTAAAAATGGGATCAGACACTGCCCTGGTCCAGAATAAGGCAAGAGGTAAGACCTCCTGCATAAATTTGGCTTTGCATTGCATAATGATACAAGATAAACATCAAAAGCCCAAAGGAGCTGTCAACAAAACATTTAAACATGTTACTCACATGGAGCAAGAAGACCTGAGAGACGGACAAGCTCATGGCCCCAGCCATGAAAGAAGAAGAACATCCACACCAAGAAGATCTAAAGGAAGACATGGACATGAGAAGAGAAGCTTCCCCCCCAAGAAGACTGAAAGAAGAGACGGACGCGTGGAGAGAAGCTGCCACAACAAGGAGACTGAAGACAAGAGAAGATGTGAGGCTCCAAAGAGTGAGGAGCCATGTGAAAGTCTCTGAGAGAGAGAGAGAGAGAGAGAGACCCCACAACCCAATGTAACCTGTCCCAACAAAGTAAAACCACCTCTGAGACTGATGATGTAGGCCACGTGGTAAATGTATGTGTGAGTACTTTAGTCAAGGTCGCGGGCAACTATAGTAAGCCTTGGACACATAGAGAGAGAGAGTGTTAAGGACTATGAGTTTAGGGACTTGAGGCACTGGTCGCGCATGCTATCAAGTAAGAAAGAAACTTGGTATAGGGTCTAGGTGTGCTAAGATAACTTGAGGGGAGGTGTGCTAGACATTAGTCGGCAGACTATCAAGTAAGGAGGGAAACTTGGTATAGGGTCTAGGTGTTCTAGGAGTATTCACTTGAGGGGAGGTGTTGAAATATACAAGTAAATAGGGTGTATGTAGGAACAAGCCCTTGGTTAGAGGTTGAAAAAGAGGATGTGTAAATGTGAAAGAACCTGTGAAAAGGTGAGAAGAATCTACTGGGAGAGAATAAAGGGTAGCATGAGGGTAGCATGAGAAGATTTAGGAAGTGTGGAGATATTCTTGGAAAAGTGAAGAGGTAGAGAGAATCAAGCAAAAGAGGTGGAGATATTCTGGGAGAGGTGGAGTGAATCAAGGAGAAATCAGTGGGATTAGATGCTTGGATGTAAACTCTATAAATTGAGGCATTGGCCTAATGAGAATCTGCTGGTTTTTTATTATCCATGCCTACATTAAGCTATTTGCTAATTACTCACTAATTATACCTTAATTATTTACGAATCACTTTGTTAATGATATTGATTCTAGTATTTGATCCACCATAGCTCATCACATTGCTCTAATTTCAACACGAGCTAGCTCTGCCAGTAGCTCGGGAGTTATCAACATGCATTTTTGGTAGCACCACTCTGCATGCATTGACATCTACTGGCATGCTTAGTTACCATTGGGAGCTCTCGGTACATGGCAATAGCTATTGTCATACATTGGTCCCAACATGCATTGGCAGCTTGCATGCCGGTGGCTACATGCATGCATCGAGAGCGAGTGCTACCAATGCATTGACAGCCACCCACCAGCATGCATTAATAGCTCTATTGGTATGCATTGACATATCTACTAGCATGCTTAGATAGCATCGGGAACGCATTGCTTAGGTAGGCTTCGGCATATATCCGGAGCTACCAATATGCATCCTGCACATGCATTGAGAGATCTTGGTGCACCCAGTAGATATCAACATGCTTGGGTTGTTGATTGGTGTGCACACCCCTTAGAATTACTAGCATAAACTTAAGCTAATGAGTTGTAGGATTTGGACATTAAAACAAGAAGTGGTTACAAGAGGGTAGTGGGGAGCTACAATCTTGTGGAGGTTATGCGAGCCCAATAGTCACATGGTTGGATGGCTATATAAATCCCCTCTTGTATGAAAATTGTACATGACTCTTGTATGCAAATTATATACAAGATAATGGATATGGAATTCACCATGATGTTTTGCTCGTATCTTTATCTTGTATCTTTTATCTTGTTCCTAATCCATGTCTCTTACACCAAGCTCATGTGTACGTGTGTACTCCATGGCTGCGTGTGTAGGAGCATGTGTTTTCCCTCATGTTAGCTAGGCTATGCTAACATGGGTAGCACACGGCATACATTGGGAGCTCTCGTTGACGCATGCCACTACTGACATACTTAGGTTGTCTATTTATGTTTAGGTAGCATTTTGCATCATGCATCTGTGGGAGCTACTAGGAGCCCTTGTTGCGCACGATGGGTCTACCGGTGCACGCATGCCATCAGATGATCCCAATGCATGCCGGTAGCTATCGGCATGCACCAGTAGCACCTCGGTACATACCAGTAGCTACTGACATGCACTAGTACCACCTGGTGTATGCATTGGGAGCTCGTGGTTCATGCTAGTAGCTACCAGAATTGTTAGGTAGCACCCAACATGCATTGGGAGCTCTTGGTGAAAGCCGACAGCTTGCTTAGGTAGCACCCGATAGCAACCAACCTGCTTAGGTAGCACCCAACATGAATTGGGAGCTCTTGGTGCATGCCGACAACTACCGGCATTCTTAGGTAGCACCTGACATGCATTGGGAGCTCTTGGTGAAATCCAATAGCAACCATCCTACTTAGGTAGCACCCTACATGCATTGGGAGCTCCTAGTGCATGCTCAGAGCTACCTACATGCTTAGGTTGTACCGGCATGCTTAGATAGAATCCGACGTGCATCGAGAGAGCTACCAACATACACCGGGAACTCCTAATGCATGTGGGTAGCCATCGGTAGCACCCAACATGCATTGGTGGTGGGAGATCCCAGTGCATGCATTAGATGACCATCAATAGCCACACTGGTAGTACCTGGCATGCATTAGGAGCTCCCAATGCATGCCGGTAGAAATAAACATGCATAGAGGTATCTACTGGCATGCATTGGGAGCTCTTGGTGCATGCTCGTAGCTACCGGCATGCATTGGGAGCACCCAAGATTCATTGAGAGCTTCCGGTGCATGCCGATGGGGCCATCGGTAGTAGCATCCGACATGCATAGGGAGTTGTTGATGCATGCCAGTAGATACTTGCATCCTTAGGTATGAACTGGGAGCTCCCTATGCATGCTGGTAGCCTACTGGCATGTTTAGGTTATACCGACATGCATTGGGAG
This sequence comes from Cibotium barometz, assembly GCF_041138505.1. NCBI lineage: Eukaryota > Viridiplantae > Streptophyta > Polypodiopsida > Cyatheales > Cibotiaceae > Cibotium > Cibotium barometz. The sequence goes on from NC_141053.1 coordinate 2,060,669, forward strand.
AACTATCGCTCCAAATGCATACATGTAGGTATGGGTAAGTGATCTGTAACATCAAAATCATCAAAAATAGGGTTGTTGTAAACTACTTCTCCCATGCCTCTTCTACAACCTAGACCATGGTTGTAGATGGGTCCAGACACCTTGGTTTTGCATAAGGTCTAAACCTAGTGATAGTCCAATATATCTACTAGACTCTGGTGATGTCAGCTTGCCAATAGCACGATTATTCTGGTTGGGCGGACTTGGTGAAAATGATAGCTTTGTTTATTGTGCACTACTTGTAGCTTGTCCTGCGCTTGGCTGAACGTATTGGCATGTGGATGTCATAAAAAATAGGGTTGTTGTAAACTACAGCCCCCATGCCTCTGCTGCCACCTAGACCACGACTGTAGATGGGTCCAAACACCTTGGGTTTGACCTTGTGATGATAGTCCAATAGGTCTACTAGACTCTCATGATGTTATCTTGCCAATAGCACTCTTATTCTGGTTGTGCTGACCTGGTGAAAATGACAACTTTGTGTGTTGAACACTACTTGTAGCTTACCCTATTGCTCACTGTTTTGACCTATCCTAGTGACACCCACATGTCCAAACTCTTCAAAACTTGAAGGCTCACTTGCATACTTATTGGTGGGTGTACTTATCCTAGTATCAAAAATCATGTGTATGTCATCTTCTATAACCCCCCATGAGCCTCCATGCCTCTGCTACCACCTAGACCATGGTTGTAGATGGTTCGAGACACCTTGGTTTTGTTTTGACCTGGTGATAGTCCAATATATCTACTAGACCCTCATGATGTGAGCTTTCCAATAGCACTCCTCTTCTGGTTGTGCAGACCAGGTGAAAATGATAACTTTGTGTGTTGTACACTACTTGTAGCTTACCTTGTTGCTCACGTTTTTGACCTATCTCAGTGGGACCCACATGTCCAAACTCGTCAGAACTTGATGGCTTACCTATATACACATTGGGTGTAAACTTCTCAGTATCAAAAACCACGTGGAGATCATATGTAACATCAAAATCATCAAAAACAAGGTTGCCTATAAAACTGCAGTCCATTTGCCTCTGCCACCACCTGGACCATGGCTATAACAAAAAAATTCAAAAAGCTATGCAAAATATTTACTAGCCAAAATAGAAAATTATAAGCTTGAAACTGAAAATTCTTAAATAGTCTTGTCTACAAACTACTTTCCCCCTTCATCAGCTCTACAACTTCTTCTCAATTTTAGAAACTTTTTCCACTTTATCGGCTCCATTTTCTTCATTCTCGGCATCCTTCATATCTAAATCAAAGATAAATTCTGAATTACTTTGCTCATTTTCTATAGATCTATTATTGTATCAAATTCTTTTAAAAAATCTGCCTTTGTATCCTGTTTCTTTACCAACTCATTTTCTGACATCACTCTAGTTGGCATAGAGAATGGAAACTCCTCTACAAAAATATGTTCAATTCTATCAATGCAATTGTTTGTTTTCCTCTGATTTTCTTTTGCACTTTGATGCAAAATATCCCAAAAAATTTGGATTTGTGTTCTTCAAATGGAACCAGCTTCTCTTCACTCATACTAATATATGTTTGCACGTCTGCATCACATTTGGGAAAACCTATTGTTCCACTCTAACTGATGATTTCCAATTTCTTTTGTAAATCAGCAATCTATAATTTCAACTAAGAGACCACAATCCTGAGAAAATTTTCCTCCCCCTTTATAAATAGAGCATCATAAGACTTTTCGATATACTCCATTAGGCTATCTTTGTCTTCATTCCATAAATTTTTGCCCGCTTGGAATAAAATATTCTTAAAAACATGAAGATGTAATTTTGACATAAGTACACCCTACACATCAACATAATTTTAACTGCTCTCTCAATTTAAATACATGCCAATAGCTACAATAGCTATTGGTGTGCTTAGGTAGCACCCTGCATGTATTCGGAGCTCCCACTGCATGATGTCGGTAGCTACTAGCGTGCTTAGGTAGTACTCAACATGAATTGGGAGCTTTAGGTGCATACCAGCATGCAGTGGTAGAAACCCACATGCATCGGGAGCTCGAGCTCCCAATACATGAGGGTAGCTACCGGCATGCACCGATAGTACCAGGCATGCACTGATAGCTATCGACATGCTTAGGTAGCACCCCGCATCATGAATTGGGAGCTCCTATGCAGGCTTAGGTTGTACCAGCATGCTTAGGTAGCATCCGACATGCATCGGGCGCTACCAGTATGCACTCGGAGCTCCCAATGCGTGCATGTACCACCCGACATACAGTGCAAGCTCCTCGTGCATGCCGATAGCTATGGGCATGCTTTAGTAGCACCGAGCATGCTTAGGTATGCATTGCGAGCTACTAACATTTACTGGGAGCTCCCAATGTATGCTAGTAGCCACCAACAACACTCGGCATGCATTGGGAGCTCTTGATGCATGCCGGTAGCTACGAACATTCTTAGGTAGCACTTGGCATGCATTGGGAGAACCCGACATGCATTCAGAGCTCCTGGTGCATGCAAGTAGCCTCAGGAATGTTTAGGTTGTACTGGGATGCATCAAGAGCTACCAGCATTAACCGGGAGCTTCCAATGCAAGCAGGTAGCTACAAACATGTACTCGTAACACCCAACATACACTAATAGCTACTAGCATTCTTAGGTAGCACCCCACCTTGCATGAATTTGGAGCTCTCGATGCATGCTTAGGTATGCATCCAGAGCTAGCAACATGCACTTGGAGCGCCCAATGCATGCCAATAGCATGCCAGTATGCATTGGAAGCTCCTGATGCATGTCGATTGCATTGGTGGGAGCTCCCAGTGCGCGCATGCCGGTAGCTATGCACATGCACCCATGGGAACTCCCAGTGCATGCCGATAAGCTGCTCGCATGCTTAAGTTATATGTGTTTCTATTTATTATTAAGCATGCATTGGGAGCTACCGGTATGCATTGATAGCTCTACTGGCATGCTTAGGTAGCACCCTACATGCATTGAAAGCTACCAACATGCTTAGACAGAATCCGACATGCCTCGGGGAGCTACTAGCATTTGCCCTACATGCATTGAGAGCTCCTAGTGCACTCAGTAGCTACGGGCATGCTTGGGTAGCACCCCTCTGCATTGGGAGCTCTTGCCGGCTATGGACATGCTTAGGTTGTACTAGCACGCTTAGGTAGCATACCTGACATGCATCAGGAGCTACCGAATGCATGGAGAGATGCCAATGCATTCCAGTAGCCACTAGTAGTATCCAAAATGTAGTGGGAGCTCCCAATGCATGCCGGTAGCCTACCGGCATTCTTAGGTAGCACACGTGGCATGCATTGGGATCACCTAACATGCATTGGGATCTCTCTTTGCATACCAACAAGCTTAGGATGTAACGGCATGCATCGGAAGCTCCCAATGCATGCAGGTAGCACTTGGCATGCACTGAGATATCAACATGCTTAGGTAGCGCTTGGCATGCATTGGGAGCTCCCGATGCATGCTTAGGTTATACTAGCATTCTTAGGTAGTATTTGGCATGCATTGGAAGCTACTAGCATGCACTCAGATCTCCCAATGCATGTCAGTACCACTCAACATGCATTGGGAGCTCCCCACCTTGCATGAATTTGGAGCTCTCGATGCATGCTTAGGTATGCATCCCACCAGAGCTAGCAACATGCACTTGGAGCCCCCAATGCATGCCAATAGCATGCCAGTATGCATTGGAAGCTCCTGCATGTCGATTGCATTGGGAGCTCCCAGTGCGCGCATGCCGGTAGCTACGCACATGCACCCAACATACATTGGGAACTCCCAGTGCATGCCGATAAGCTGCTCGCATGCTTAAGTTATATGTGTTTCTATTTATTATTAAGCATGCATTGGGAGCTACCGGTATGCATTGATAGCTCTACTGGCATGCTTAGGTAGCACCCTACATGCATTGAAAGCTACCAACATGCTTAGACAGAATCCGACATGCCTCGGGAGCTACTAGCATTTGCCCTACATGCATTGAGAGCTCCTAGTGCACTCAGTAGCTACCGGCATGCTTGGGTAGCACCCGTCTGCATTGGGAGCTCTTGCCGGCTATGGACATGCTTAGGTTGTACTAGCATGCTTAGGTAGCATACCTGACATGCATCAGGAGCTACCGAATGCATGGAGAGATGCCAATGCATTCCAGTAGCCACTAGTAGTATCCAAAATGTAGTGGGAGCTCCCAATGCATGCCGGTAGCCTACCGGCATTCTTAGGTAGCACGTGGCATGCATTGGGATCACCTAACATGCATTGGGAGCTCTCTTTGCATACCAACAAGCTTAGGATGTAACGGCATGCATCGGAAGCTCCCAATGCATGCAGGTAGCACTCGGCATGCACTGAGATATCAACATGCTTAGGTAGCACTTGGCATGCATTGGGAGCTCCCGATGCATGCTTAGGTTATACTAGCATTCTTAGGTAGTATCTGGCATGCATTGGAAGCTACTAGCATGCACTCAGATCTCCCAATGCATGTCAGTACCACTCAACATGCATTGGGAGCTCCCGGTGCATGCTGGTAACTACATGCATGCTTCAATAGCACACCCAACATGAATTTGGAGCTTTTGGTGCATACTTAGGTTGTACCTGGTATGCTTAGGTATGCGTCACGAGCTACCAACATGCATCGAGAGCTCCCAATGCATGTCGAGAGCACCCAACATGCATTGGGAGCTTAGGGTGCATGTCGGTAGCTATTAGCATGCTTCAATAGCACCCGGGAGCTACGAGCATGCACCGCGAGCTACCAATGCATGCCAACTATTGGCATGCATTGGGAGCTCAAGGTGTATGTCGCTAGCTCTATCGGCATGCTTTAATAGCACCTAGGAGCTACTCGCATGCACTAGGAGCCCACAATGCATGGTAATAGCTACAATAGCTATCAATGTGCTTAAGTAGCACCTTGCATGCATTTGGAGCTCCCACTGCATGTCGGTAGCTACTAGCATGCTTAGGTAGTACTCAACATGCATTGGGAGCTACCACGAGCTCCCAATACATGAGGGTAGCTATTGGCACGCACCGATACTACTAGGCATGCACTGATAGCTACCAACATGCTTAGGTAGCACCTTGCGTGAATTGGCAGCTCCTATGCATGCTTAGGTTGTACCAGCTTGCTTAGGCAACATCCGACATGCATCGAGAGCTACCAGTATGCACTCGGATCTCCCAATGCATGTCGATACCAACCCAAAATACATTGCAAGCTCCTCGTGCATGCCGATAGCCATGGGCATGCTTTAGTAGCATGGAGCATGCTTAGGTATGCATCGGGAGCTAGTGGCATGCACTAGGAGCTCCCAATGGATGTTGGTAGCACCCGTCATGCATTGGGAGCTTCGGGTTCTTGCCAGTAGTTACCGGCATGCTTCAATAGCACCCAGGAGCTATTGGAATGCATCGGGATCTCCCAATGGAATGCACTGGCCAATGGCATGCACTAGGAGCTTCCAATGCGTGCTACCTATCCAAGCATGCCGATAGCTACTATCTAGCATGCACTAGGAGCTACCTAAGCATGTTGGTAGCTACTATTGGCATGCACCAGGAGCTTTCAATGCATGCTAGCAGCTACCGGCATGCTTAGATAGCACCTTCAGCATTCATGGGAAGAGCTCCCAATGCATGCCAGTAGCTATCAACGTGCTTATGTACGTGCATTGGGAGATCTAGGTTCATCCCAGTAGCTACTAGCCTGCTTGCTACGGTAGCACTGCATTGGGAGCTCCTCAACAGGCAGCATTTGGCCTACTTAGGACCTTCCACGCTGGTAGCTACCTATCTTCTTAGGTATTTGTATCTTCTCTGATTAAGAAGCTACCTCCATAGGCTTGAAGGTGATTGTGTGGTATGTAATACTTATACTACAGTTTTGCAGCCAAATTCACGTTATGGGCATGTTTTGATCTCCGTTTGGTCACTACAAGGTATTTTGGGTAATTTTGGAAAGTTCTAGTAGAGAACTGTCTCTAGTCAAAATCTGGTTATTGCAATGTACCAGCGTATTTCGAGAGTGCAGACAATGTTTGCACATGTATTGTTGATATTGGACACGTATGTACATGTACTCTCATCACATCTAGTGACATACAGGTTGTGCCAAAGTACCACTATAGCAACAGTCACACAAAACATACTTATGTGTTTACACATGTATTGTTAATATTGGACACGTATGTACATGTACTCTCATCACATCTAGTGACATACAGGTTGTGCCAAAGTACCACTATAGCAATAGTCACACAAAACATACTTATGTGTTACAAATTACATTCAGAAATTGTCTATTTGAAGGTTTTCGATTGTTGCAAGCTAATATGTCGAGCAGACTCAATCACATTGTTAGTGAGAAGCTGGACAAGAACAACTTCCATGCCTAGAAGTTCAAAATGACTATTTTTTTGATAGGTAAAGGATTTTGAGACTATGTCGAAGGAGACAATGAGGAGCCTCGAGAGTTGTCTGAAGAGAATGCCACTCTAGCAGATATATAGGCATTCGAGGATTAGAATCAGGGTGCAAGGAAAGTTATGTATTGGCTTTTAATCAGTGTCGCAGACATAATGATAGGAAACATTCGCATTTGTGTGGGATAATTTCTCGTGGTATGGGACACTAGAATTTATTACACATAGAAGTCTATCATACAATTCGCATTTGTGTGGGATAATTTCTCGTGGTATGGGACACTAGAATTTATTACACATAGAAGTCCTTCATACAATGTCTCTTTTACATGTCTATGATGAATACTTAGTGATATTTATCTGTGACGGATAACTTATTACAAATTGAGTATTGGGTGAGAGTGAATCCAATCAACTGTGACATGCGTGATGCATGTAAGGAATGTGTGAGTTTGATTTTGAGTCAATCCAATCAACTCTTCTCTGAAACTAATTCTTGATGAGGGTAACCCAGTGTGGTATAAGAATCGAGAGTGAATTTGATTATTTAGAGGGTGACCCTAGTTGGTTGTGAGTGAATCCAACCAACCATGACACATGTGGTATACTCTGTGAATACATGTGATGCGTATGAAAACATTGTCAGTGAATCCAATGTAGCAGTTTGATTGTGAGTGAATGTGATTAACTTTTCTGAATTAATTCTTGATAAGGGTGACCCACTATGGTATAAGAATCGAGAGTGATTCTGATTCTCTAGAGGGTGACCCTAGTTGGTTGTGAGTGAGTCCAACCAGTTGTGACACGTATGATACCTGTACTCTGTGAATACGTGTAATGTGTATGAAAACATTGTGAGTGAATCCAATGATGGAGTTTGGTTGTGAGTGAATCCAATTAAACTCTAATACATGTGTGACACATGTAAAGATTCTGTCAGTTTGATGTCAATCTGATCAACTCTAAGATACGTGCGATGCATGTGAGGATATTCGGAGTGAATACAATTAATTATTGTGTGTGAATCCAATATGGGAGTGAATCCAATTAATTATGTAAAGACGTTGAATCCAATGTGACTGATTAATGTGTGTTGATAGTTACAACCAAGGATGGTCGTCTCCTAAATCGGAAGAACTGTCATAGAAGTGAGATTTTCAAAATATTTTACTATCCAATTTTTGTTTAAAAAAGTAAGGCTTATAGAGCAAGCTTGGGGAAAAATAGCCATGCATACGTGTCACAACTGGTTGGATTCACTCACAACCAACTAGGGTCACTCTAAAGAGTTAGATTCACTCTAGATTCTTATACCACAGTGGGTCACCCTTATCAAGAATTAATTCAAAAAAGTTTATTAGATTCACTCACAATCAAACTACTACATTGGATTCACTAACAATGTTTTCATACGCGTCACATGTATTCACACAGTATACCACATGTGTCATTTTTGGTTGGATTCACTCACAACCGACTAGGGTCACCCTCTAAATAATCAAATTCACTCTTGATTCTTATACCACACTGGGTTACCCTCATCAAGAATTAGTTTCAGATGAGTTGATTGGATTGACTCAAAATAAAACTCACACATTCCTTACATGCATCACACATGTCACACGATTGGATTCACTCTCAACCAATACTCAATTTGTGATAAGTTATCAGTCATAGATAAATATCACTAGGTATTCATCATAGACATGTAAAAGAGACATTGTATGAAGGACTTCTATGTGTAATAAATTCTAGTGTCCCATACCACCAGAAATTATCCCACACAAATCTAGAGATAAGTATGCATCGGAATACTCACATGATTAATCTTGTGTCCCATACCACAAGACTAATTTCATAGAGTATAGTTCAAGATGGAAGGGCCAGTTCCTCCGAGAAGTTTTACTTTTAATGCATAAGAACTATCCTTGAAATTTGAAAAAAGTCTTAAATAAATTCATTGAAAAGATAAACAAATGAATATGTTACCCTAAGAGTCGGAGTAATCATCATGGTAGTCTTATTCTTGATCATCATCAAGTCCAAGTGAAATAAAAAATATTAAATTAAACTTGATGATGTAAAAATAAAATCCAAAAGTAAGAGAGTCTTACATTGTTATATTGGTGGCTACAAAATGAAAAGGTTAAGAGAAATAGAGAATTTTAAATAATTTGTGAATAACTAAAAATGTAATTATTTGGTAAAGATGAGGACTTATCCTGTGTAAGTCGAGATGAAAATTGTTGGAAGCTCCATGGTAGAGATCATTGGTATAACCTTCATATTATTCTTACACCACACATAACAACATGCCTACACGCATGCATAAACTCAAGACTATTGTTTTCATAATTACAACATAAACTACTTAAGTAATAATCACATAGCCTAGAATAATGTTAATCCAGGTTAGGTGTATAATTTGAAAGTCTACCCTAATCACGAGTCTCTGCGGAGATGAGAAAAAAACTAAAGGCCTGAAATCAAATGATTGGTCAAAAGCATATAACAATGATCGTACTAACCGTTTGACAATAACGCTCAAATTGATCTCATCTCATGATACCACTAGAGTGATCCACACATATATTAACACATCTAGAGTCAACATATTAACGATGAAAGTATAGCACTAGTAATTAAAATAATTCTTTCTTTTTCTCTCTTTTTCTTCTTCTTGTCTCTCTTGTTATTTTTCTTCTCCTTATTCTCTTATCTCTTTTCTTCTTCTTCTTCTCCCTTTTTTTTTCCTTTCTTCTCTCTCCTCTTCTCTCTTCTTCTTCTCCTCTCCTATTTTTCTTCTTTTCCCTTTTCTTCTTCTTCTTCTTCTCCTCCTCTTCTCTCTCTTCTTCTTCTTCTCTGTTTTCTTCTTCTTCTTCTCCTCTTCTCTTCTTTTCCTCCCAAAACCTTTCTTGCGCTACCATGCAGTCTCATCTTAATAGGCAAATTGAGTGAGACTTCCCCCACTAATCTTCTATTATTGCCATGCATATATCCTCATTAATCCTAGGCGCCTCTCAAACACCTTCTCTCTACTTTCCACTCCCTTGTCGCGTCAAGAGAAGACTCCTCTCGGACCCCTTTCTTACCTCTCAAACACCTTCTCTCTACTTTCGACTCCCTTGTCGCGTCAAGAGAAGACTCCTCTCGGACCCCTTTCTTACCGCGTAATACCTTCCGGTTTAGGGTTTCTGTGCCCCTCATAGACCTTATCTCTTCTTCTTCTTCTGTGCCGGATTTTTTGTGACCAGGCAACCAACAATCTCTATCTCCCCTCTTTAACACCTTGCCAAGAGACTCTCTACAATGGGTAAGCCTTTCATTCAGTTTGATTTTTATCCCACATAGCATCATGCTTATTTGGCAAAGAAGGTATAAGGGAGGAATGTGGGGCCTTTACTAATCGTCTCTCCAAGAGACATCAACACTTCGCTGGGTTGCCTTGTGCCGGTACATGTTTGTTGGTCGAAGGTGGTGGTTAGTTCCTTGTTGTTCGGTGCTCGGTGACGGTGTGTTCATCACTGGTGCTCTATGATAGTCATTTTGCAGGCATAGTAGATTGAGATCTTTGGGCCATTGTCAATCACATAGAGAAAAAGCCAATCAAAGACCCTGACAACATTGCTATAATTGTAAAAGAAATGACTCCAATGCACTTTCATTTATAATTTATAGATTAGTTGACAATCAAATTCATCAAGTGAGTTTTTCTAAGAGTTCTCATGAAGCATGGAACCGACTTAGATCAATGTTTGGTCAAGTTAATGGAGCAGCTAGGATGTTTCTTAGAAAAAAAAAATATTAGATTAAAATGGATGAAAAAGATAAAGTGGATAATCATGTTAACAATTTCAAGAGTCTCATAGATCAACTCAGGGGAATTGGGAACAATATTTATGATGAGAAAGATGTCTTCATTTTACTTGATAGTATGCTTGATGCTTATGGGCAGTGCGTGTCTGCTCTTGCAAATAAATCCAACATGATTCTTGCATCAATTTCCTCTTCTTTGATTCTTGAAGAAACTAGGATGGAGGCCATCGAGTGTGGGACCTTGCCCCGCGCAAGAAATACTACTTCCACTACTAGCACCCTTGAATTCGTTGCGTGGTGGGGATAGGGATCTCACATGTGGTATCAGAGCGAATTGGCTAATGAGGATCAATCAAGAAGCCAAAAATATCAAAAATTTATGAAGAAGCAGTAAAAGGTTATAATTGTGTGATAAAATTCATACAAATGGATATTCAAACTGAAATTCGTAAATTGATAATGGGGTCTTCAGATGGAAGTACCGCAATTGTATGGAATCCTTGACTTGCTTGAGGCCTAGACATGATGGTATTTACCTTATAGTTTCATGGATGATGGACCGTGACTACCCGTATATATCGAGGGTATAACTACAACTCTTTACTGGCAGTATATACGAGTAAATCTAAGACTTGAAATTATAAGCATTAATACTATCCAGATGATGAATTCGAATGTGGTTGATATGATTTTAAATTCTAGTTGAGAACTGATGAGTTGATTTGGATTCTGATTAAAAAATGAAGATTCTTGAATTTTGGTTGAAATGTAATAAACTAAGCAAAACCACAATGAGGATGAATGGGACGAATCCCTGTGATGATGTTCGTAGCTGGAATGACATTAATGACTTCAGCAAATCACTATGAGATTAGTGGGGATTGTGCTGGTAGATTGATGCTGTTAACACTTGACCCAGTGGATCAAGTTAAGGGATGTCAAATTAAAAATCGATATAATTGAAAATTTGCATGAAGGACTGTTCAGATAGAAAATTTGGTCTAATGGACCATTATTGTGATAAGGATTTGAATGTTACGATCTGAGTGAATTATTATCTGATGATGAGTTTTATATAAGGGATCTTTATCCCAAGATTGTTGGGCTCACCAGACTAGAAGGAACCCCAGAATGAGGTGGATCTTAAGGAAAAGAGTTTTCCTCTAATTTTGCGAGATGAGGAAAAGAGTTCTCCTCTAATTTTGCGAGATAAGGACATCTCACGTTTTTTAAGTGGGGGGTAGGGTGTAAGATTCCTCCCTCCAGCTTTTGAGGTGTGCAGGTGTAAGGACCTCCCCCTCGGATCTTATAATTATTCCCCTCTCTGAAATAAAAGAACGATCCTGTTTTACCCTGTTTTGGCCTAGAGAGAGAAAATATCTAGAGGGAGGTAATTCAAAATTGAGATATTTTTGGATATAAAAATCCTCCTAGTGTCTAAAATGGTTTCCCTTGAAATAGATATTCAAAAAGAAATTTCCAATGTGCAATTGGAATAAATTGAAAATCAGCCATACAAAGGAGGTTATGGTAAAATTTTCTTAAATTTGGTGGAAAAGGTTTTATCTTTTTTTAATTCAAAAAGAGTAATCCCCACCGCTTGTGTATTCTAAAAGTGTTATTTTTATTCTATGCATAGAAAAATGCATATTAGAAATATTTTTATTATAAAAGTGTTATTTTTATTAGAATTAATTTCTATGCATAGAAAGATGCATATTGGGAATATTTTGATTATAAAAGTGTTACTTTCATCAAAATTGATTTTTATGCATAAATAGATGCATAAAATAAATTTTTTATTATAAAAGTGTTACTTTCATTAAAATTGATAATTAGGCATAAATAGACACATAAAAGAATTTTTTTTTAATTATGAAAGCGTTACTTTCATCAAATTTTGATTTTATGCATAGAAAGATGCATAAAGAATTTTATTTTTATTTCAAAAGTGTTATTCTCATCAATTTTGATTTTATGCATAGAAAGATGCATAAAGAAATTTATTTTTATTTCAAAAGTGTTATTCTCATCGATTTTGATTTTATGCATAGAAAGATGCATAAAGAAATTTATTTTTTTTCAAAAGAGTTATTCTCATTAATTTTAATTTTATGCATAAAAAGATGCATAAAGAATTTTTTTTTCAAAAGAGTTATTCTCATTATTTTTTATTTTATGCATAGAAAGATGCATAAAGAAATTTATTTTTATTTCAAAAGAGTTACTCATTAAAATTGAATTTATACATAGAAAGATGCATAAAAGATTGATTTTTATACATAGAAAGATGCATAAAAGATTGATTTTTATTTCGAAAGTGTTATTCTCCTTAAAATTGAATTTATGCATAAATAGATGCATAAACGGATTTTTATAAAAGTGTTATTTTTCACTGAGGTTGTTCTTATGCATAAATAGATGCGTAAAGAATCTTTATATAAAAAATAAGAATTCTCTTACATTCTATAAATAAATGTGATAAGATGTGATACGAGATGAGAATAAATAGAGAATGGATGTGATGAGAATAGAAGTGATGAGAATGAGAGGTAAATAGATGTGATGATATGTGATGCGAATGAGATAGATGGGAATGAATGGATGGATGGATGCGATGAGAATAGGAGTGACGAGGATGTGAGGTGAATAGATGTAATGAGATGTAATGCGAATCAGATAGATGGGAATGAATGGATGGATGGATGTGATGAGAATGAGAGGTAAATAGATGTGATGAGATGGGATGCGAATCAGATAGATGGGAAAGAATGGATGGATGGATGTGATGAGAATGAGAGGTAAATAGATGTGATGAGATGTGATTTGAATCAGATAAATGTGAATGAATAGATGAGATGTGATGTCATGTGAATCAAGATGTAAATAAATGATATAGGATGTGAATGGATGTGTTAGCATGTGAATCGAGATATGAATGAATGATATAGGATGTGAATGAATGTGTTAGCATGTGAATCAAGATGTGAATGAATGATATAGGATGTGAATGAATGTGATAGCATGTGAATCGGGATATGAATAAATGATAAGGGATGTGAATAGATGTGATGTGATGTGAATCGGGATGTGAATGAATCATAAGGGACGTAAATGAATGTGTTAACATGTGAATCGATATGTGAATGAATGAGATGTGATGTGAAATGGATGTGATAAGATGCGATGTAAACTGGATAGATGTTAATGTATGTGAAGTGATGAGATGTACAGGTAGATGCAAGTGGATGAGATCTGATGAGGATAAATGAGGAAATAAGTGATGAGATAGACAAAGATGTGATTAGATGAGAATGGGAATACTTATGAAATGAATGTGGATTGATGTGGATAGATGTGGATGGATGTATGGATGATGTGTATTGACATGTGGATTGATGTGGATAGATGTATGGAAGATGTGGATGGACATGTGGATAATGTGGATTGATGTGGATGGATGTATGGATGATGTGGATTGACGTGTGGATTGATGTGGATGGATGTATGGAAGATGTGGATTGATGTGGATGGATGTATGGAAGATGTGGATTGACGTGTGGATTGATGTGGATGGATGTATGGAAGATGTGGATGGATGTGTGGATAATGTGGATTGATGGGGATTGATGTGTGGGTAATGTGGATTGATATGGATGGATGTGTGGATTGATGTGGATAGATGTATGGATGATGTGGATTGACATGTGGATTGATGTGGATAGATGTATGAAAGATGTGGATGGAAGAAGATTTAGGAAGTGTGGAGATATTCTGGGAGAGGTGGAGAGAATCAAGCAAAAGAGGTGGAGTGAATCAAGGAGAAATCAGTGGGATTAGATGCTTTGATGTAAACTCTATAAATGGAGGCATTGGCCTAATGAGAATTTGCTGGTTTTTTATTATCCATGCCTACATAAAGCTATTAGTTAATTATTCACTAATCACTTCTTAATTATTATCCATGCCTACATTAAGCTATTAGTTAATTATTCACTAACCACATCTTAATTATTATCTAATCACTTTGTTAATGATGTTGATTCTAGCATTTGATCCATCATAGCTCATCACATTGCTGTAATTTTAACACATTGACTCCTAAACATAATTAGCACAAAGCTTAAAGAAGTGTACCAACGGCCACATTGGCCTCATGTTGGCTGCTCCTAGTCTTATTGTCTTCGGACTTCTTATTTGTAACATACCCATCTTCACTAATAAAGAAATGTCCATGTAATTATGAGTTTTTATCAATGATTTTATTATTTGAGTCATTTGGAGGATCGAGCGATGGAGCCTGAGAGGGCGACAGGCCGGCTTGAGTCCTCGCTAGCGGCCGACGATGAGGTGTATGGTCCCGTAGGGTTTTGCCCAGCATGTAGAGGCTAGAAGGACGAATTCTAGATCATCGGCAGAATAAGAATAAGAGAGCCAGCTTGGCTTGTATGGAATTGGTTCATGTATAAACTTTTTATATAATTACATCTTGTCTTTGGTATGATTGTATTGTGTAAGAAGGCTGTTTTAACGAACCTTGTGAAAAAGGGCCTTAATTAAGGAATATGTTTATTTATGTCAAACAGTGTGGTAGGATTAATTAGAAAATAAATTGATGCGTGAGTAGGGTGGAAAGTGGGAGGATGGAATGCCCTGACGGCACCATCCTACGGGGGTGGACCCGACTAGTCGGGTAGCTTTCCAACAGATTAAGTGAAAGCCTACGCTAGATAGTCAGGTTCTTGGGCAGCAACTCTATTCTAGAAGACTAGGCCACTGGCTGTGCCTTGCATAAGATGAGGAAAAAAGCGTTGTCCCTAGAAATCAAGTCTAGTAGTTGCCCAATTTATGATCGATTATCCTATGGGTGATTTGATGTTTAGAAAATCACGCTCCCCCTGCGGGATAGAGCTAGGTCATACCTATAAATCGTATCCTTGAATCTCTCTAGGGTCAAGGTGTCGATGAATAGGAAATTTTTCCCAAGATAAGACTTAGCGGACTATCTTAAGTGTTTCTCTCATCTTGGAAGGGAGGAACCTTACAATTGGTATCAGAGCAAGTTTGGCTCCTAGGAATTGCAGTTTAAGGACTGTTTTGTAATAAATGTTTTACCTAACATAATGCTAATTAGTAAAGACATCCTACTAAAACAAATAAGTTGAATTGATGTTTGAATGATTGTAGGAAGAGGAAGATGCCTACTCCAAGTTTCTAGTTTTCCAATGCATCTTCAAGACTGCAAGTCACTCCTCGAATTTCGAGTTCCGCGACACCATGGTGCAGATATTAGAGAAGATATCCCTCCCTCATTTCTCTCGTATTCAAAGAGGATGGGGTAGAGATTTCTGGAGTCGTGGGCCGAGATACTTCTTCATCCGAGCAGATCAGATTGGGAACCTCACCACCGACCTTAAGCGGATTCGTTGGATTGAGAAGCTGAAGATGGTCTGTTTATTTTGGTTCGTCGGTACCCCCAGGGCCGACACCTCGATGACTATAGATGGGGTTCACATACCTCAGGATCGTTGGGTGTATGACAAAGTGATGCAGGTCTTACCTGCTGTGCTGATAGAGTAGCGGTGTTGGGATCTACCCCAATCCATAGTTTACCACCCTTACCATCAGTTTTTAGAGTCTTAGAAACTACAGCGGAACCCCCATATTTCACCCATGTGGACCGCTCTACCCTTATGTCATAGTCAAGCCTAGGAATTCCCCTTGATGTCAAATAAGACTAATTATATTAGTCTCAGATCCTTGTAATAAAACTTGTCCTTGTAAATATTTGGAAATAAAATAATTTCAATGTTTTACTCTCCAAAAATTAAGTGTTGTGCAAATAAGAATCTTGTAATCTTAAAATTGTTTTTACAATGATGGCCAGGACGACTACCCTCCACTTCCCAATGCGCTTTACACCGATACCCAGGAGAAGAAGCTCCTGCTCAAGCAAATGCAACCTCCCTCCTTTAAAGGAGAAGGTTCAAAGGTTGAGAAGGATGCTGAAGTCTGGATTGAGGCGATGGACGATTATTTCTCTGCTGCCGGTACTGGAGTAGCAAATCAGTCTATGCTCGCACGGTTTCGCCTCATTGGAGATGCTAAACTCTGGTGGAAACAGTGGTGCCGTGACAAGGAAGTCACCGAGCATTCTCAAACGTGGGAAGACATCAAGCAGGCAGTGAAGGAAAGATATCTTGCTCCATCCCGTGAATCCATAAAGATGAATGAGTTTTTTAGTCTTAGACAGTGCAGCTTAACTCTTGGGGACTACTATTCCAAATTTATTACCCTTCAGAAGTATGCCCCAGCTATGACTACTTCCCAGCAAGTGGCTCGTTTCTGCCAAGGGCTAAATGAACCCCTAGATTCTCACCTTGAAGCAATGAGGCCAAGCACATTACAGGATGCTCTCATACGAGCAAAGCCCCTTGTGAAAGAAATGAAGGCTAACAAACCGAAGAATCAAAAGAGATCTTACTCTGAGGCAAACCTTAAAGATCAACCCTACAAGAAACCTCAACAGAATTTCCCCTACTACAACAGAGGGCGACAAGGCAACTCTTTTGCCCCCCGCTCATATGCTGCTTCTTCCAGAGAAGGCCCTTTGTGTTTTGAGTGTAATGAGCCGGGACACTTTAGAGCCAACTGTCCCAAGATGGCAACATCACTTCCCCAAGATAACAGAGGAAATCAAGGCCGTGGAACCCCTACCCACCAAGGTGCAAGAGGCAGTGGCCGTGGCAGAGGCCGCGGAGGAACAGTTGCTAGAACTGCCTATGTTATAAGTGAAGAACCGACCTTGGAAACGGCTGAAGAAGAGCGCGCCACCGTCCATGCAACAATAGAACACCAAGGTCCGAATAAACAATTTGGTGTAATCCAAACCCCCGCCACTCATCACGGTAAGCCATTTCAGCTTTTGATTGATTGTGGCAGTACCCATTCATTCCTTTATCCTAGGTGCTTGCAAAAATTAAACTTGAGTCAAAAAACGGCGAGAAAAATGATTGTAGAGTTAGCTAGTGGGAAAGAAGTAGTATCTCGCCACTCTATAGGAAACCTTGATTTTGAGCTGGGTAATAAGCAAACTCATGGTCACTTTAGAGTCTTGCCACTAGGAATTTATGATGGAATCCTTGGGATGGATTGGTTAATTGCAAACAAAGCTAGCATTCATTATAACCAGGGGAGTATCACTTTTGAAAATGAGCATGGCCAAGTAATATCTGTTCAGGGGATCACAGGAAAACCTAAGTCTAGGGTAGTCAAGGCAAAACATCTTCTCAAGGGGACACGTAAGGGTCAGCAAGTTTTCTTAGTCAAACTCAACAAAGTCATTGAACCTAGTATGGAGACAGAACCCTCTTGGCTCTAAGAATTCTCTGACATTTTCCCTGATGAGCTTACAGGGTTATCGCCTCCTCGAGAAGTCGACCATGAAATCGAGGTGGTCCCTGGAGCTCAACCCGTCTCAAAAACTCCCTATAAAATGTCCCTTCCTGAAGCCATTGAACTTAAGGAGCAACTTTCCCAACTCATTGAACAAGGATTTGTACGCCCCAGTAGCTCTCCTTGGGGAGCACCTGTTCTTTTCCAAAAAAAGAAGGACGAGACTCTCCGCCTCTGCATAGATTATCGAGGGCTCAATCAAGTCACTGTCAAGAATAAGTATCCTATCCCTCGCATCGATGAACTTCTTGACAGGCTTCATGGGACCAAAGTCTTCTCAAAAATAGATTTGAGGTCTGGTTACTATCAGATCAAAGTCAAGGAAGCAGATATACCCAAAACAGCCTTCAATACCCGTTATGGCCACTATGAGTTTACTGTAATGTCATTCGGGTTAACCAATGCTCCTGCAACCTTCAACCGCCTAATGCAAGATATATTCCGTCCTTACTTGGATGAATTTGTGCTTGTTTTCTTTGATGACATCTTAATCTACTCCAAATCAATGGAAGAGCATGAGGAGCATGTGCGTAGAGTTCTGCAATTGCTGCGCAGACACAAACTCTATGCCAAGAAGAGCAAATGTACCTTCTTTACTCATCAAATTGAGTATCTTGGATTCATCGTCTCCAAAGATGGCATCTCAGTAGACCCTGCCGAGGTCAACGATATTCTAGAATGGCCACCTCCTAAATTAGTTCGTGAAGTTCGTGGATTTTTGGGAATCACGGGTTGGTATAGGATTTTTATCAAAGATTATGCCTTGGTAGCTGCACCTTTGATGGACCTTCTTAAGAAGGATTGCAAAATAGTGTGGTTGCCAATCCATCAAAACAGCTTTGATCAGCTGAAAGTCGTTTTTCTACCCCAGTCTTAAAGCTTCCTGATTTCTCCAAGGAATTTGAAGTGGTTACCGATGCTAGTAGTCTAGCACTTGGCGGTGTCTTAGGCCAAGAAGGAAGACCAGTCGCTTATACTTCCCGCAAGCTGAAGCAATATGAAGCAAACTATGCCACCCATGATTTGGAGCTCTTAGCAGTTGTTCATTGCCTCAAATTATGGAGACATTATCTCTTGGGAGACAAATTCCAGCTTGTAACTGACCACAAAAGTCTAAAGTGGATCTTCACCCAGCCTAACCTCAACATGCGGTAAAGGAGATGGATTGAAATTCTACAAGAATATGATTTCGACATCAAATTCCGCCCTGGGAAAGATAATGTGGTAGCAGATGCACTTAGCCGCAAATCTTTCCTGAATGCAGTTTCAATGCCAAATAATCCCATACTGGTCAAGGTGGAAGAAGTCTCATCTCATGATCCAGATTATCAAAGGATGAAAAAATTAGTAGAAGAAGGGGGACATTCAGAGAAAGAGAAGAATCTAATCAAGGGATACTCCACTCATGAAGGAAGCCTCTACTTCAATCACAGGCTATGTATCCCTAAGGATCTTGCTTTAAAGAAACTAATCCTCCATGAAGCTCATGATAGCCCTGCTCTGCAGGACACCCAGGTTATGCAAAAACATTAAATGCTGTAAGAAGGAGCTTTCATTGGGCAGGCTTGAAAAATGATGTGCTTCGGTACTTGAAGCAATGTCTCTCATGCCAAAGGATCAAAGATGAAAGGGTCAAGATGCCTGGAAAACTTCAACCATTTCCCCAAATGAAGTGGGAGTGCATTAGTATGGATTTTGTCACAAGTCTCCCCACTGTTCAAGGAGGATATGACTCCATTCTAGTAATAGTGGACTTACTTACCAAAGTAGCTCACCTTATACCAGCAAAGAAGACCTTCAAAGCTTCTGATGTTGCTCGAATATTCATCAAGGAAGTCCTCAAACTTCATGGTCTCCCAAAAAGGATAGTAAGTGATCGGGATTCTGACTTCACTTCAAAATTCTAGCAGTCTTTATTTCAAGCCCTGGGAACTCAACTTTGCTTTAGCACAGCTTACCATCCAGAGACCGATGGCCAGACTGAGAGAGTCAATCAAGTAATTGAAGACATTCTCAGAGCATATTGTGGACGGGAACCGAGAAGGTGGATTCAATACCTTCCTCTGGTAGAATTTGCCTACAATACATGTTATCATCAAAGCATAGGAATGTCACCATTCAAGGCACTCTATGGGCAAGAATGCCTGTCTCCTCTAAATTTCTCTGATCCAACCATAAGAGTTGAGGCATCCAGGAAAATGCTCGAAGAAATGGAGGAACAAACCAAGGCAATCCAAAAAGATATTAAAGCTGCCCAAGATCGACAAAAGCTTTATGCTGACAACAAGAGATCTGAAAGGATCTTCAAGGAAGGACACAGAGTTCTTCTATGAGTCCGACCCAAACGAAGTTCTCTATCACTCGGGAAATATAAGAAGCTCAGCCCTAGGTTTTGTGGTCCTTATACAGTTATCAAGTGTCTAGGTAAAAGTGCCTATAAACTCCAACTCCCAACCCATATCAAAGTCCATAATGTATTTCATGTAAGTTTGTTAAAACCATATGTCCCCAGTCTCGATCATATTCTTGATGATGAACAAGTTGTAATCCCTACTCAAGGAGTCCTTGAATTACAGCCCAGTAGCATCATAGATTCTAGGGAAAGGCAACTCCGAAATAGAACTCTTGTAGAACATCTAGTTCAGTGGAAAGATTACCCTGAAGAGGATGCAACTTGGGAAGATGAAGCTACACTCTTAAAGGATTATCCCCAATTCATGACGAGATGAGGACATCTCGATTTCTTTAAGGGGGGAAGGATGTAACATACCCATCTTCACTAATAAAGAAATGTCCATGTAATTATGAGTTTTTATCAATGATTTTATTATTTGAGTCATTTCTACTTAGAATCTTCAAATTCTCAGCCCAAATTTGGAATCTGCACACGATTTTACCCTAATATAGGATTTTACAGCATCCAAAACGGACACCGGATCAAGCCTATATGCTAATTTCAATCATTTTAGTTAAAAAACGGCGACCTTTAAACCTTAATAAATGCACGAGCGCACGTCCGATCGACGAACGGTCTGAACCCATGCGACCAGGAGAACCTCCCGGACAAAAAAAAAAATCGCCCCCCGGGACAATCCGGCACGCAAATCGAGGCGGGCGTCCCAAATTTGGGTGTCCCGCCCCAAAATTTGGTCCGTACACACTTACTAGGGTGCCCGTACAATGACCGCCCAAGAACCAAAGGACGGCCGTCCACTGTATGGTCCACGCGTACCCTTACGTGGAAAGGTACATGCGTACCACTCCTTTCCCGGACAACCGACACCGTACCTTTCCCCTAGACCCATGTAGGCCACTGATCCATAGCCTTTGAAGGTACACCGTCCTTTCGTCCTTGCTTTGCGCAGCGCCCGTACCCTCACCCTCTGCTATATAAACCCCTGAGGTGCTCCTCAGATGGCACACATTTCTGTGTAGCGTATACCCTGTCCGTACCGCCGTCCGTCCCTGTGTAGCATACTTGTTGCAAGTACAGCCGCCCTTGCAGCCACCCCTCACACCTCCTCATTTGGCTCTTTTCAGATAAGCCAATTTTCCTCCATCCTCCTCTTGCTAAGGGCCAGTGTCCTTAACTCTTCCCCCCCCCCCTGCGTGAATAGACTTACAGAGAGGCTTGCAGCAACCCCTCCCAGCCCTCTCCACGTTTCTGCCTTTGCCCTTAAGGACATCTCACAATTTCCCCCCCCCATTTGCGTAGACTTTAGTAAGGGTTTTTTGACTCAAGCGAGGGTTCGTGCGCCATATTCTTTTGCTCATACGGTGAGCAAACGAGCTCGGAATTCAGATCCGACTGAAGCGTTTCGATCGCAGCAACGAGCTCTACAAGGCGACGCCTAAGATGGCTAAGAGGAGCACGTAACAACGAGATGGGGGAAGATGCACCCGACGCGGCTCCAGTCCTCCCTTTTCAAGCCCCTCAAGGAAACGGGGCCAGGTTAGCTTGGTTAATTTTTAAAAAGAAGAGATTTTCCTTAAATTAGTGTTAATGAATGGTGTCTTTGCCTCTTAAAATGACGACATAAAAATTATATGAAGTTATGAATTATGTGATGTTGTATTCGATAAATTGTGTTGAAATTGTTATCTTCATGAATTATGAATATTTAGTAAATTGCATTGAAGATGTTATCTTTAGAATTCAAGATTTTTCTTTTGGCTTCAACGCTAACTCCGTTCCGTGCTTGTGTAGCCGAGCGACGTCGTTAGCAAAGCCCGAGAATGGCCCAAGGTATCCCTCATACCTTTGGGAGAATAAGGATCGCCGATTGAGGCGAGAGATTATGAGGCTGCCTAGTTCTGAGGGCCCAGGCTAGTGCAGTAAATAAGCCCACCCTAGTGTGCAGACGTCCCTCTGAGGGGCGGGAGGATCGAGCGATGGAGCCTGAGAGGGCGACAGGCCGGCTTGAGTCCTCGCTAGCGGCGGCGGCTGACGATGAGGTGTATGGTCCCGTAGGGTTTTGCCCAGCATGTAGAGGCTGGAAGGCCGAATTCTAGATCATTAGCAGAATAAGAATAAGAGAGCGAGTTTGGCTTGTATGGAATTGGTTCATGTATAAACTTTTTATATAATTACATCTTGTCTTTGGTATGATTGTATTGTGTAAGAAGGCTGTTTTAACAAACCTTGTGAAAAAGGGCCTTAATTAAGGAATATGTTTATTTATGTCAAACAGTGTGGTAGGATTAATTAGAAAATAAATTGATGCGTGAGTAGGGTGGAAAGTGGGAGGATGGAATGCCCTGACGGCACCATCCTACGGGGGTGGACCCGACTAGTCGGGTAGCTTTCCAACAGATTAAGTGAAAGCCTACGCTAGATAGTCAGGTTCTTGGGCAGCAACTCTATTCTAGAAGACTAGGCCACTGGCTGTGCCTTGCATAAGATGAGGAAAAAAGCGTTGTCCCTAGAAATCAAGTCTAGTAGTTGCCCAATTTATGATCGATTATCCTATGGGTGATTTGATGTTTAGAAAATCACGCTCCCCCTGCGGGATAGAGCTAGGTCATACCTATAAATCGTATCCTTGAATCTCTCTAGGGTCAAGGTGTCGATGAATAGGAAATTTTTCCCAAGATAAGACTTAGCGGACTATCTTAAGTGTTTCTCTCATCTTGGAAGGGAGGAACCTTACAATTGGTATCAGAGCAAGTTTGGCTCCTAGGAATTGCAGTTTAAGGACTGTTTTGTAATAAATGTTTTACCTAACATAATGCTAATTAGTAAAGACATCCTACTAAAACAAATAAGTTGAATTGATGTTTGAATGATTGTAGGAAGAGGAAGATGCCTACTCCAAGTTTCTAGTTTTCCAATGCATCTTCAAGACTGCAAGTCACTCCTCGAATTTCGAGTTCCGCGACACCATGGTGCAGATATTAGAGAAGATATCCCTCCCTCATTTCTCTCGTATTCAAAGAGGATGGGGTAGAGATTTCTGGAGTCGTGGGCCGAGATACTTCTTCATCCGAGCAGATCAGATTGGGAACCTCACCACCGACCTTAAGCGGATTCGTTGGATTGAGAAGCTGAAGATGGTCCGCTTATTTTGGTTCTTCGGTACCCCAGGGCCGACACCTCGGTGACTATAGATGGGGTTCGCATACCTCAGGATCGTTGGGTGTATGACAAAGTGATGCAGGTCTTACCTGCTGATAGAGTAGCGGTGTTGGGATCTACCCCAATGCAGAGTTTACCACCCTTACCATCAGTTTTTAGAGTCTTAGAAACTACAGCGGAACCCCCATATTTCACCCATGTGGACCGCTCTACCCTTATGTCATAGTCAAGCCTAGGAATTCCCCTTGATGTCAAAGAAGACTAATTATATTAGTCTCAGATCCTTGTAATAAAACTTGTCCTTGTAAATATTTGGAAATAAAATAATTTCAATGTTTTACTCTCCAAAAATTAAGCGTTGTGCAAATAAGAATCTTGTAATCTTAAAATTAAGCGTTGTGCAAATAAGAATGTTTTATAGGTATGACCTAGCTCTATCCCGCAGGGGGAGCGTGATTTTCTAAACATCAAATCACCCATAGGGTAATCGATCATAAATTGGGCAACTACTAGACTTGATTTCTAGGGACAACGCTTTTTTCCTCATCTTATGCAAGGCACAGCCGGTGGCCTAGTCTTCTAGAATAGAGTTGCTGCCCAGGAACCTATTTATCTAGTGTAGGCTTTCACTTAATCTGTTGGAAAGCTACCCGACTAATCGGGTCCACCCGTCCGTAGGATGGTGCCATCAGGGCATTCCATCCTCCCACTTTCCACCCTACTCACGCATCAATTTATTTTCTAATTAATCCTACCACATTGTTTGACATAAATAAACATATTCCTTAATTAAGGCCCTTTTTCACAAGGTTCGTTAAAACAGCCTTCTTACACAATACAATCATACCAAAGACAAGATGTAATTATATAAAAAGTTTATACATGAACCAATTCCATACAAGCCAAACTGGCTCTCTTATTCTTATTCTGCCGATGATCTAGAATTCGGCCTTCCAGCCTCTACATGCTGGGCAAAACCCTACGGGACCATACACCTCATCGTCGGCCGCTAGCGAGGACTCAAGCCGGCTTGTCGCCCTCTTAGGCTCCATCGCTCGATCCTCCCGCCCCTCAGAGGGATGTCTGCACACTAGGGTGGGCTTATTTACCGCACTAGCCTGGGCCCTCAGAACTAGGCTGCCTCATAATCTCTCGCCTCAATCGGCGATCCTTATTCTCCCAAAGGTATGAGGGATACCTTGGGCCATTCCCGGGCTTTGCTAACGACGCCGCCTGGCTACACAAGCACGGAACGGAGTTAGCGTTGAAGCCAAAAAAAAAATCTTGAATTCTAAAGATAACATCTTCAATGCAATTTACTAAATATTCATAATTCATGAAGATAACAATTTCAACACAATTTATCGAATACAACATCACATAATTCATAACTTCATATAATTTTTATGTCGTCATTTTAAGAGGAAAAGACACCATTCATTAACACTAATTTAAGAAAAATCTCTTCTTTTTAAAAATTAACCAAGCTAACTTGGCCACCGTTTCCTTGAGGGGCTTGAAAAGGGAGGACTGGAGCCGCGTTGGGCGCATCTTCCCCCATCTCGTTGTTACATGCTCCTCTTGAGGCAATATTTTGTCGTCTCCGAGATGAGGCCATCTTGGGCGTCGCCTTGTAGAGCTCGCTGTCTGCGATCAAAACGCTTCAGTCGAATCTGAATTCCGAGCTCGTTTGCTCACCGTATGAGCAAAAGAATATGGCGCACGAACCCTCGCTTGAGTCAAAAAACCCTTACTAAAGTCTACGCAAATAGGGGGGGGGGATTGTGAGATGTCCTTAAGGGCAAAGGCAAAAACGTGGAGAGGGCTGGGAGGGGTTGCTGCAAGCCTCTCTGTAAGTCTATTCACGCGGGGGGGGGGGGGGGGGGGGGGGAAGAGTTAAGGACACTGGCCCTTAGCAAGAGGAGGATGGAGGAAAATTGGCTTATCTGAAAAGAGCCAAATCAGGGGGTGTGAGAGGGGTGGCTGCAAGGGCGGCTGTACTTGCAGCAAGTACGCTACACAGGGACAAACGACGGTACGGACAGGGTTTATGCTACACAGAAATGCGTGCCATCTGAGGAGCACCCCGAGGGTTTATATAGCAGAGGGGTGAGGGTACGGGCGCTGCGCAAAGCAAGGATGAAAGGACGGTGTACCTTCAAAGGCTATGGATCAGTGGCCTGCATGGGTCTAGGGGAAAGGTACGGTGTCGGTTGTCCAGGAAAGGAGTGGTACGCATGTACCTTATCTGGTCTGGGGCAGCATGGGTGTCCACGTAAGGGTACGCGTGGACCATACAGTGGGCGACCGTCCTTTGGTTCTTGGGCGGTCATTGTACGGGCACCCTAGTAAGTGTGTACGGATCAAATTTTGGAGCGGGGTACCTAAATTTGGGGCGCCCGTCTCGATTTGCGTGTCGGATCGCCCCGAGGGGCGAATTTTTTTTTTGTCCGGGAGGTTCTCCTGGTCGCAGGGGTTCAGACTGTTCGTCAATCGGACGTGCGGTCGTGCATTTATTAAGGTTTAAAGGTCGCCGTTTTTTAACTAAAATGATTGAAATTAGCGTATAGGCTTGATCCGGTGTCCGTTTTGGATGCTGTAGAATCCTATATTAGGGTAAAATCGCGCGCAGATTCCAAATTTGGGCTCAAAATTTGAAGATTCTAAGTAGAAATGACTCAAATAATAAAATCATTGATAAAAACTCATAATTACATGGACATTTCTTTATTAGTGAAGATGGGTATGTTACATCGTATCTTAAGTGTTTCTCTCATCTTGGAAGGGAGGAACCTTACATTATTCTTCTCATCTTGCTTCTCGTAGCACAACCTAGCTTTTCTTGCAATAGTAGCAAGTCCAGAGGATCTTCTTCTCATCCATGATGAGAATTGTTTCACCTATAGTTTGTGAAGTAGGTTCCTTTTGGTAGACTTTTTAGCTTCCATCCTAGTTTCTTCAAGAATCAAAGAAGAGGAAATTGATGCAAGAATCATGTTGGATTTATTTCCAAGACCAGACACACACTGCCCATAAGCATCAAGCATACTAGCAAGTAAAATGAAGATAGCTTCCTTATCATAAATATTGTTCCCAGTTCCCTTGAGTTGATCTATGAGGCTCTAGAAATTGTTAACATGATTATCCACTTTATCTTTTTCATCCATTTCAATCCAATACAATTTTTTTCATCCATTTCAATCTAGTACAATTTTTTTCATCTTTTTCATCATTGTTAACATGATTATCCACTTTATCTTTTTCATCATCGTTAACATGATTATCCACTTTATCTTTTTCATCCATTTCAATCCAATACAATTTTTTTCATCTTTTTCATCCATTTCAATCCAATACAATTTATTTCATCTTTTTCATCCATTTCAATCCAATCAATTTTTTCATCTTTTCCGTCCATTTCAATCCAATACAATTTTTTTCTAAGAAACATCCTAGCTCCTCCATTAACTTGACCAAACATTGATCTAAGTTGGTTACATGCTTCATGAGAACTCTTAGCAAAGCTCACTTGATGAATTTGATTGTCAGCTAATCCACAATTTATAAATGAAAGTGCCTTGGAGTCATTTCTTTTACAATTATAGCAATGTTGTCAGGGTCTTTGGTTTGATTTTTCTCTATGCGATTGATAATGGCCCAAAGATCTCAATCTACTATGCCTGCAAAATGACTATCATAGAGCGCCAATGAACACACTGTCATCGAGCACCGGTCAAACAACAAGGAACCAGCCACCACAACACCACCATCGGACCGACAAACAGGTACTAGCACAAGGCAACCCAGCGAAGTGTTGATGTCTCTTAGAGAGACAACTACTAAAGGCCCCACGTTCCTCCCTTATACCTTCTTTGCCAAACAAGCATGACGCTATGTGGGATAAAAATCTAATTGAATGAAAGGCTTACCCATTGTAGAGAGTCTCTTGGCAAGGCATTAAAGAGGGGAGATGGAGATTGTTGGTTGCCTAGTCATAAAAAATCCGGCATAGAAGAAGAAGAAGAGATAAGGTGTGAGGGGCAAAGAAACCCTAAATCGGAAAGTATTGGGTGGTAAGAAAGGGGTCAGAGAGGAGTCTTCTCTTGACAACAAGGGAGCTGAAAGTAAAGAGAATGTGTTTGAGAGGCACCTAGGATTAATGAGGATATATGCATGGCAATAATAGAAGATTAGTAGGGGAAGTCTCACTCAATTTGCCTATTAAGACGAGACTGCATGGTAGAGCAAGAAAGGTTGTGGGCAAGAAAAGAAGAGAAGAGGAGAAGAAGAAGAAGAAAATAGAGAAGAAGAAGAAGAAGAGAGAGAGAGAAGAGGAGGAGACGAAGAAGAAGAAGAAAAGAGAAAAGAAGAACAACAAGAGGAGAGAAGAAGAAGAAGAGAGAAGAGGAGAGAGATGAAAGAGAAGAAAGGAAAAAAAAAAGAGGGAGAAGAAGAAGAAGAAAAGAGATAAGAGAAGAAGAAGAAGAAAAATAACAAGAGAGACAAGAAGGAAAAGAATAAGAAAAAGAGAGAAAAAGAAATAATTATTTTAGTTACTAGTGCATCGTTTAAATATTGACTCTAGATGTGTTAATATATATGTGGATCACTCTAGTGGCATCATGAGATGAGATCAATTTGAGCTTTATTATCAAACGGTTAGTACGATCATTGTTATACGCTTTTGACCAATCCTTTGATTTCATGCTTTTAATTATTTTCTCATCTCCAAAGAGACTCGTGATTAGGGTAGACTTTCAAATTATACACCCAATCCGGACTAACATTATTCTAGGCTATCTGATTATTACTTAAGTAGTTTATGTTGTAATCATGAAAACAATAGTCTTGAGTTTATGCATGACTGTAGGCATGTTGTTATGTGTGGTGTGAGAATAATATGCAGGTTATACCAATGATCTCTACCATGGAGCTTCCAACAATTTTCATCTCAACTTACACACGATAAGTCCTCATCTTTACCAAATAATTACATTTTTAGTTATTCACAAATTGTTTTAAATTCTCTATTTCTCTTAACCTTTTCATTTTGTAGCCAACAATATAACAACGTAAGACTCTCTTACTTTTGGATTTTATTTTTACATCATCAAGTTTTATTTAATATTTTTTATTTCACTTGGACTTGATGATGATCAATAACAAGACTACCATGATGATTACTCCGACTCTTAGGGTAACATATTCATTTGTTTATCTTTTCAATGAATTTATTTAAGACTTTTTTCAAATTTCAAGGATATTTCTTATGCATTAAAAGTAAAACTTCTCGGAGGAGCTCGCCCTTTCATCTTGAACTATACTTTATGAAATTTTCACTATGAATTAGTCTTGTGGTATGGGACACGAGAATAATCTTGTGAGTATTCCGATGCATACTTATCTCTAGATTTGTGTGGAACAATTTCTCGTGATATGGGACACTAGAATTTATTACACATAGAAGTCCTTCATACAATGTCTCTTTTACATATCTATGATGAATACTTAGTGATATTTATCTGTGACGGATAACTTATCACAAATTGAGTATTGGTTGAGAGTAAATCCAATCAACTGTGACATGTGTGATGCATGTAAGGAATGTGTGAGTTTGATTTTGAGTCAATCCAATCAACTCTTCTGAAACTAATTCTTGATGAGGGTAACCCAGTGTGGTATAAGAATCGAGAGTGAATTTGATTATTTAGAGGGTGACCCTAGTTGGTTGTGTGAATCCAACCAACCATGACACATGTGGTATACTATGTGAATACATGTGATGCGTATGAAAACATTGTCAATGAATCCAATGTAGCAGTTTGATTGTGAGTGAATCTGATCAACTTTTCTAAATTAATTCTTGATAAGGGTGACCGAGTGTGGTATAAGAATCGAAAGTAAATATGATTCTTTAGAGGGTGACCCTAGTTGGTTGTGAGTGAATCCAACTAGTTGTGACACGTATGATACGTGTACTCTATGAATACGTGTAATGTGTATGAAAACATTGTGAGTGAATCCAATGATGGAGTTTGGTTGTGAGTGAATCTAATCAAACTCTAA
Source organism: Cibotium barometz (assembly GCF_041138505.1). Classification (NCBI taxonomy): domain Eukaryota; kingdom Viridiplantae; phylum Streptophyta; class Polypodiopsida; order Cyatheales; family Cibotiaceae; genus Cibotium; species Cibotium barometz. Next base: position 2,090,053 of record NC_141053.1, read on the forward strand.
TACATGTGTGACACATGTAAAGGTTCTGTGAGTTTGATGTGAATCTAATCAACTCTAAGACACGTGCGATGCGTGTGAGGATTTGGGAGTGAATCCAATTAATTATTGTGTGTGAATCCAATGTGGGAGTGAATCTAATTAATTATGTAAAGACATTGAGAGTGAATCCAATGTGAACGATTAATGTGTGTTGATAGTTACAACCGAGGACGGTGGTCTCATAAACCAGGAGTACTATACGGGAGTGAGATTTGGGAAATATTTTACTATCCAGTTTTTGTTTAAAAAAGGAAGTTTATAGAGCAAGCTTGGGTGAAAATAGCCATGCATCCTATTTTTTATGGAATAAAAATATATAAAAATACTCAAGTGGGGATGCTTTGAGTACATGCTTGGGGGGGAAGTTGGGACCCAATTTGGTGTTATATTTCTCATTTTCTGTATATTTGTGTGCATGCACTGCCTGAGGTTGCCGTTTCTCATTTTGATTTTGTGTTGATTTTTCAGTATTAACTAAATCTTCTAGTTGATATAAAGTTGGTGCATCAAATCTTTGAGCATTCCCCCCTTGTAACAAATAAGGATCAACAAACTTTACTCGTGATCAGCAAGTTCTTGCTCGTGATCAGCAAGAACTTGCACATGCAATAAACCATCAAACCCCAAGAATTTGCATAGAAATGCTTATTAAATTCCATCAATGTATAGATAGAAGCCTCTATAAAAACAACACCCCTACTGTGATAATAATCTTCTTAGTGAGAAGACAATAACCTTTACTTTCGACACTATAGACAAAAAAAAATGCATTTCACTACCTAGTTTGATTTTACGGTGGTGCATGCTATATGCTAAACAACAAAAAACATGCATATGTTCAATTATAGGTTTCTAATTGAACCAAGTACCATAACCATTGATAGTCTTCAAAGATTTAGCAGGGTACCTATTCAACACATAGGTAGCACATTGAACTACTTCCATCCAAAACTTGTGGGGAAGTTGTTGACCTTTAACTATGCATCTAGAAATCTCCATGAGATGTTGCATGTCTTAATAATGCCATTTTGTTGTGGTGTATAAGGAGTTGTATAACTGATGCCTCATGGGGTTCACCTAAAAATATTTAAGTGTAGCATGTGATCAGTTAATCATGAAGGGTATATTAATTCAAAAAATTTAAAATAATTTTTTTAAGAAACCCCTAAGTTTATGAATAAAAAGGGGTCATTTTATTCATAAAAGTATGTAACTGTATGGGGTTTTTTTAATACCCCTTAAAGGCAAGTGATACATAAAATTTCTTAGAGGTGAACCCCCTTAGACTGATTCTTAATGTCTTCTTGTGCCAAACAATCTTTGATGGCATTGGAAATATATTTCCCCCCTCTATTTGTTATGACCCATGTTATTTGAATGATAATCATGGTCATTTAATATTTGATTTATATATTTTTTTTATGATGCCTATTTCTCATCATGAACACGTTAGGATTGATTGATGTGATGTCAATTGATTGTTACTACTGACGTGGTTTATGTTTATGAGTTTAGGTGATGAGGTGTGCAAGGGTACCGATTTAGGTGTTGCACAGTGCGAGGGTACCGATTTAGGTGTCACACGAATAGTGGATTGAGTCGTGGCGTGTGGACAGATTATATTCACAATGTTTTGTGGCTGTACTATGGCATTTGATATTATTTTAACATCAGTGTGATGTGTGTGTGTGTGTACACGCATCAATTTATTGTACAGTGTGCGTACGAGCACTAGTTGATTTATTTTGTAATGTGCACAAGTTAGATTATTGTATTAGAAAAATTGTGCAAACCTTAGAAGGTTTGAGGACAAAGGTTAATTCAGGACCAAGGCGAAAATTGAGGACCAAGGTTAATTGAGGACCAAGGCTAAAATTGAGGACAAAGGCTAATTAAATGGCAAAGTCCAAATATGGATGTGTACTTTATTTTTGACTGAAAGCCTACTTTTGGAATATATTACAAATACCCACGCGAGAAGAAGCCACTCACGTTGGGGGGGGAAGATTGCACCCAGTCTTTAGTTGCCTTGTGTTGATGGTGATGTATTTTCTTTCTCTTGCTCTATGTTTTGATATGTGCTTTAATTTTCAATTTAATTCAAGTAGTTGTTTTGATATTTGATATAATTTTTATGAGTCTTTTGATTATTCTCTTCAAGAAAATTAAAGGTCCGGTTGCACTGGTATCAGAGCTTTGGTGTAATTTAATTTTCTTGAAGGCAGTCAAAAGAGGTGAAAGAGACAAAAACAGAGGCGATTTTGGTAGTTTTTTTGAATTTTAATTGAAGAAGAACATGTTTAGGGATTTTTGTTTATGTATGGGTGAAATAAAGCTTGTTTTTGACCATTGGGTAATCAATCTCCATCAATCTATTGCCCAAAGGATAAAACTAGGTGGAAAACCATTAGTGGGTTTCCCAAAACCATGAAACCACCTTCCTCTTCACTAATCCTCTTCCTAATCTATCCGTACGGATTGAAAGAGCAAGCAGAGGAGCATGGAGAGCCATAAGCAGAATTGCTAAACCTTTCCTTTGCTCAATTTCTATAATAGAGGGATGAGAATTCTTCAGGAGTTGCTTTCAAAAAAGAATTACTTTTAAATTTTTATTTTCTTTTTTTTCCTCCTCTACGCAAGCTTTGGGCGCAAGCTTAAAGTTAATTATATATATATATATATATATAATTTTCCAATTGATGTTTTTCCCTCTCTCTCCTTCCTTCATACCCGAGCGGCAGCACGTTTTTGTCTCCATCCCGCCGGCTGCTGCGATCGCTGCGAATTCAGGGAGGGGAGGAAATTTTCAATTTTGCGCAAAAACCCAGGAGGTCGTAGATTTTTTTTATTTATTTTTTTATTTTTCTCCTCTCTCTATCCTGTCGATCGTCGCCGGCGGGCAAGAGCTGCGAATTCAGGTTGGGGGAAGGAACTTTCAGCTTTGCTATTATGGAGGCTTAAAAGCTTTGATTATTACAAAGCTTAAATTAGCTAAAGGTTTTATGAGCTTAAAAAGTTTACTTCTATTTTTATATTTTGATTTGGTGGGCGATTTTTTCTCCAGCGTTGGGCATCGACCAGATTACAAGCTTTAATAGTAAAGTTTTCATAAGCTTTTTAATAAGCTTAATAAATCAAATATTAAAAGTTTTATGAGATTAGTAAAATATTTTACAAAAGAAAAATATTTTTTTGACTATTCCCATCATATTTTATGGAAAAGGATCTCATGTACATATAGTTAGTTTGGATTTCTTCTACAGAATTTTTTTTTTATAACTTATCTCAAGAGAAATTTTGAGACTTTAGTCAAATTCTTGTGAATAATGTTGTTTTCTAAATCCTCATGAAGTACAAATAATATAAACAGCTTGTTAGTAGTGAAGATATTGTTATTTTAACCTATGGCTAGTTTTCTAATTTTAAAAGAGTACATGGATTATTTCTTGAAAAATTATGCATTTGTGTATTGAGCTAACTTGGCAGGACTCACATCTAGTTCGACATTCCATATGAGATAAGAAATCTTATCTTTTCTCTTGTTTTTAATTTTTCCTATTCTTTTAATTGTCAAGAAATGGGTGAATATCCGCACCATCGTACTATTCAGGAACAGCTTGACACTGAAGAGGTTAACACACTCGACACACTAACCAAAGGTGGAGGTATGTGTAAAAAACAATTTATTTATTGTACACAATTTCTTGTTTGCTTTTGCATCTGTTTTCTGAATATTCTTTTCTTCTAGACCTAGCTAGAAAACTTTAGCTCCTAAAAAGAATTTTAGATACAGTGACCTAACTAGAAAGATCGAGATAAGATTAGCAAAAGTTATCTTCAAGATCTAGTTGCTCAAATTTAAGTAAAAATGATTGCTAGACATTTCATAGAAGATTAAGACCAATTTGAAGATTCAAGAACCAAGCAAGTTTCTCCAGTCTTTGATTCAAGTTATCAATTGCTTCACCATCGAATTTAGTGATGATGAGAAAAGAAAAGAAAAAGCTTTCAAGTCACTAGAAACCAAGCTTAAGTTGTATACCAATCACAATTACGAAGTTTATACCAATTCAAGTAAAGTTTTATCTAAATTTTCAAGTGTTCTAGTTTAAGATCTATCTGAGTACAAGATTCTTTCAAGTAAAGTTTTGTTTAAATTTTCAAGTGTTCTAGTTTAAGATCTATCCAAGTACAAGATTCTTTTTAGACCAAGAATTGTTTTAAGTCAAAGATATATTCAACCACAAGATTTAAACCCCTTAAGAAAAAGATTTATTCAAGAATTGTAATTATGATTAATTAAAGATTAATCTCTCAATTTTCGTGCATTCAAGTATTTTTAATCTAAGCCAAGATTCATTACTAGTATATCAAGTTCTTGCTATCAACTAGGGCGCAAGATGTCTATCTTTATTCAAGTTCTGATTTCAAGTTTAAGATTAAGCTTAAGATCAAGATCCCCTTTAGATTTCATTGTTTACAAGTAAGATTCACAAATTTAAGATTAAGATTAAGATCAAAAACAAATCCCGAGAATTTAGTTAGACAATTACAAGATTAAGATCAAGAACAAATCCCCAAAAAATTCATCAAGTTATTGACAGTAATGTAAGTGATTATTTTTCAATCTTAAGTTGATAAGAATTTTCATTTCGACCTAGTTCATTTTTGGAATAAGACTTGTAGACTAATTTTGAGGATAGAGAAAAGTTATGTCGGAATGAAAGTTTCAGAGGGAATTAGCTACTCCGTCTCAAACTTCTATTCTTAAGGTAGTGTCGTGTGGAATTAATCTATGGTATGGGACATTAGATTGATTTTACATACCTACCCCAGACGTATCTATGTCTTCTATCTTTTACTAGCGAGTGTTTGTATGTGGAAGGTACCTCTGTGGTATAGGACACTTAGATCCCTTTTACATGCGTTCATTTGTTTGGTTTTATTTTCAGAAATTGTTTGATGTGATGATGTTGTCCTCCACTTGTGCCATGAAGCCATCCACTCATTGATTACACGATTGAGGACAGTTGATTCCCAACAGGGAGGACTGTTATGACCCATGTTATTTGAATGATAATCATGGTCATTTAATATTTGATTTATATATTTTTTTTATGATGCCTATTTCTCATCATGAACACGTTAGGATTGATTGATGTGATGTCAATTGATTGTTACTACTGACGTGGTTTATGTTTATGAGTTTAGGTGATGAGGTATGCAAGGGTACCGATTTAGGTGTTGCACAGTGCGAGGGTACCGATTTAGGTGTCGCACGGATGGTGGATTAAGTCGTGGCGTGTGGACAGATTATATTCACAATGTTTTGTGGCTGTACTATGGCATTTGATATTATTTTAACATCAGTGTGATGTGTGTGTGTGTACACGCGTCAATTTATTGTACAATGTGCGTACGAGCATTAGTTGATTTATTTTGTAATGTGCATATGTGCACAAGTTTGATTATTGTATTAGAAAAATTGTGCAAACCTTAGAAGGTTTGAGGACAAAGGTTAATTGAGGACCAAGGCTAAAATTGAGGACAAAGGCTAATTAAATGGCAAAGTCCAAATATGGATGTGTACTTTATTTTTGGCTGAAAGCCTACTTTTGGAATATATTACAAATACCCACGCGAGAAGAAGCCACTCACGTTGGGGGGGGAAGATTGCACCCAGTCTTTAGTTGCCTTGTGTTGATGGTGATGTATTTTCTTTCTCTTGCTCTATGTTTTGATATGTGCTTTAATTTTCAATTTAATTCAAGTAGTTGTTTTGATATTTGATATAATTTTTATGAGTCTTTTGATTATTCTCTTCAAGAAAATTAAAGGTCCGGTTGCACTATTAGAATAGAGAGTTTGAATTTTTAAGCTTGTTTCATTTTCAACCATAGCAACAAAGTGTTGAAAATGGGAAAATACATCTTATTTAGCTTTCATAGGGTAAGACCAGCTAAATTTTCTATAATCAATAAATGTACAACAAACTTTATAAATTTCCTCCCAAAGTAGTCCTCATTGGACCATACACATCACTATGTGTAAGTAGCACTTTGTGAACAGCTCTTTCAGTTGCATTATTTGGGAAAGGTGGTAAGTTAGCCAAGGATGCATCCTTCACAAATATACCTTGACGGTGGATCAAGATGAGGAAGATCCTCTAACATCTCATGTTGTTGCTAAAGCATCAAACCACCAATAAAAGTGTGGCTGGACCTAGAGTCCAAAGTATATTTATGCTTCAAACTTGCAAGTAGGAGGTCTAGCAAGTGTTATAGCTTGCCAGCCAATCATTTAGGCTAGATGGAAAGCTAAAACACTTGCCATCTCTCATAACGCAATGAAGGAAATCATTTATGCTCTTGTGCATGCATATGGGAATTAAGAGAGCAAGAGTGCTACTCAACCTTGCTTTCCAAGATGGTAAATGTGGGTAAGCACTTTTGCATGCTTGTTGTACATTATGTAAGATAAGCAAGTTATATGGATTACAATTACAATGTAATGGTGTACTCATGATTTATATAGAGTATGCAAAATGCTCCACACTCTGCTTTTGGTTGCATGTTCATGCAAAGTACAGTTTGAAGCTATGTTTATTTTGAATTGGACATAACTTCTAATCTATAGCTCAAGACAACATGCTATAAAAGAAAAAGTGGAGAATTTCTCATGCTCTATTGATTTTAATTTATTTTTTCTAGTAACCAATGCCCCTACTAGAGATTTTACCAGTAAAAATATCACTAGTAACTTTGTTGGTTATAGTAGCAAGGTTACCAACAACGATTCTACCACAATGATTGGAACCCATCATTTATTGCTAGTAGGACTATTGGTTAGCCCCTATTTTCTTATAGTGTGTCTAGGAAATTCATGCACTTTGAAATTTGCGACACACTATACTAGATGTCTGGCAGCGAGATGTATAACTAGATAAGGCATCCAACAACTTGACCATAAGTGGTTATGTCAAATGGGTCCCCACCGGCACCCTACAAACTAAGTTTTACACTAAGTTCCATTAGTGTAGAAATCGGTTTACAACTTTCCATGTTGAGCCTCTTGACTAGTTGCTTGATGTACTTGGATTTCTTAATGACTATATCATCATCTTGCTATATAAATTGCATACCCAAGTAGTATTTCAAAAGACCGAGATCTCACATCTCAAAAGTTCAGGCAAGGCCAGATTTGAAAGTTATAATGAAATCCTAATTGGTGGTTCACTAACATCTCATCTACATAGAGAAAATGACAATTAGAAAATCCTACTTGTTCTTTTTTAAATATAAAGTGCTTTTTGTAGGACTGTTTTTAAATCCTTGTCTAGTTAAATAGGTATAATTTTCTTGGTCCGTTAGCTGTGGGAGCTTGTTTTAAACCATATAAAGGTTTATCAAGCTTGCATAAATTCTTCTCTTGAACAGGTTAGGAATGACTAGCTGGTAGACTCACATAAACTTCTTCCTATGAGTCACCATTGAAAGACGTTGTTTTGATGTTCTGTTGGTACACTTTCCATCTACAATGGGCTACCAAAAAATAAAAAGTCAGACAATGGTCATAAGGAAATTGGCAGAAATTTATCATAATTAATCCCTTTCTGCTAGGCATAACGTTTTGCAAACAAGTTTGGCCTTCTTGCATAACCTTTTGCAACAAGTCTTGCCTTAAACAGATCTATCTCCCTTTCTCGTGACTTTGAAATAACTTGTTCTCTCAAGTCTTGTAGTTTTGTTAAATGTTCATTCACAGACTTTTTTTATTACATATTTTCATTGTCAAGTTTCCTTCTAAGATAGGTAATCCTTGCATCACTTTTAACATGATACATAAATTAGAAAGTATTCTAAGAAAGCATGGATGTTCTAGAAGAGAGACTGTGAAGAATGACAGACCTTTTAATTAATAAGGCAATTAATGCCAAAGCTTGAGAATCATGTGAATCCCATATTCTTTTGGTCATAGTAGTAATTTGAGGAACTTATTATTGGATATGTTAGTTCTATGACCCCCCTTACAGGGGAAAATATGCTAAGGGCGGTCGTCAACACCTATGACATGCTCCCAATGAGGACATTTCTAACCATAAAACTCCCCAGGGAGTACTTTGACCCATCCAATTTATCCTCTTTGTAAATAATACCAAAAAAATCATTTACAGATTTGTTGGCCATACTTAATGGTCATGACTGCTAGAGATTTGAAGAAGGAAAGATGGTGGAGTAAAGCTTGAATTGAAGTCAGTAGGCTGATGAACTCTCTAAAATGCTGCTAAAAAATCTCATCCGAATTGCCGATTAGAGTATCCAATCAGATGATTAGAGGAGATAAAGAATTTCTACTTATAGAGTGTTAAATTGGACGATTGGATCAGATGATCGAAGAAGGATAATTGCCAATTAAATTGTGAGATCCACAAGCGAACAAGAGCGGATGATCAGAGGGGTGTGATCAATTGATTAAAAGTCATCGATCAGTTGAAAATCATTGATCGGTGGAAGATTACAGATGAACGATTGAAAAACACCAATCAAACGATTGGAAGAGCACAAATGGGATGATTGGATCGAACTTTTCGATAAGGGGAATCATGGATTGAACTGTAAGATTGGACAATTCGATCAATCGATTGAAGAAGCCATGATTGGAAAATTAGAGTGATTGCTATGTGCAGCAATTAGTGAACCAATCCAATCCATTGATTGGAATGTAGATCAAATTATTAATGTGAACGATTGAAGAAGTTGATGATTGGGGAAGTGAGATTTTTTAGGCTAGCAATTATAAAAGCCAGACGATTGAAATATTCATGATTGCTCAGACTATTAATTGGACTATTGAGTGATTAAAAAATTGCAAACCATTGTAGATTTTATCTACCACGTGACGCACTGTAACGAAGCAGTGGAAAAAAATAGAATCCTTGACAGCTCTCTCGAATAATCTCGAGACAAAAATTATCATCAACGAATTCATGAAAAAAATGGACACTATAATCAATAGAACTATAATCAATTGGCTATATGATTACAATATAGTTGATCAATTGTTGTGTAGTTTTTTGTCTGTTTGTAGAGTGTGTGTTTACCAGACTATATGCTATAGTGTGTGTTTACCAGACTATATGCTATAGTCTACACTCAAATGGAAACCACCAAACAAGCTACTGCACAGCCAACTGTGTGAGAGATGTTTGCACACAAGCTTTCTACATAATAGTTAAAAACCTCAAGAAAACAACTAATAACACCTCCTAAGCTCCACTCTATAGAAAACTAAAATATGTAGGATAATCTATGAAAATCTTGTAAGTTGTGTAGCTTGAAAAACAAAGAAATAAGTAATGGAGAACTTTGCTCTAATATACCACTATTAGCTTTGATGGAAGCAAATCTACAAACACTGACTCGCTCACATATTAAAGAGAACACAAGGGGTGGAAAGTATGTAGAAGGCTTGTTCACTTGGAGTAGTTGCTCGAGGTACACTGAAGTACAAAAATGAGTAGCAATCTAGAGCCCAACATTTAAAAGCGAGCCTTGCCTCATTATGAATATCCTACCTTTAAAAAATAGTTAGCTCTTATCATAATATTTTTCTTCTTCTCCTCTCATGCTCGACATTGCCTTTAGTAACTGTAGATCTAATATCTAAAGAGCTTAGAGATTTCTTTTTCTAATGCAAATCCAATTATGGTGTGTAACCCTATGGATATCATAATCGATATGGCCTTTAGCAACTATAGATCCAATAGCTAAAGAGCTTAGACACTTCTTTTTCTAATGAAAATCCCATTATGATGCGAAACCCTATGAATATCATGCATGGTTAGTAAATGAGCATTTTGTATGCAAGATTACTTGTGTAATTTTAGATAATGTCCTAGAGCTAGCGAGGTAGGACTAAAAGGCTCAAGAGTCTACTAGAAAGAAGGTAAATATTTTATGCATCAAAGAAATGGGATTGTGACCTCCAAGTGGATTTTGTCCAGCTTGAGAATAGGGTTAGGGTTTTTATAAGGTGGCTACTATTATACTTACACATTATAACTAAGATATGGGTTTGATGAGATTGAAATTTTAACCATAGTTAAATAGTGTTTCAAATGTTTGTTGTTAATAGATTAGGCCTAAAAGTGACAATTATGGGTGGTTGTACAATAAGGGTCCTCACTTTGGATCACCTTCCAAGTTTTTTTGTAGCAAATAAACATTCATTTTTTGACCAAAATTGGCTAATCTCACCCACTTGGCAAATGAATTTGACATTGAGATAACATCACACTCTTAATTGTGCACTTAAACATATGGTCGAATCAAAAATAAAAAAATTCAAACACCAAATTTTCTACGTCACAAATATAGTACATATGGCATTTCCCTTAGAGGTAGATAGTACGACCATAAATTTTTAATAACTTCTTTGTTTCAACTCAAATTCAACCCCCACTTTGCAAACAAGGAAGTCATGCAATGGAGATCTTACCTTGATTTATTAAGTAATTTTTACATGTAATTTCTATTTTTAATTAATTATTATCTTATTTTAAAGTACACAAAAGGGCATTTTTTTTGTATAGCACATCTTTATACAAACGACTATGTATTTTAACTTACTTGAATGATCCAACAATAGACAATTATAAGGAAAATGTGCCCATATGGTCAAATTTTATTCTTAATAGTTAGATTTTTCAAGATCTCCAGTGTAAATTTACCTCAAAGTTTTGAAGTAACTAAACATAATTAGTAAGTTAATTATAAAAAAATATTTTTATGTGATTACGTAATAATTTTATATAAGCAAGTAGTGCTAATCAAGATGAATATTTAAAAAAAAGGTTTATTTTGAGTAAGAAATAATCTATTTTCATCTATTTTATGTGAAAGTAGCTCTACTTGAGTCAAGCCTAAACAAAAGTCTAACTAGGATTCGAAAAGTAGGTTAGGTAATGTACCAAACATAGCTGGAGAACCCTCAGGCGGTCACACACGTGGCCAAGTGTTTGACATGTCACCTACACATGGCATTCATTCCACCTAGATGTACCACCTCACTATTGCACCTCAACATTGATGACATGGCACGGCTTGTTCACACACTAATTGTAAAGTAACTGAAATTCCTCTAACACATGTGCTAGTACAATCGCGCAATGCTGCGCACAAGCACGCATAAATAATATGTACAATCATTTGACACGTGGCTAACAAAATAACTCATACGATAGCCTCATCCAATTCATCGCAACTAGGAGATTTATGTGATGGAAGTGTGCTTTTTTACAACACTACTTGTAAGAAAACATTTAAAAAGGGCCTAAGAGGTGCATGACAAAATTGTGTACCTAATCCTCGACCGTGGAACCCTTCTTGGGGCCTTTTACGTGGCACAACAAAATTTTGCGTGCTGAAAGAAAGGCTTCATTTCGTATCGTAGAATCCTTGAAGGGTTGCATTTCCAAATTTGAAGTTAAAAATAAAAATAAAAATGCTGAAGGCCTGTAGTAGAGCACGGCAGCCAGCTAGAGAGACACACACACACACACACACACATTTTTTCATTTTTTTGGAGTTTGTTTTTGCGATGCACTCACCGACCACCACCGTTTTGTATTGAATGAGCTGAAGGCATGTAGTAGAGCACGGCAACGTGTTGGCGTGCCTTTATATATTGCCGCCTCATTGCAGCAGCAGCCAGCTACACACACACACACACACACTTTTTTTGAGTTTGTTTTTGCGAGAGGATGGGGCACCATCGGCATCATCACCATCGCCACCACCCATGTCCGCCACCACCTTGCCCACCCCCTCCATGTCCTCCACCATCCTGCCCACCCCCTCCATGTCCTCCACGATATTGCCCACCCCCTCCATGTCCTCCCGCACCATGCCTCCCACTTTATTATTATTACCGCCGCTGCTGATTATTATTATATATTCAGCTCGGTTCTCTGTCTGTGTGTATCTGTAGTACAGCGTAAATGAATCTGCGATTCCAATACGCGTAGTACAGTAGTTATACCACGTCGATCTTTCCCGATCGGCCTGCATAAATAAATAATAGAGAGAGAATATGTAACTGGTCTACCATGCATTTCATCTACTACGTACAATGAAGCGCTCGAAGGTTTGAGTGTAATAGCTCCTTACGAAGGTGGTGGATTTGTTCTTCTTTAGATTTCTTTTCCTTGAGCTGTAATCTCCAAATTTAAAACTTTTTTTAAAAAAAATGCACATGTTCTCTGCTGTTGGAGAGAGAGGAGTCAATTCTCTGCTGTTGGAGGGAGAGAGAGAGAGAGAGAGAGAGAGAGAGCAGGGAATGAGTTTTGAATCGAACTCGCTTGGCTAAGCTAGACAGCGAATAAATTTTTGAATCGCTAAGGCGGAGAGAGAGAGAGAGAGAGAGAGAGAGAGAGAGGGCTGATGCAGTACGAAGGCAGTATAATAATAAATTGAAAAATATCATAAAAACATGATTTGAGAAAAGCTCAATATAAGGTTCGGGTGATAAAGATGAAATGTTCGTGGGCTGTTGATTTGCACGGCCTTCGACCTTAGCGCGGTTTTTTAATCGGTTAATGTTATTTTCTTATTAGTTATTGCAACTTTATAGAGGGGGGAGGGGGGCGGGGTTCTTTAATTCAAAATCTAAACATGTATACTTGTAAAAAGGGGGTGGACAATTCTGGTGGTAGTAGCAAATATTTAGAATTTTGAAATTAGGGTTATTTGAAACACATGCGTGGTGCCGGCTATATGGCTTTTCAAGAAGTACAAGCATACGAAGTCGAATTCATACGACATAGAGGACCATTTGCAAAGTGTATAATCGTGTTCTTATCGTAGGTGCATATGCATTCACCTTTTGGCCGTATAAGCCATCACTTGTTGCCTACTAGTAGGGGGCATTATGCTCATGTAGAAGACTATTTGCAAACTGTATAATCATGTTCAGATTATCGTGGCTGTATATATTCACCTTTTTGCCATAGCCACCCATCGCTTGTTTGCGTTCTAGGGGGTGCTAGCTTTGATGGTAGCACAGCTACAATAACTCACTCAATCAATGTTCATGTATTAAAGAGAACACAAGAGAGAGAGTGTAGAAGAAATGTAGTACAGAAATGTGAGGTTTACAGAGATTATAGATTGGTCTTTGAAAGGGAAGAGAACGCAAGAGAGAGAGTGTAGAAGGTGGAGCAATGGCTTAAGGTACAAGAAGTACAAAAATAAATATCAATTCTTGACATCCTATCACTTGCTAGAGTCACACCCACCCATGCACTCAAATAACAAGAGAATTTGATAATTTTTTTTCTCCAAGTGGCGAGAGGTTTTAAACGTCCGAAAAAAATGACGTTTTGGGCTGACGCCGCTTAATGTTATAAAAATTGCATCATTGATAACGTAGATGGCAAATTATTTTTTTGGTAGGAGAGGGTCCGTTTTTGAGAGAGATTTTTTGTGTTATGACGTTAAACGGCACTTATTGATGTGACTTTTAATATCACATTAATAGTAAATACATGATTTGTGATGTTAAATGTCACATGCTTTTCTATGAAAAAAGAACCCGCCAAAAGCTAATCGCTTGAAGCTCGAAATTGCCATTTCATATTTTCTATGCCTTGTGCTCTTGCTTTCTCTATTTGCTCTACTATTTTATCCTTTTTCTTGCTCTTGCTATATTTTGCTTGCCTAGGATTTGCCTCTTGATGTATCTTACTTGCCTAGGGTTTCTCTCTTGCTTGCCAAGAGATTGCCTCTACTCTCTTTCATATATTGTTTTGCCAATCTCTATTATCTACTCTTTCTCACATGGACCCAAGAAAGCAACTCTTGCTTATTCTCCTCACCCAAATCTTGCAAGACTTGGGGTCTAGACGGACACACATTGAGAGATTCAATGACTACTATGCATGATGCCACTATCGCGGGGGAGATCTAAGAGCATTAATAGACATGATGAGAGAGAGATGCCAATCACAAGAGAAGCTCCCTTCACCATACAAAAATCAGAAACTAGGGTCAGAGGTGCACCTCCAACAAGTAGTAAAGCGGTGGTTGTAGAGGAGCAACGAAAGAAGAAGCTCTCTATCTTGTCAGTCTCAATTGTCTAGCTCTCTCCATCTAGAATGCTCTCTCGGTAGATACTCCTAGGAACTTGAGTGTGGACATCGGTGGGCATTGTCTAACCTGTATGGTGGATAAGGCTTCATCCCTATGGCATCTCGATGCATGTCGGTGCTACCGGCATTCTTAGGTAGCTACCGACATGCTTAAGTAGCTACCTAGTGCTACCCGACATGCTTAGGTAGCTACCCGACATGCGTAGATAGTCACCTAGCATGCACGGAGATCTCCCGGCATGCTTAAGTAGCTACCTAGTGCATGCCGCATGCTATCTTCACATGCTGGTGCATGCGGGTAGTTATTGGCATACTTAGGTGCCTATCACCATACATTGGGAGATACCAGTGCACGTTGCTAGCTACTAGCATGCATAGGTAGCACACGCCATGTATTCGGTAGCTACCTAAGAATTTCGGGAGCTCTTAGTGCATACCACGTAGCTACCTAAGCACTAGGAGCACCTGGCATGCATCGATAGGAGCCCCTGGGAGCTCCCACTGCATGCCAATAGCTACCACCATGCACTGACGAGATAGCACCCGCATTGGGAGCTCCCACTGCATGTGCCAATAGCTACCACCATGCACTGACGAGATAGCACCCGACATGCATTGGGAGCTCTCGGTGCAATCGGCATGCTTGGGTGGCACCCAACATGCATTGGGAGGTCGCATCTGGATGCATGCCATTAGCTACCAGCGTGCTTAGGTAGCACCCGATCGAAGCTCCCAAGTACGATGCCGGTAGCTACCCCTTATGCTTTAAGTTGACATGAGTCCATTGACATATACTCCATCCATGATGAGAATTGTAATTGTACATATCGATGGTTTCAAGGACGAAACCTTCTGGGTGGGGATGGTTTGTAATAAAGTGAAATAGTCTCATAAGAATAATGGGCCCAAGGCCAATTGACCATGTCCATGGTTAACACTTATGATAGTGTGAAAGAGGGGTCATGTATATAGGCCACATACACCATATTTTTGGTACCTTTTTGATAATCAAGAATACACAAGTCTCTTACTTTCTCTTCTTGCTCTAAACCTAGGCTAATGATCCTAACCTAGGCTAATTAGGCTAAATCTAGGTTAATCTAGTTGCCACTTTCTTTCATAACTCAAGCACTAAAGCTTCTTCACACACTAAGTAAGTGTAAAACAACTGAAATTCCTCTAGCACATGTGCTAATACAATCGCAATGCTATGCACTAGCGTGCATAAATAATATGTACAATCATTTGACACATGGCTAACAAAATAACTCATACGAAATAATAACAATCCGACAGATGATATAGACAAGATCCTCCATGTGCAACACATGCAGTGCTCATCACGTATCTCACAAACCTAAACATATTAGTTATTCCAATTGATTGTTATCACAATGATTAATCACAATATGAAACATTGATAGTAGGCACAAACACAACATACGTTCAGCACATGTTACACTACAATTGAGAGTATCATTTTACACATTATCTAGCATGGCATATCTTATCACTTGTTGCACTTCGATGAGTGTATCACTATATGCATCATCTAGCATGGCATGTCGTTTGCATAAATCACTTGTTACACTTCGATCGTGTGCAATTGTCTAGCAATCATAGTCCACTTGTTTCACTTTGATAACACAGAGTCGACAAGCATGGCGCTTCTCGTTACACTCTTTAATTATAGCATACACCCGTCAAAGCATGGTCTCAATCTATACCAATAATACTAGGTAACTAGTATTTAATGTGGGGTCACCAAACTTGTCATGTTTCTCTTTCATCCATCTATGTAAGCGTGCTTTCTTACCGAAAACGTAGCCTCATCAAATTCATCCAAACTAGGAGATTTATGTGATGGAAGTGTGCTTTCTTACAACACTACTTGTAAAAAAACATTTAAAAGGGCCTAGGAGGTGCATGACAAAATTGTGCACCTAATCCTCGAGCGTGGAACCTTTCTTGGGGCTTTTTACATGGCACAACAACATTTTGCATGCAAAAGAAAGGCTTCATTTTGTAGAATCCTTGAAGGGTTGCATTTCCAAATTTGAAGTTAAAAAAAATAAAAATGCTAGTCCCCTTCACCGCAGATGTATGTTGATGAGGACGGGCATTCAAACGTTAGTTGAGCTTTAAAGGGGTAAGTTGAAGTGATGCACTCACCACCACCACCGTTATGGAAAAGCCGCGTGAAGGACAATGCAATATTGAATGAGCTGAAGGCCTATAGAGCACGGCAGCCAGCTACACACACACATAGACACACACACACACACACATTTTTTTGAGTTTATTTTTGCAATGCACTCACCGACCACCACCGTTTTGTAGGACAATGCAATATTGAATGAGCTGAAGTCCTGTAGAGCACGGCAGTGTGTTGGCATGCCTTTATATATTGCCGCCTCCCCTCATTTTGATAATTGCAGCAACAACCAGCTACGCACACACACACACACACATTTTTTTGAGTTTGTTTTTGCGAGAGGATGGGGCACCATTGGCATCGCCACCACCCATGTTCGCCACCACCTTGCCCACCCCCTCCATGTCCTCCACGATATTGCCCACCCCCCTCCATGTCCTCCCACATCTTGCCCACCCCCTACATTGGGAGATACCAGTGTACGTTGCTAGCTACTAGCATGCTTAGGTAGCATACGCCATGTATTCGGTAGCTACCTAAGAATTTGGGAGCTCTCATCAGTGCATACCACGTAGCTACCTAAGCACTAGGAGCACCTCTAGCATGCATTGACGGGAGCACCTGCTGGCATGCACATTGGGAGCTCCCAGTGCATGCCCGGTAGCTACCACCATGCATCGGTAGCTTGGGTAGCACCCGACATGCATTTGGAGCTCTCGGTGCAACCGCCATACTTGGGTAGCACCCGACATGCATTGGGAGCTCTCGGTGCAACCGTCATGCTTGGGTAGAACCCAACATGCATTGGGAGGTCGCGTCTGGATGCATGCCATTAGCTACCGGCGTGCTTAGGTAGCACCCACACCGGTAGCTACGTAACTACTTTGGTAGAACCTACCATGCATTGGGAGCTCTTGGTGCATGCCGGTACTAACCGGCCTTCTTAGGCAGCACCCCTTATGCATTGGGACCTCCCAATGCATATTGGTAGCTATCTGCCTACTTAGGTAGCACCTATCATGCATTGGGAGCTCCCAATGCATATGCCAATAGCTACCTACATGCTTAGGTTGTACCAGCATGCTTAGGTATCATCCAACATGTATCGAGAGCTATCGACATGCACATCGAGACCTCTGAATGCATGTCGTAACCCACCAGTAGCACCTAGCATGCATTGGGAGCTCCCAATGCATGCCAGTAGTATAGCTACCAGCATACTTAGGTAGTACCCAACATGTATTCGGAGCACCCGACATGCATTGGGATCTCCTAGTGCATGGCTGTATCGGCATGCATTGGGAGCTCCTGGCACATGCCGGTAGCTTACAGGCATGCTTTAGTGGTACCCTAGCGTGCATTTTGGGAACTCAAGGTGCATGTTGTGGAAGGCTTCGTTGTTACAGCTTAGTTATCTATGTTTGTGTTTATTGTTAAACATGTGGTTTAAGACCAATAAACATTCATCTCAGCTATTGAGAAGTAGGTGCAAGATAGTTACCAGCTATTATGCAGATGTTAAGCACTAGTTCACATTTAGTAAGCATTCCTCTTAGTGTGTGTGAAGTAGGTACGAGCTGTTGAAATATACAAGTGAATAGGGTGTGTAAGGGAATAAGCCCTTGGTTAGAGGCTGTAAAAGAGGATGTGTAAATGTGAAAGAACTTGTGAAAAGGTGAGAAGAATCTACTAGGAGAGAATAAAGGGTAGCATGAGAAGATTTAGGAAGTGTGGAGATATTCTAGGAAAAGTGAAGAGGTGGAGAGAATCAAGCAAAAGAGGTGGAGTGAATCAAGGAGAAATCAGTGGGATTAGATGCTTGGATGTAAACTCTATAAATTGAGGCATTGGCCTAATGAGAATTTGCTGGTTTTTTATTATCCATGCCTACATTAAGCTATTTGTTAATTACTTACTAATTACATCTTAATCACTTTGTTAATGATGTTGATTCTAGTATTTGATCCACCATAGCTCATCACATTGCTCTAATTTCAACATGGTATCAGAGCCATGCCTAGAATCCATCAGGTTTATGAGCCCATTATTTAATTAATTAGGATTAGTAGATAATAAGAAATTAATCAAAATTTTAGTTAGTTTTCAACTCACCTCTGTACCCCCAGCTGGTGGAGGAGCTCTAGCTCTTTGCACACTCAACCATTGCCCAAACCCTTCTAGCCCAAGATAGCCAACCCATAGGATCCCTAGCCAAGCCAATCACAAGTGCAAACCGCCGACGCATGAGGAAGAAATCACGATTTTCTACAGCGCAGGTTGATGAATTTGTAGATCTTGTCCACTTCAAATCAAATTGACCTAATTCCTCTTAGTCCCGGGGGTTTTCAAGCATGCTCTACAAGCTGGTGAAGACAGAATTCAATTTCATCAAATCTACAGTGAGATCCAAGCTCTTCATAATCTGCAGGTGACTTTGGTAAAACAGAGATTAAGCTTTCAATATTTGGTCAAATCTTGTGTTTCTTGGCTTAATCCTCTACTAGACTCATTATTGATGGTCTTGAAAGCATTTGCGCTCATTTGAAGTCTAAGGCACCAGATCTAGACTCCCCGCATACTCTATTTTTTGTACACAAAACAGTGGATTAATTTACTAATCAGTGATTAATCAGTACTAATCACTATATTTTGGTATAATTGAGGGTTCAAATTAACCATTAGGTATCTGATATAGATCCCTATAACTTCATATTGCAATTCGGAGTTGATTTGGTATGCTCAACCATTCCGTACAAATTGGTTACCCTTGATTTAATGTAATTTCTGGTAAAATTGTGCTGATAAATTTGTGATAATCATCATTTTGCATTTAACCCTTGGTTAATTCCTATAAATCTCACTCAAATTCAAGACTATTCATAGCCAGAGTTGCATTTGGGAATGTGCATTAGAATGAATGCTATATGCATTATGTATTGGGCACATTGCATCAGTGTAAAAATGGGATCAGACACTGCCCTTGTCCAAAATAAGGCAAGAGGTAAGACCTCCTGCATAAATTTGGGTTTGCATTGCATAATGATACAAGATAAACATCAAAAGCCCAAAGGAGCTGTCAACAAAACATTTAAACATGTTACTCACATGGAGCAAGAAGACCTGAGACGGACAAGCTCATGGCCCCAGCCATGAAAGAAGAAGAACATCCACACCAAGAAGATCTAAAGGAAGACATGGACATGAGAAGAGAAGCTTCCCCCCCAAGAAGACTGAAAGAAGAGACGGACGCGTGGAGAGAAGCTGCCACAACAAGGACACTGAAGACAAGAGAAGATGTGAGGCTCCAAAGAGTGAAGAGCCATGTGAAAATCTCTGAGAGAGAGAGAGAGAGAGACCCCACAACCCAATGTAACCTGTCCCAACAAAGTAAAACCACCTCTGAGACCGATGATGTAGGCCACGTGGTAGATGTATGTGTGAGCACTTTAGTCAAGGTCGCGGGCAACTTAGTAAGCCTTGGACACATAGAGAGAGAGAGTGTTAAGGACTATGAGTTTAGGGACTTGAGGCACTAGTCACGCAGGCTATCAAGTAAGAGAGAAACTTGGTATAGGGTCTAGGTGTGCTAAGATAACTTGAGGGGAGGTGTGCTAGACATTAGTCGGTAGACTATCAAGTAAGGAGGGAAACTTGTAATAGGGTCTAGGTGTTCTAGGAGTATTCACTTGAGGGGAGGTGTTGAAATATACAAGTAAATAGGGTGTGTGTAGGAACAAGCCCTTGGTTAGAGGTTGTAAAAGAGGATGTGTAAATGTGAAAGAACCTGTGAAAAGGTGAGAAGAATCTACTGGGAGAGAATAAAGGGTAGCATGAGAAGATTTAGGAAGTGTGGAGATATTCTGGGAAAAGTGAAGAGGTGGAGAGAATCAAGCAAAAGAGGTGGAGATATTCTGGGAGAGGTGGAGTGAATCAAGGAGAAATCAATGGGATTAGATGCTTGGATGTAAACTCTATAAATTGAGGCATTGGCCTAATGAGAATCTGCTGGTTTTTTATTATCCATGCCTACATTAAGCTATTTGCTAATTACTCACTAATTATATCTTAATTATTTACGAATCACTTTGTTAATGATATTAATTCGAGTATTTGATCCACCATAGCTCATCACATTGCTCTAATCTCAACACGAGCTAGCTCTGCCAGTAGCTCGGGAGCTGCATGCATTAACATCTACTGGCATGCTTAGTTACCACCCGACATACATTGGGAGCTCTCGGTACATGGCAATAGCTATTGTCATACATTGGTCCCAACATGCATTGGGAGCTTGCATGCCGGTGGCTACATGCATGCATCGAGAGCGAGTGCTACCAATGCATTGACAGCCACCCACCAGCATGCATTAATAGCTCTATTGGTATGCATTGACATATCTACTAGCATACTTAGATAGCATCGGGCACGCATTGCTTAGGTAGGCTTCGGCATATATCCGGAGCTACCAATATGCATCCTGCGCATGCATTGAGAGATCTTGGTGCACCCAGTAGATATCAACATGCTTGGGTTGTTGATTGGTGTGCACACCCCTTAGAATTACTAGCATAAGCTTAAGCTAATGAGTTGTAGGATTTGGACATTAAAACAAGAAGTGGTTACAAGAGGGTAGTGGGGAGTTACAATCTTGTGGAGGTTATGCGAGCCCAATAGTCACATGGTTGGATGGCTATATAAATCCCCTCTTGTATGAAAATTGTACATGACTCTTGTATGCAAATTATATACAAGATAATGGATATGGAATTCACCATGATGTTTTGCTCGTATCTCTATCTTGTATCTTTTATCTTGTTCCTAATCCATGTCTCTTACACCAAGCTCATGTGTACGTGTGTACTCCATGGCTGCGTGTGTAGGAGCATGTGTTTTCCCTCATGTTAGCTAGGCTATGCTAACATGGGTAGCACACGGCATACATTGGGAGCTCTCGTTGACGCATGCCACTACCGACATACTTAGGTTGTCTATTTATGTTTAGGTAGCATTTTGCATCATGCATCTATGGGAGCTACTAGGAGCCCTTGTTGCGCACGATGGGTCTACCGGTGCACGCATGCCATCAGAAGATCCCAATGCATGCCGGTAGCTATCAGCATGCACCAGTAGCATCCAACATGCATTGGGAGCCCTCGGTACATACCAGTAGCTACTGACATGCACTAGTACCACCTGGTGTATGCATTGGGAGCTCGTGGTTCATGCTAGTAGCTACCAGAATTGTTAGGTAGCACCCAACATGGGAGCTCTTGGTGAAAGCCGACAGCTTGCTTAGGTAGCACCCGATAGCAATCAACCTGCTTAGGTAGCACCCAACATGAATTGGGAGCTCTTGGTGCATGCCGACAACTACCGGCATTCTTAGGTAGCACCCGACATGCATTGGGAGCTCTTGGTGAAATCCGGTAGCAACCATCCTACTTAGGTAGCACCCTACATGCATTGGGAGCTCCTAGTGCATGCTCAGAGCTACCTACATGCTTAGGTTGTACCGGCATGCTTAGATAGAATCCGAGCTACCAACATACACCGAGAACTCCTAATGCATGTGGGTAGCCATCGGTAGCACCCAGGAGATCCCAGTGCATGCATTAGATGACCATTAATAGCCACACTGGTAGTACCCGGCATGCATTGGGAGCTCCCGATGCATGCTGGTAGAAATCAACATGCATAGAGGTATCTACTGGCATGCATTGGGAGCTCTTGGTGCATGCCCGTAGCTACCGGCATGCATTGGGAGCTCCCAAGATTCATTGAGAGCTTCCGGTGCAATGGGGCCATCGGTAGTAGCATCCGACATGCATAGGGAGTTGTTGATGCATGCCAGTAGATACTTGCATCCTTAGGTATGAACTGGGAGCTCCCTATGCATGCTGGTAGCCTACTGGCATGTTTAGGTTATACCGACATGCATTGGGAGAACTATCGGCATGCACTGGGAGCTCCCAATGCATACATGTAGGTATGGGTAAGTGATCTGTAACATCAAAATCATCAAAAATAGGGTTGTTGTAAACTACTTCTCCCATGCCTCTTCTACAACCTAGACCATGGTTGTAGATGGGTCCAGACACCTTGGTTTTGCATAAGGTCTAAACCTAGTGATAGTCCAATATATCTACTAGACTCTGGTGATGTCAGCTTGCCAATAGCACGATTATTCTGGTTGGGCGGACTTGGTGAAAATGATAGCTTTGTTTATTGTGCACTACTTGTAACTTGTCCTGCGCTTCGCTGAACGTATTGGCATGTGGATGTCATAAAAAATAGGGTTGTTGTAAACTACAGCCCCCATGCCTCTGCTGCCACCTAGACCACGACTGTAGATGGGTCCAAACACCTTGGGTTTGACCTTGTGATGATAGTCCAATAGGTCTACTAGACTCTCATGATGTTATCTTGCCAATAGCACTCTTATTCTGGTTGTGCTGACCTGGTGAAAATGACAACTTTGTGTGTTGAACACTACTTGTAGCTTACCCTATTGCTCACTGTTTTGACCTATCCTAGTGACACCCACATGTCCAAACTCTTCAAAACTTGAAGGCTCACTTGCATACTTATTGGTGGGTGTACTTATCCTAGTATCAAAAATCATGTGTATGTCATCTTCTATAACCCCCCATGAGCCTCCATGCCTCTGTTGCCACCTAGACCATGGTTGTAGATGGTTCGAGACACCTTGGTTTTGTTTTGACCTGGTGATAGTCCAATATATCTACTAGACCCTCATGATGTGAGCTTTCCAATAGCACTCCTCTTCTGGTTGTGCAGACCAGGTGAAAATGATAACTTTGTGTGTTGTACACTACTTGTAGCTTACCTTGTTGCTCACGTTTTTGACCTATCTCAGTGGGACCCACATGTCCAAACTCGTCAGAACTTGATGGCTTACCTATATACACATTGGGTGTAAACTTCTCAGTATCAAAAACCACGTGGAGATCATATGTAACATCAAAATCATCAAAAACAAGGTTGCCTATAAAACTGCAGTCCATTTGCCTCTGCCACCACCTGGACCATGGCTATAACAAAAAAATTCAAAAAGCTATGCAAAATATTTACTAGCCAAAATAGAAAATTATAAGCTTGAAACTGAAAATTCTTAAATAGTCTTGTCTACAAACTACTTTCCCCCTTCATCAGCTCTACAACTTCTTCTCAATTTTAGAAACTTTTTCCACTTTATCGGCTCCATTTTCTTCATTCTCAGCATCCTTCATATCTAAATCAAAGATAAATTCTGAATTACTTTGCTCATTTTCTATAGATCTATTATTGTATCAAATTCTTTTAAAAAATCCGCCTTTGTATCCTGTTTCTTTACCAACTCATTTTCTGACATCACTCTAGTTGGCATAGAGAATGGAAACTCCTCTACAAAAATATGTTCAATTCTATCAATGCAATTGTTTGTTTTCCTCTGATTTTCTTTTGCACTTTGATGCAAAATATCCCAAAAATTTTGGATTTGTGTTCTTCAAATGGAACCAGCTTCTCTTCACTCATACTAATATATGCTTGCACGTCTGCATCACATTTGGGAAAACCTATTGTTCCACTCTAACTGATGATTTCCTATTTCTTTTGTAAATTAGCAATCTATAATTTCAACTAAGAGACCACAATCCTGAGCAAATTTCCCTCCCCCTTTATAAATAGAGCATCATAAGACTTTTCGATATACTCCATTAGGCTATCTTTGTCTTCATTCCATAAATTTTTGCCCGCTTGGAATAAAATATTCTTAAAAACATGAAGATGTAATTTTGACATAAGTACACCCTACACATCAACATAATTTTAACTGCTCTCTCAATTTAAATACATGCCAATAGCTACAATAGCTATTGGTGTGCTTAGGTAGCACCCTGCATGTATTCGGAGCTCCAACGGCATGATGTCGGTAGCTACTAGCGTGCTTAGGTAGTACTCAACATGAATTGGGAGCTTTAGGTGCATACCAGCATGCAGTGGTAGAAACCCACATGCATCGGGAGCTCGAGCTCCCAATACATGAGGGTAGCTACCGGCATGCACCGATAGTACCAGGCATGCACTGATAGCTATCGACATGCTTAGGTAGCACCCCGCATCATGAATTGGGAGCTCCTATGCATGCTTAGGTTGTACCAGCATGCTTAGGTAGCATCGGGCGCTACCAGTATGCACTCGGAGCTCCCAATGCGTGCATGTACCACCCGACATATAGTGCAAGCTCCTCGTGCATGCCGATAGCTATGGGCATGCTTTAGTAGCACCGAGCATGCTTAGGTATACATTGCGAGCTACTAACATTTACTGGGAGCTCCCAATGTATGCTAGTAGCCACCAACAACACTCGGCATGCATTGGGAGCTCTTGATGCATGCCGGTAGCTACGAACATTCTTAGGTAGCACTTGGCATGCATTGGGAGAACCCGACATGCATTCAGAGCTCCTGGTGCATGCAAGTAGCCTCAGGAATGTTTAGGTTGTACTGGGATGCATCAAGAGCTACCAGCATTAACCGGGAGCTTCCAATGCAAGCAGGTAGCTACCAACATGTACTCGTACCACCCGACATACACTAATAGCTACTAGCATTCTTAGGTAGCACCCCACCTTGCATGAATTTGGAGCTCTCGATGCATGCTTAGGTATGCATCCAGAGTTAGCAACATGCACTTGGAGCCCCCAATGCAGCCCCCAATAGCATGCCAGTATGCATTGGAAGCTCCTGATGCATGTCGATTGCATTGGGAGCTCCCAGTGCGCGCATGCTGGTAGCTATGCACATGCACCCAACATACATTGGGAACTCCCAGTGCATGCCGATAAGCTGCTCGCAGGCTTAAGTTATATGTGTTTCTATTTATTATTAAGCATGCATTGGGAGTTATCGGTATGCATTGATAGCTCTACTGGCATGCTTAGGTAGCACCCTACATGCATTGAAAGCTACCAACATGCTTAGACAGAATCCGACATGCCTCGGGAAGCTACTAGCATTTGCCCTACATGCATTGAGAGCTCCTAGTGCACTCAGTAGCTCCTAGTGCACTCAGTAGCTATGGGCATGCTTGGGTAGCACCCGTCTACATTGGGAGCTCTTGCTGGCTATGGACATGCTTAGGTTGTACTAGCACGCTTAGGTAGCATACCTGACATGCATCAGGAGCTACCGAATGCATGGAGAGATGCCAATGCATTCCAGTAGCCACTAGTAGTATCCAAAATGTAGTGGGAGCTCCCAATGCATGCCGGTAGCCTACCGGCATTCTTAGGTAGCACACGTGGCATGCATTGGGATCACCTAACATGCATTGGGAGCTCTCTTTGCATACCAACAAGCTTAGGATGTAACGGCATGCATCGGAAGCTCCCAATGCATGCAGGTAGCACTCGGCATGCACTGAGATATCAACATGCTTAGGTAGCGCTTGGCATGCATTGGGAGCTCCCGATGCATGCTTAGGTTATACTAGCATTCTTAGGTAGTATCTGGCATGCATTGGAAGCTACTAGCATGCACTCAGATCTCCCAATGCATGTCAGTACCACTCAACATGCATTGGGAGCTCCCAGTGCATGATGCTGGTAACTACATGCATGCTTCAATAGCACACCCAACATGAATTTGGAGCTTTTGGTGCATACTTAGGTTGTACCTGGTATGCTTAGGTATGCGTCACGAGCTACCAACATGCATCGAGAGCTCCAATGCATGTCAAGAGCACCCAACATGCATTGGGAGCTTAGGGTGCATGCCAGTAGCTATCAGCATGCTTCAATAGCACCCGGGAGCTACTAGCATGCACCGCGAGCTGCCAATGCATGCCAACTATTGGCATGCATTGGAGCTCAAGGTGTATGCCGCTAGCTCTATCGGCATGCTTTAATAGCACCTAGGAGCTACTCGCATGCACCAGGAGCTCACAATGCATGCTAATAGCTACAATAGCTATCAATGTGCTTAAGTAGCACCTTGCATGCATTTGGAGCTCCCACTGCATGTCGGTAGCTACTAGCGTGCTTAGGTAGTACTCAACATGCATTGGGAGCTACCACGAGCTCCCAATACATGGGGGTAGCTATTGGCACGCACGGATACTACCAGGCATGCACTGATAGCTACCAACATGCTTAGGTAGCAGCTTGCGTGAATTGGCAGCTCCTATGCATGCTTAGGTTGTACCAGCTTGCTTAGGCAACATCCGCGACATGCATCGAGAGCTACCAGTATGCACTCGGATCTCCCAATGCATGTCGATACCAACCCAAAATACATTGCAAGCTCCTCGTGCATGCCGATAGCCATGGGCATGCTTTAGTAGCATCGAGCATGCTTAGGTATGCATCGGGAGCTAGTGGCATGCACTAGGAGCTCCCAATGGATGTTGGTAGCACCCATCATGCATTGGGAGCTTTGGGTTCTTGCCAGTAGTTACCGGCATGCTTCAATAGCACCCAGGAGCTATTGGAATGCATCGGGATCTCCCAATGGAATGCACTGGGAGCTCCCAATGGCATGCACTAGGAGCTTCCAATGCATGCTATAGGTGCTACCTATCCAAGCATGCCGATAGCTACTAGCATGCACTAGGAGCTACCTAAGCATGTTGGTAGCTACTATTGGCATGCACCAGGAGCTTCAATGCATGCTAGCAGCTACCGGCATGCTTAGATAGCACCTGCAGCATGCATTGGGAAGAGCTCCCAATGCATGCCAGTAGCTATCAACGTGCTTATGTACGTGCATTGGGAGATCTAGGTTCATGCCAGTAGCTACTAGCCTGCTTGCTACGGCGGTAGCACCCATGGGAGCTCCTCAACCGGCAGCATTTGGCCTACTTAGGACCTTCCAATGTAGCTACCTATCTTCTTAGGTATTCGTATCTTCTCTGATTAAGAAGCTGCCTCCATAGGCTTGAAGGTGATTGTGTGGTATGTAATACTTATACTACAGTTTTGCAGCCAGATTCACGTTATGGGCATGTTTTGGTCTCCGTTTGGTCACTACAAGGTATTTTGGGTAATTTTGGAAAGTTCTAGTAGAGAACTATCTCTAGTCAAAATCTGGTTTTTGCAATGTACCAGCGTATTTCGAGAGTGCCGACAATGTTTGCACATGTATTGTTGATATTGGACACGTATGTACATGTACTCTCATCACATCTAGTGACATACAGGCTGTGCCAAAGTACCACTATAGCAACAATCACACAAAACATACTTATGTGTTTGCACATGTATTGTTGATATTGGACACGTATGTACATGTACTCTCATCACATCTAGTGACATACAGGCTGTGCCAAAGTACCACTATAGCAATAGTCACATAAAACATACTTATGTGTTACAAATTACATTCAGAAATTGTCTATTTGAAGGTTTTCGATTGTTGCAAGCTAATATGTCGAGCAGACTCAATCACATTGTTAGTGAGAATCTGGACAAGAACAACTTCCATGCCTAGAAGTTCAAAATGACCATTTTTTTGATAGGTAAAGGATTTTGAGACTATGTCGAAGGAGACAATGAGGAGCCTCGAGAGTTGTCTGAAGAGAATGCCACTCTAGCAGATATATAGGCATTCGAGGATTAGAATCAGGGTGGAAGGAAAGTTATGTATTGGCTTTTAATCAGTGTCACAGACATAATGATAGGAAACATTCGCATTTGTGTGGGATAATTTCTCGTGGTATGGGACACTAGAATTTATTACACATAGAAGTCTATCATACAATTCGCATTTGTGTGGGATAATTTCTCGTGGTATGGGACACTAGAATTTATTACACATAGAAGTCCTTCATACAATGTCTCTTTTACATGTCTATGATGAATACTTAGTGATATTTATCTGTGACGGATAACTTATCACAAATTGAGTATTGGGTGAGAGTGAATCCAATCAACTGTGAAATGCGTGATGCATGTAAGGAATGTGTGAGTTTGATTTTGAGTCAATCCAATCAACTCTTCTCTGAAACTAATTCTTGATGAGGGTAACCCAGTGTGGTATAAGAATCGAGAGTGAATTTGATTATTTAGAGGGTGACCCTAGTTGGTTGTGAGTGAATCCAACCAACCATGACACATGTGGTATACTCTGTGAATACATGTGATGCGTATGAAAACATTGTCAGTGAATCCAATGTAGCAGTTTGATTGTGAGTGAATGTGATCAACTTTTCTGAATTAATTCTTGATAAGGGTGACCCACTATGGTATAAGAATCGAGAGTGATTCTGATTCTCTAGAGGGTGACCCTAGTTGGTTGTGAGTGAGTCCAACCAGTTGTGACACGTATGATACCTATACTCTGTGAATACGTGTAATGTGTATGAAAACATTGTGAGTGAATCCAATGATGGAGTTTGGTTGTGAGTGAATCCAATCAAACTCTAATACATGTGTGACACATGTAAAGATTCTGTCAGTTTAATGTCAATCTGATCAACTCTAAGATACGTGCGATGCGTGTGAGGATATTCGGAGTGAATACAATTAATTATTGTGTGTGAATCCAATATGGGAGTGAATCCAATTAATTATGTAAAGACATTGAGAGTGAATCCAATGTGACTGATTAATGTGTGTTGATAGTTACAACCAAGGATGGTCGTCTCCTAAATCGGGAGAACTGTCATAGAAGTGAGATTTTCAAAATATTTTACTATCCAATTTTTGTTTAAAAAAGGAAGGCTTATAGAGCAAGCTTGGGGAAAAATAGCCATGCATACGTGTCACAACTGGTTGGATTCACTCACAACCAACTAGGGTCACTCTAAAGAGTTAGATTCACTCTAGATTCTTATACCACAGTGGGTCACCCTTATCAAGAATTAATTCAAAAAAGTTTATTAGATTCACTCACAATCAAACTGCTACATTGGATTCACTAACAATGTTTTCATACGCGTCACATGTATTCACACAGTATACCACATGTGTCATGGTTGGTTGGATTCACTCACAACCGACTAGGGTCACCCTCTAAATAATCAAATTCACTCTTGATTCTTATACCACACTGGGTTACCCTCATCAAGAATTAGTTTCAGAAGAGTTGATTGGATTGACTCAAAATAAAACTCACACATTCCTTACATGCATCACACATGTCACACAATTGGATTCACTCTCAACCAATACTCAATTTGTGATAAGTTATCAGTCATAGATAAATATCACTAGGTATTCATCATAGACATGTAAAAGAGACATTGTATGAAGGACTTCTATGTGTAATAAATTCTAGTGTCCCATACCACCAGAAATTATCCCACACAAATCTAGAGATAAGTATGCATCGGAATACTCACATGATTAATCTTGTGTCCCATACCACAAGACTAATTTCATAAAGTATAGTTCAAGATGGAAGGGCCAGTTCCTTCGAGAAGTTTTACTTTTAATGCATAAGAACTATCCTTGAAATTTGAAAAAAGTCTTAAATAAATTCATTGCAAAGATAAACAAATGAATATGTTACCCTAAGAGTCGGAGTAATCATCATGGTAGTCTTATTCTTGATCATCATCAAGTCCAAGTGAAATAAAAAATATTAAATTAAACTTGATGATGTAAAAATAAAATCCAAAAGTAAGAGAGTCTTACATTGTTATATTGGTGGCTACAAAATGAAAAGGTTAAGAGAAATAGAGAATTTAAAATAATTTGTGAATAACTAAAAATGTAATTATTTGGTAAAGATGAGGACTTATCGTGTGTAAGTCGAGATGAAAATTGTTGGAAGCTCCATGGTAGAGATCATTGGTATAACCTTCATATTATTCTTACACCACACATAACAACATGCCTACACGCATGCATAAACTCAAGACTATTGTTTTCATAATTACAACATAAACTACTTAAGTAATAATCACATAGCCTAGAGTAATGTTAATCCAGGTTAGGTGTATAATTTGAAAGTCTACCCTAATCACGAGTCTCTGCGGAGATGAGAAAATAACTAAAGGCATGAAATCAAATGATTGGTCAAAAGCATATAACAATGATCGTACTAACCGTTTGACAATAACGCTCGAATTGATCTCATCTCATGATACCACTAGAGTGATCCACACATATATTAACACATCTAGAGTCAACATATTAACGATGAAAGTATAGCACTAGTAATTAAAATAATTCTTTCTTTTTCTCTCTTTTTCTTCTTCTTGTCTCTCTTGTTATTTTTCTTCTTCTTATTCTCTTATCTCTTTTCTTCTTCTTCTTCTCCCTTTTTTTTTCCTTTCTTCTCTCTCCTCTTCTCTCTTCTTCTTCTCCTCTCCTATTTTTCTTCTTTTCCCTTTTCTTCTTCTTCTTCTTCTCCTCCTCTTCTCTCTCTTCTTCTTCTTCTTCTCTGTTTTCTTCTTCTTCTTCTCCTCTTCTCTTCTTTTCCTCCCAAAACCTCTCTTCCGCTACCATGCAGTCTCATCTTAATAGGCAAATTGAGTGAGACTTCCCCCACTAATCTTCTATTATTGCCATGCATATATCCTCATTAATCCTAGGCACCTCTCAAACACCTTCTCTCTACTTTCGACTCCCTTGTCGCGTCAAGAGAAGACTCCTCTCGGACCCCTTTCTTACCTCTCAAACACCTTCTCTCTACTTTCGACTCCCTTGTCGCATCAAGAGAAGACTCCTCTCGGACCCCTTTCTTACCGCGTAATACCTTCCGGTTTAGGGTTTCTTTGCCCCTCATAGACTTTATCTCTTCTTCTTCTTCTGTGCCGGATTTTTTGTGACCAGGCAACCAACAATCTCTATCTCCCCTCTTTAACACCTTGCCAAGAGACTCTCTACAATGGGTAAGCCTTTCATTCAGTTTGATTTTTATCCCACATAGCATCATGCTTATTTGGCAAAGATGGTATAAGGGAGGAACGTGGGGCCTTTACTAATCATCTCTCCAAGAGACATCAACACTTCGCTGGGTTGCCTTGTGCCAGTACGTGTTTGTTGGTCGAAGGTGGTGGTTAGTTCCTTGTTGTTCAATCGGTGCTCGGTGACGGTGTGTTCATCACTGGTGCTCTATGATAGTCATTTTGCAGGCATAGTAGATTGAGATCTTTGGGCCATTGTCAATCGCATAGAGAAAAAGCCAACCAAAGACCCTGACAACATTGCTATAATTGTAAAAGAAATGACTCCAATGCACTTTCATTTATAATTTATAGATTAGTTGACAATCAAATTCATCAAGTGAGTTTTTCTAAGAGTTCTCATGAAGCATGGAACCGACTTAGATCAATGTTTGGTCAAGTTAATGGAGCAGCTAGGATGTTTCTTAGAAAAAAAAAATATTGGATTAAAATGGATGAAAAAGATAAAGTGGATAATCATGTTAACAATTTCAAGAGTCTCATAGATCAACTCAGGGGAATTGGGAACAATATTTATGATGAGGAAGATGTCTTCATTTTACTTGATAGTATGCTTGATGCTTATGGGCAGTGCGTGTCTGCTCTTGCAAATAAATCCAACATGATTCTTGCATCAATTTCCTCTTCTTTGATTCTTGAAGAAACTAGGATGGAGGCCACCAAGTGTGGGACCTTGCCCCGCGCAAAATGCTACTTCCACTGCTAGCACCCTTGAATTCGTTGCGTGGTGGGGATAGGGATCTCACATGTGGTATCAGAGCGAATTGGCTAATGAGGATCAACCAAGAAGCCAAAAATATCAAAAATTTATGAAGAAGCAGTAAAAGGTTGTAATTGTGTGATAAAATTCATACAAATGGATATTCAAACTGAAATTCGTAAATTGATAATTGGGTCTTCAGATGGAAGTACCGCAATTGTATGGAATCCTTGACTTGCTTGAGGCCTAGACATGATGGTATTTACCTTATAGTTCCATGGACCGTGACTACTGGTATATATCGAGGGTATAACTACAGCTCTTTACTGGCAGTATATACGAGTAAATCTAAGACTTGAAATTATAAGCATTAATACTATCTAGATGATGAATTCGAATGTGGTTGATATGATTTTAAATTCTAGTTGAGAACTGATGAGTTGATTTGGATTCTGATTAAAAAATGAAGATTCTTGAATTTTGGTTGAAATGTAATAAACTAAGCAAAACCACAATGAGGATGAATGGGACAAATCCCTGTGATGATGTTCGTAGCTGGAATGACATTAATGACTTCAGCAAATCACTATGAGATTAGTGGGGATTGTGCTGGTAGATTGATGCTGTTAACACTTGACCCAGTGGATCAAGTTAAGGGATGTCAAATTAAAAATCGATATAATTGAAAATTTGCATGAAGGACTGTTCAGATAGAAAATTTGGTCTAATGGACCATTATTGTGATAAGGATTTGAATGTTACGATCTGAGTGAATTATTATCTGATGATGAGTTTTATATAAGGGATCTTTATCCCAAGATTCTGTTGGACTCACCAGACTATAAGGAACCCCAGAATCAGGTGGATCTTAAGGAAAAGAGTTTTCCTCTAATTTTGCGAGATGAGGAAAAGAGTTCTCCTCTAATTTTGCGAGATGAGGACATCTCACGTTTTTTAAGTGGGGGGTAGGGTGTAAGATTCCTCCCTCCGGCTTTTGAGGTGTGCAGGTGTAAGGACCTCCCCCTCTGATCTTATAATTATTCCCCTCTCTGAAATAAAAGAACGATCCTGTTTTACCTTGTTTTGGCCTAGAGAGAGAAAATGTCTAGAGGGAGGTAATTCAAAATTGAGATATTTTTGGATATAAGAATCCTCCTAGTGTCTAAAATGGTTTCCCTTGAAATAGATATTCAAAAAGAAATTTCCAATGTGCAATTGGAATAAATTGAGAATCAGCCATACAAAGGAGGTTATGGCAAAATTTTCTTAAATTTGGTGGAAAAGGTTTTATCTTTTTTTAATTCAAAAAGAGTAATCCCCACCGCTTGTGTATTCTAAAAGTGTTATTTTTATTCTATGCATAGAAAAATGTATATTAGAAATATTTTTATTATAAAAGTGTTATTTTTATTAGAATTAATTTCTATGCATAGAAAATGCATATTGGGAATATTTTGATTATAAAAGTGTTACTTTCATCAAAATTGATTTTTATGCATAAATAGATGCATAAAATAAATTTTTTATTATAAAAGTGTTACTTTCATTAAAATTGATAATTAGGCATAAATAGACACATAAAAGAATTTTTTTTAAATTATGAAAGCGTTACTTTCATCAAATTTTGATTTTATGCATAGAAAGATGCATAAAGAATTTTATTTTTATTTCAAAAGTGTTATTCTCATCAATTTTGATTTTATGCATAGAAAGATGCATAAAGAAATTTATTTTTATTTCAAAAGTGTTATTCTCATCGATTTTGATTTTATGCATAGAAAGATGCATAAAGAAATTTATTTTTTTCAAAAGAGTTATTCTCATTAATTTTAATTTTATGCATAAAAAGATGCATAAAGAATTTTTTTTTCAAAAGAGTTATTCTCATTATTTTTTATTTTATGCATAGAAAGATGCATAAAGAAATTTATTTGTATTTCAAAAGAGTTATTCTCATTAAAATTGAATTTATACATAGAAAGATGCATAAAAGATTGATTTTTATACATAGAAAGATGCATAAAAGATTGATTTTTATTTCGAAAGTGTTATTCTCCTTAAAATTGAATTTATGCATAAATAGATACATAAACGGATTTTTATAAAAGTGTTATTTTCCACTGAAGTTGTTCTTATGCATAAATAGATGCGTAAAGAATCTTTATATAAAAAATAAGAATTCTCTTACATTCTATAAATAAATGTGATAAGATGTGATACGAGATGAGAATAAATAGAGAATGGATGTGATGAGAATAGAAGTGATGAGAATGAGAGGTAAATAGATGTGATGATATGTGATGCGAATGAGATAGATGGGAATGAATGGATGGATGGATGCGATGAGAATAGGAGTGACGAGGATGTGAGGTGAATAGATGTAATAGATGGGAATGAATGGATGGATGGATGTGATGAGAATGAGAGGTAAATAGATGTGATGAGATGGGATGCGAATCAGATAGATGGGAAAGAATGGATGGATGGATGTGATGAGAATGAGAGGTAAATAGATGTGATGAGATGTGATTTGAATCAGATAAATGTGAATGAATAGATGAGATGTGATGTCATGTGAATCAAGATGTAAATAAATGATATAGGATGTGAATGGATGTGTTAGCATGTGAATCGAGATGTGAATGAATGATATAGGATGTGAATGAATGTGTTAGCATGTGAATCAGGATGTGAATGAATGATATAGGATGTGAATGAATGTGATAGCATGTGAATCGGGATATGAATAAATGATAAGGGATGTGAATAGATGTGATGTGATGTGAATCAGGATGTGAATGAATCATAAGGGACGTAAATGAATGTGTTAGCATGTGAATCAATATGTGAATGAATGAGATGTGATGTGAAATGGATGTGATAAGATGCGATGTAAACTGGATAGATGTTAATGTATGTGAAGTGATGAGATGTACGGGTAGATGCAAGTGGATGAGATCTGATGAGGATAAATGAGGAAATAAGTGATGAGATAGAAAAAGATGTGATTAGATGAGAATGGGAATACTTATGAAATGAATGTGGATTGATGTGGATAGATGTGGATGGATGTATGGATGATGTGTATTGACATGTGGATTGATGTGGATAGATGTATGGAAGATGTGGATGGACATGTGGATAATGTGGATTGATGTGGATGGATGTATGGATGATGTGGATTGACGTGTGGATTGATGTGGATGGATGTATGGAAGATGTGGATTGATGTGGATGGATGTATGGAAGATGTGGATGGATGATGTGGATTGACGTGTGGATGGATGTGGATGGATGTATGGAAGATGTGGATGGATGTGTGGATAATGTGGATTGATGGGGATTGATGTGTGGGTAATGTGGATTGATATGGATGGATGTGTGGATTGATGTGGATAGATGTATGGATGATGTGGATTGACATGTGGATTGATGTGGATAGATGTATGGAAGATGTTGATGGAAGAAGATTTAGGAAGTGTGGAGATATTCTGGGAGAGGTGGAGAGAATCAAGCAAAAGAGGTGGAGTGAATCAAGGAGAAATCAGTGGGATTAGATGCTTTGATGTAAACTCTATAAATTGAGGCATTGGCCTAATGAGAATTTGCTGGTTTTTTATTATCCATGCCTACATTAAGCTATTAGTTAATTATTCACTAATCACTTCTTGATTATTATCCATGCCTACATTAAGCTATTAGTTAATTATTCACTAATCACATCTTAATTATTATCTAATCACTTTGTTAATGATGTTGATTCTAGCATTTGATCCATCATAGCTCATCACATTGCTGTAATTTTAACACATTGACTCCTAAACATAATTAGCACAAAGCTTAAAGAAGTGTACCAACGGCCACATTGGCCTCATGTTGGCTGCTCCTAGTCTTATTGTCTTCGGACTTCTTATTTGTAACATACCCATGTTCACTAATAAAGAAATGTCCATGTAATTATGAGTTTTTATCAATGATTTTATTATTTGAGTCATTTGGAGGATCGAGCGATGGAGCCTGAGAGGGCGACAAGCCGGCTTGAGTCCTCGCTAGCGGCCGACGATGAGGTGTATGGTCCCGTAGGGTTTTGCCCAGCATGTAGAGGCTGGAAGGCCGAATTCTAGATCATCGGCAGAATAAGAATAAGAGAGCCAGTTTGGCTTGTATGGAATTGGTTCATATATAAACTTTTTATATAATTACATCTTGTCTTTGGTATGATTGTATTGTGTAAGAAGGCTGTTTTAACGAACCTTGTGAAAAAGGGCCTTAATTAAGGAATATGTTTATTTATGTAAAACAGTGTGGTAGGATTAATTAGAAAATAAATTGATGCGCGAGTAGGGTGGAAAGTGGGAGGATGGAATGCCCTGACGGCACCATCCTACAGATGGGTGGACCCGATTAGTCGGGTAGCTATCCAACAGATTAAGTGAAAGCCTATGCTAGATAGTTAGGTTCCTGGGCAACTCTATTCTTGAAGACTAGGCCAGCGGCTGTGCCTTGCATAAGATGAGGAAAAAAGCGTTGTCCCTAGAAATCAAGTCTAGTAGTTGCCCAATTTATGATCGATTACCCTATGGGTGATTTGATGTTTAGAAAATCACGCTCCCCTTGCGGGATAGAGCTAGGTCATACCTATAAATCGTATCCTTGAATCTCTGCAGGGTCAAGGTGTCGATGAATAGGAAATTTTTCCCAAGATAAGACTTAGCGGACTATCTTAAGTGTTTCTCTCATCTTGGAAGGGAGGAACCTTACAATTGGTATCAGAGCAAGTTTGGCTCCTAGGAATTGCAGTTTAAGGACTGTTTTGTAATAAATGTTTTACCTAACATAATGCTAATTAGTAAAGACATCCTACTAAAACAAATAAGTTGAATTGATGTTTGAATGATTGTAGGAAGAGGAAGATGCCTACTCCAAGTTTCTAGTTTTCCAATACATCTTCGAGACTGCTAGTCACTCCTCGAATTTCGAGTTCCGCGACACCATGGTGCAGATATTAGAGAAGATATCCCTCCCTCATTTCTCTCGTATTCAAAGAGGATGGGGTAGAGATTTCTGGAGTCGTGGGCCGAGATACTTCTTCATCCGAGCAGATCAGATTGGGAAGCTCACCACCGACCTTAAGCGGATTCGTTGGATTGAGAAGCTGAAGATGGTCCGCTTATTTTGGTTCGTCGGTACCCCCAGGGCCGACACCTCGATGACTATAGATGGGGTTCGCATACCTCAGGATCGTTGGGTGTATGACAAAGTGATGCAGGTCTTACCTGCTGATAGAGTAGCGGTGTTGGGATCTACCCCAATCCATAGTTTACCACCCTTACCATCAGTTTTTAGAGTCTTAGAAACTATAGCGGAACCCCCATATTTCACCCATGTGGACCGCTCTACCCTTATGTCATAGTCAAGGCTAGGAATTCCCCTTGATGTCAAATAAGACTAATTATATTAGTCTCAGATCCTTGTAATAAAACTTGTCCTTGTAAATATTTGGAAATAAAATAATTTCAATGTTTTACTCTCCAAAAATTAAGCGTTGTGCAAATAAGAATCTTGTAATCTTAAAATTGTTTTTACAATGATGGCCAGGACGACCACCCTCCACTTCCCAATGCGCTTTACACCGATACCCAGGAGAAGAAGCTCCTGCTCAAGCAAATGCAACCTCCCTCCTTTAAAGGAGAAGGTTCAAAGATTGAGAAGGATGCTGAAGTCTGGATTGAGGCGATGGACGATTATTTCTCTGCTCTGCCGGTACTGGAGTAGCAAATCAGTCTATGCTCGCACGGTTTCGCCTCATTGGAGATGCTAAACTCTGGTGGAAACAGTGGTGCCGTGACAAGGAAGTCACCGAGCATTCTCAAACGTGGGAAGACATCAAGGCAGTGAAGGAAAGATATCTTGCTCCATCCCATGAATCCATAAAGATGAATGAGTTTTTTAGTCTTAGACAGTGCAGCTTAACTCTTGAGGACTACTATTCCAAATTTATTACCCTTTAGAAGTATGCCCCAGCTATGACTACTTCCCAGCAAGTGGCTCGTTTCTGCCAAGGGCTAAATGAACCCCTAGATTCTCGCCTTGAAGCAATGAGGCCAAGCACATTACAGGATGCTCTCATACGAGCAAAGCCCCTTGTGAAAGAAATGAAGGCTAACAAACCGAAGAATAAAAAGAGATCTTACCCTGAGGCAAACCTTAAAGATCAACCCTACAAGAAACCTCAACAGAATTTCCCCTACTACAACAGAGGGCGACAAGGCAACTCTTTTGCCCCCCGCTCGTATGCTGCTTCTTCCAGAGAAGGCCCTCTGTGTTTTGAGTGTAATGAGCCGGGACACTTTAGAGCCAACTGTCCCAAGATGGCAACATCACTTTCCCAAGGTAACAGAGGAAATCAAGGCCGTGGAACCCCTACCCACCAAGGTGCAAGAGGCAGTGGCCGTGGGGGCAGAGGCCGCGGAGGAACAGTTGCTAGAACTGCCTATGTTATAAGTTGCTAGAAACGGCTGAAGAAGAGCGCGCCACCGTCCATGCAACAATAGAACACCAAGGTCCGAATAAACAATTTGGTGTAATCCAAACCCCCGCCACTCATCACGGTAAGCCATTTCAGCTTTTGATTGATTGTGGCAGTACCCATTCATTCCTTTCTCCTAGGTGCTTGCAAAAATTAAACTTGAGTCAAAAAACGGCGAGAAAAATGATTGTAGAGTTAGCCAGTGGGAAAGAAGTAGTATCTCGCCACTCTATAGGAAACCTTGATTTTGAGCTGGGTAATGAGCAAACTCATGGTCACTTTAGAGTCTTGCCACTAGGAATTTATGATGGAATCCTTGGGATGGATTGGTTAATTGCAAACAAAGCTAGCATTCATTGTAACCAGGGGAGTATCACTTTTGAAAATGAGCATGGCCAAGTAATATCTGTTCAAGGGATCACAGGAAAACCTAAGTCTAGGGTAGTCAAGGCAAAACATCTTCTCAAGGGGACACGTAAGGGTCAGCAAGTTTTCTTAGTCAAACTCAACAAAGTCATTGAACCTAGTATGGAGACAGAACCCTCTTGGCTCCAAGAACTCTCTGACATTTTTCCTAATGAGCTCACAGGGTTACTGCCTCCTCGAGAAGTCGACCATGAAATCGAGGTGGTCCCTGGAGCTCAACCCATCTCAAAAACTCCCTATAAAATGTCCCTTCCTGAAGCCATTGAACTTAAGGAGCAACTTTCCCAACTCATTGAACAAGGATTTGTATGCCCCAGTAGCTCTCCTTGGGGAGCACCTGTTCTTTTCCAAAAAAAGAAGGACGGGACTCTCCGCCTCTGCATAGATTATCGAGGGCTCAATCAAGTCACTGTCAAGAATAAGTATCCTATCCCTCGCATCGATGAACTTCTTGACAGGCTTCATGGGACCAAAGTCTTCTCAAAAATAGATTTGAGGTCTGGTTACTATCAGATCAAAGTCAAGGAAGCAGATATACCCAAAACAGCCTTCAATACCCGTTATGGCCACTATGAGTTTACTGTAATGTCATTCGGGTTAACCAATGCTCTTGCAACCTTCAACCGCCTAATGCAAGATATATTCCGTCCTTACTTGGATGAATTTGTGCTTGTTTTCTTTGATGACATCTTAATCTACTCCAAATCAATGGAAGAGCATGAGGAGCATGTGCGTAGAGTTCTGCAATTGCTGCGCAGACACAAACTCTATGCCAAGAAGAGCAAATGTACCTTCTTTACTCATTGAATTGAGTATCTTGGATTCATCGTCTCCAAAGATGGCATCTCAGTAGACCCTGCCAAGGTCAAGGATATTCTAGAATGGCCACCTCCTAAATTAGTTCGTGAAGTTCGTGGATTTTTGGGAATCACGGGTTGGTATAGGATTTTTATCAAAGATTATGCCTTGGTAGCTGCACCTTTGATGGACCTTCTTAAGAAGGATTGCAAAATAGTGTGGTTGCCAATCCATCAAAACAGCTTTGATCAGCTGAAAGTCATTTTTCTGCCCCAGTCTTAAAGCTTCCTGATTTCTCCAAGGAATTTGAAGTGGTTACCGATGCTAGTAGTCTAGCACTTGTTGGTGGTGTCTTAGGCCAAGAAGGAAGACCAGTGGCTTATACTTCCCGCAAGCTGAAGCAATATGAAGCAAACTATGCCACCCATGATTTGGAGCTCTTAGCAGTTGTTCATTGCCTCAAATTATGGAGACATTATCTCTTGGGAGGCAAATTCCAGCTTGTAACTAACCACAAAAGTCTAAAGTGGATCTTCACCTAGCCTAACCTCAACATGCGGCAAAGGAGATGGATTGAAATTCTACAAGAATATGATTTCGACATCAAATTCCGCCCTGGGAAAGATAATGTGGTAGCAGATGCACTTAGCCGCAAATCTTTCCTGAATGCAGTTTCAATGCCAAATAATCCCATATTGGTCAAGGTGGAAGAAGTCTCATCTCATGATCCAGATTATCAGAGGATGAAAAAATTAGTAGAAGAAGGGGGACATTCAGAGAAAGAGAAGAATCTAATCAAGGGATACTCCACTCATGAAGGAAGCCTCTACTTCAATCACAGGCTATGTATCCCTAAGGATCCTGCTTTAAAGAAACTAATCCTCCATGAAGCTCATGATAGCCCTGCTGTGCAGGACACCCAGGTTATGCAAAAACATTAAATGCTGTAAGAAGGAGCTTTCATTTGGCAGGCTTGAAAAATGATGTGCTTCGGTACTTGAAGCAATGTCTCTCATGCCAAAGGATCAAAGATGAAAGGGTCAAGATGCCTGGAAAACTTCAACCATTAGATATTCCCCAAATGAAGTGGGAGTTCATTAGTATGGATTTTGTCACAAGTCTCCCCACTGTTCAAGGAGGATATGACTCCATTCTAGTAATAGTGGACTTACTTACCAAAGTAGCTCACCTTATACCAGCAAAGAAGACCTTCAAAGCTTCTGATGTTGCTCGAATATTCATCAAGGAAGTCCTCAAACTTCATGGTCTCCCAAAAAGGATAGTAAGTGATCGGGATTCTGACTTCACTTCAAAATTTTGGCAGTCTTTATTTCAAGCCCTAGGAACTCAACTTTGCTTTAGCACAGCTTACCATCCAGAGACCGATGGCCAGACTGAGAGAGTCAATCAAGTAATTGAAGACATTCTCAGAGCATATTGTGGACGGGAACCGAGAAGGTGGATTCAATACCTTCCTCTAGTAGAATTTGCCTACAATACATGTTATCATCAAAGCATAGGAATCACCATTCAAGGCACTCTATGGGCAAGAATGCCTGTCTCCTCTAAATTTGCCTACAATACATGTTATCATCAAAGCATAGGAATCACCATTCAAGGCACTCTATGGGCAAGAATGCCTGTCTCCTCTAAATTTCTCTGATCCAACCATAAGAGTTGAGGCATCCAAGAAAATGCTCGAAGAAATGGAGGAACAAACCAAGGCAATCCAAAAAGATATTAAAGCTGCCCAAGATCGACAAAAGCTTTATGCTGACAACAAGAGGTCTGAAAGGATCTTCAAGGAAGGACACAGAGTTCTTCTACGAGTCCGACCCAAAC
Source organism: Cibotium barometz (assembly GCF_041138505.1). Taxonomy (NCBI): domain Eukaryota; kingdom Viridiplantae; phylum Streptophyta; class Polypodiopsida; order Cyatheales; family Cibotiaceae; genus Cibotium; species Cibotium barometz. The sequence goes on from NC_141053.1 coordinate 2,131,601, forward strand.
GAAGTTCTCTATCACTCGGGAAATATAAGAAGCTCAGCCCTAGGTATTGTGGTCCTTATACAGTTATCAAGTGTCTAGGTAAAAGTGCCTATAAACTCCAACTCGCAACCCATATCAAAGTCCATAATGTATTTCATGTAAGTTTGTTAAAACCATATGTCCCCAGTCTCGATCATATTCTTGATGATGAACAAGTTGTAATCCCTACTCAAGGAGTCCTTGAATTACAGCCCAGCAGCATCATAGATTCTAGGGAAAGGCAACTCCGAAATAGAACTCTTGTAGGACATCTAGTTCAGTGGAAAGATTACCCTGAAGAGGATGCAACTTGGGAAGATGAAGCTACACTCTTAAAGGATTATCCCCAATTCATGACGAGATGAGGACATCTCGATTTCTTTAAGGGGGGAAGGATGTAACATACCCATCTTCACTAATAAAGAAATGTCCATGTAATTATGAGTTTTTATCAATGATTTTATTATTTGAGTCATTTCTACTTAGAATCTTCCAATTCTGAGCCCAAATTTGGAATCTGCACACGATTTTACCCTAATATAGGATTTTACAGCATCCAAAACGGACACCGGATCAAGCCTATACGCTAATTTCAATCATTTTAGTTAAAAAACGGCGACCTTTAAACCTTAATAAATGCATGAGCGCACGTCCGATTGATGAACGGTCTGAACCCCTGCGACCACGAGAACCTCCCGGACAAAAAAAAAATTCGCCTCCCGGGAGAGTCCGGCACGCAAATCGAGGCGGGCGTCCCAAATTTGGGTGCCCCGCCCCAAAATTTGGTCCGTACACACTTACTAGGGTGCCCGTACAATGACCGCCCAAGAACCAAAGGATGGCCGTCCACTGTATGGTCCACGCGTACCCTTACGTGGAAAGGTACATGCGTACCACTCCTTTCCCGGACAACCGACACCGTACCTTTCCCCTAGACCCATGTAGGCCACTGATCCATAGCCTTTGAAGGTACACCGTCCTTTCGTCCTTGCTTTGCGCAGCGCCCGTACCCTCACCCCTCTGCTATATAAACCCCTGAGGTGCTCCTCAGACGGCACGCATTTCTGTGTAGCGTATACCCTGTCCGTACCGCCGTCCCTCCCTGTGTAGCATACTTGTTGCAAGTACAGCCGCCCTTGCAGCCACCCCTCACACCCCCTCATTTGGCTCTTTTCAGATAAGCCAATTTTCCTCCATCCTCCTCTTGCTAAGGACCAGTGTCCTTAACTCTTCCCCCCCCCCCCCCCCCCCCCCCCCCGCGTGAATAGACTTATAGAGAGGCTTGTAGCAACCCCTCCCAGCCCTCTCCACGTTTTTGCCTTTGCCCTTAAGGACATCTCACAATCCCCCCCCCATTTGCGTAGACTTTAGTAAGGGTTTTTTGACTCAAGCGAGGGTTCGTGCGCCATATTCTTTTGCTCATACGGTGAGCAAACGAGCTCGGAATTCAGATCCACCTGAAGCGTTTCGATCGCAGCAGCGAGCTCTACAAGGCGGCGCCTAAGATGGCCTCATCTCAGAGACGACAAAATATTGCCTCAAGAGGAGCACGTAACAACGAGATGGGGGAAGATGCGCCCAACGCGGCTCTAGTCCTCCCTTTTCAAGCCCCTCAAGGAAATGGGGCCAGGTTAGCTTGGTTAATTTTTAAAAAGAAGAGATTTTCCTTAAATTAGTGTTAATGAATGGTGTCTTTTCCTCCTAAAATGAGGACATAAAAATTATATGAAGTTATGAATTATGTGATGTTGTATTCGATAAATTGTGTTGAAATTGTTATCTTCATGAATTATGAATATTTAGTAAATTGCATTGAAGATGTGATCTTTAGAATTCAAGATTTTTTTTTTGGCTTCAACGCTAACTCCGTTCCGTGCTTGTGTAGCCGAGCGGCGTCGTTAGCAAAGCCCGGGAATGGCCCAAGGTATCCCTCATACCTTTGGGAGAATAAGGATCGCCGATTGAGGCGAGAGATTATGAGGTGCCTAGTTCCGAGGGCCCAGGCTAGTGCGGTAAATAAGCCCACCCTAGTGTGCAGACGTCCCTCTGAGGGGCAGGAGGATCGAGCGATGGAGCCTAAGAGGGCGACAGAGGCCAGCTTGAGTCCTCGTTAGCGGCCGACGATGAGGTGTATGGTCCCATAGGGTTTTGCCCACAGCATGTAGAGGCTGGAAGGCCGAATTCTAGATCATTGGCAGAATAAGAATAAGAGAGCCAGTTTGGCTTGTATGGAATTGGTTCATGTATAAACTTTTTATATAATTACATCTTGTCTTTGGTATGATTGTATTGTGTAAGAAGGCTGTTTTAACGAACCTTGTGAAAAAGGGCCTTAATTAAGGAATATGTTTATTTATATCAAACAGTGTGGTAGGATTAATTAGAAAATAAATTGATGCGTGAGTAGGGTGGAAAGTGGGAGGATGGAATGCCCTGACGGCACCATCCTACGCGGGTGGACCCGACTAGTCGGGTAGCTTTCCAACAGATTAAGTGAAAGCCTACGCTAGATAGTCAGGTTCCTGGGCAGCAACTCTATTCTAGAAGACTAGGCCACCGGCTATGCCTTGCATAAGATGACGAAAAAAGCGTTGTCCCTAGAAATCAAGTCTAGTAGTTGCCCAATTTATGATCGATTACCCTATGGGTGATTTGATATTTAGAAAATCACGCTCCCCTGCGGGATAGAGCTAGGTCATACCTATAAATCGTATCCTTGAATCTCTGCAGGGTCAAGGTGTCAATGAATAGGAAATTTTTCCTAAGATAAGACTTAGCGGACTATCTTAAGTGTTTCTCTCATCTTGGAAGGGAGGAACCTTACAATTGATATCAGAGCAAGTTTGGCTCCTAGGAATTGCAGTTTAAGGACTGTTTTGTAATAAATGTTTTACCTAACATAATGCTAATTAGTAAAGACATCCTACTAAAACAAATAAGTTGAATTGATGTTTGAATGATTGTAGGAAGAGGAAGATGCCTACTCCAAGTTTCTAGTTTTCCAATGCATCTTCGAGACTGCTAGTCACTCCTCGAATTTCGAGTTCCGCGACACCATGGTGCAGATATTAGAGAAGATATCCCTCCCTCATTTCTCTCGTATTCAAAGAGGATGGGGTAGAGATTTCTGGAGGCGTGGGCCGAGATACTTCTTCATCCGAGCAGATCAGATTGGGAACCTCACCACCGACCTTAAGCGGATTCGTTGGATTGAGAAGCTGAAGATGGTCCGCTTATTTTGGTTCGTCGGTACCCCCAGGGCCGACACCTCGGTGACTATAGATGGGGTTTGCATACCTCAGGATCGTTGGGTGTATGACAAAGTGATGCAGGTCTTACCTGCTGATAGAGTAGCGGTGTTGGGATCTACCCCAATCCATAGTTTACCACCCTTACCATCAGTTTTTAGAGTCTTAGAAACTACAGCGGAACCCCCATATTTCACCCATGTGGACCGCTCTACCCTTATGTCATAGTCAAGCCTAGGAATTTCCCTTGATGTCAAATAAGACTAATTATATTAGTCTCAGATCCTTGTAATAAAACTTGTCCTTGTAAATATTTGGAAATAAAATAATTTCAATGTTTTACTCTCCAAAAATTAAGCGTTGTGCAAATAAGAATCTTGTAATCTTAAAATTAAGCGTTGTGCAAATAAGAATGTTTTATAGGTATGACCTAGCTCTATCCCGCAGAGGGGGAGCGTGATTTTCTAAACATCAAATCACCCATAGGGTAATCGATCATAAATTGGGCAACTACTAGACTTGATTTCTAGGGACAACGCTTTTTTCCTCATCTTATGCAAGGCACAGCCGGTGGCCTAGTCTTCTAGAATAGAGTTGCTGCCTAGGAACCTATTTATCTAGTGTAGGCTTTCACTTAATCTGTTGGAAAGCTACTCGACTAATTGGGTCCACCCGTAGGATGGTGCCGTCAGGGCATTCCATCCTCCCACTTTCCACCCTACTCACGCATCAATTTATTTTCTAATTAATCCTACCACACTGTTTGACATAAATAAACATATTCCTTAATTAAGGCCCTTTTTCACAAGGTTCGTTAAAACAGCCTTCTTACACAATACAATCATACCAAAGACAAGATGTAATTATATAAAAAGTTTATACATGAACCAATTCCATACAAGCCAAACTGGCTCTCTTATTCTTATTCTGCCGATGATCTAGAATTCGGCCTTCTAGCCTCTACATGCTGGGCAAAACCCTACGGGACCATACACCTCATCGTCGGCCGCTAACGAGGACTCAAGCCGGCTTGTCGCCCTCTTAGGCTCCATCGCTCGATCCTCCCGCCCCTCAGAGGGATGTCTGCACACTAGGGTGGGCTTATTTACCGCACTAGCCTGGGCCCTCAGAACTAGGCAGCCTCATAATCTCTCGCCTCAATCGGCGATCCTTATTCTCCCAAAGGTATGAGGGATACCTTGGGCCATTCCCGGGCTTTGCTAATGACGCCGCCCGGCTACACAAGCACGGAACGGAGTTAGCGTTGAAGCCAAAAAAAAAAATCTTGAATTCTAAAGATAACATCTTCAATGCAATTTACTAAATATTCATAATTCATGAAGATAACAATTTCAACACAATTTATCGAATACAACATCACATAATTCATAACTTCATATAATTTTTATGTCGTCATTTTAAGAGGAAAAGACACCATTCATTAACACTAATTTAAGGAAAATCTCTTCTTTTTAAAAATTAACCAAGCTAACTTGGCCACCGTTTCCTTGAGGGGCTTGAAAAGGGAGGACTGGAGCCGCGTTGGGCGCATCTTCCCCCATCTCGTTGTTACGTGCTCCTCTTGAGGTAATATTTTGTCGTCTCCGAGATGAGGCCATCTTAGGCGTCGCCTTGTAGAGCTCGCTGCTGCGATCGAAACGCTTCAGTCGAATCTGAATTCCGAGCTCGTTTGCTCACCGTATGAGCAAAAGAATATGGCGCACGAACCCTCGCTTGAGTCAAAAAACCCTTACTAAAGTCTACGCAAATGGGGGGGGGAGGGAAATTGTGAGATGTCCTTAAGGGCAAAGGCAAAAACGTGGAGAGGGCTTGGAGGGGTTGCTGCAAGCCTCTCTGTAAGTCTATTCACGCGCCGGGGGGGGGGGGGGGGGGGGGGAGAAGAGTTAAGGACACTGGCCCTTAGCAAGAGGAGGATGGAGGAAAATTGGCTTATCTGAAAAGAGCCAAATGAGGGGGTGTGAGAGGGGTGGCTGCAAGGGCGGCTGTACTTGTTGCAGCAAGTACGCTACACAAGGACGGACGACGGTACGGACAGGGTTTACGCTACACAGAAATGCATGCCATCTGAGGAGCACCCCGGGGGTTTATATAGCAGAGGGGTGAGGATACGGGCGCTGCGCAAAGCAAGGACGAAAGGACGGTGTACCTTCAAAGGCTATGGATCAGTGGCCTGCATGGGTCTAGGGGAAAGGTACGGTGTCGGTTGTCCAGGAAAGGAGTGGTACGCATGTACCTTATCTGGTCTGGGACAGCATGGGTGTCCACGTAAGGGTACGCGTGGACCATACAGTGGGCGACCGTCCTTTGGTTCTTGGGCGGTCATTGTACGGGCACCCTAGTAAGTGTGTACGGATCAAATTTTAGGGCGGGGTACCCAAATTTGGGACGCCCGTCTCGATTTGCGTGTCGGACCGCCCCGGGGGGCGAAATTTTTTTTTTTGTCCGGGAGGTTCTCCTGGTCGCAGGGGTTCAGACCGTTCGTCAATCGGACGTGCGGTCGTGCATTTATTAAGGTTTAAAGGTCGTCGTTTTTTAACTAAAATGATTGAAATTAGCGTATAGGCTTGATCCGGTGTCCGTTTTGGATGCTGTAAAATCCTATATTAGGGTAAAATCGGGCGCAGATTCCAAATTTGGGCTCATAATTTGAAGATTCTAAGTAGAAATGACTCAAATAATAAAATCATTGATAAAAACTCATAATTACATGGACATTTCTTTATTAGTGAAGATGGGTATGTTACATCGTATCTTAAGTGTTTCTCTCATCTTGGAAGGGAGGAACCTTACATTATTCTTCTCATCTTGCTTCTCGTATCACAACCTAGATTTTCTTGCAATAGTAGCAAGTCCAGAGGATCTTCTTCTCATCCATGATGAGAATTGTTTCACCTATAGTTTGTGAAGTAGGTTCCTTTTGGTAGACTTTTTGGCTTCCATCCTAGTTTCTTCAAGAATCAAAGAAGAGGAAATTGATGCAAGAATCATGTTGGATTTATTTCCAAGACCAGACACACACTGCCCATAAGCATCAAGCATACTAGCAAGTAAAATGAAGATAGCTTCCTTATCATAAATATTGTTCCCAGTTCCCCTGAGTTGATCTATGAGGCTCTTGAAATTGTTAACATGATTATCCACTTTATCTTTTTCATCCATTTCAATCCAATACAATTTTTTTCATCCATTTCAATCCAATACAATTTTTTTCATCTTTTTCATCATCGTTAACATGATTATCCACTTTATCTTTTACATCTTTTTCATCATCGTTAACATGATTATCCACTTTATCTTTTTCATCCATTTCAATCCAATACAATTTTTTTCATCTTTTTCATCCATTTCAATCCAATACAATTTATTTCATCTTTTTCATCCATTTCAATCCAATCAATTTTTTTCATCTTTTCCATCCATTTCAATCCAATACAATTTTTTTCTAAGAAACATCCTAGCTGCTCCATTAACTTGACCAAACATTGATCTAAGTTGGTTCCATGCTTCATGAGAACTCTTAGCAAAGCTCACTTGATGAATTTGATTGTCAGCTAATCCACAAATTATAAATGAAAGTGCCTTGGAGTCATTTCTTTTACAATTATAGCAATGTTGTCAGGGTCTTTGGTTTGATTTTTCTCTATGCGATTGACAATGGCCCAAAGATCTCAATCTACTATGCCTGCAAAATGACTATCATAGAGCGCCAATGAACACACTGTCACCGAGCACCGGTCAAACAACAAGGAACCAGCCACCATTACACCACCGTCGACCGACAAACAAGTACCAGCACAAGGCAACCCAGCGAAGTGTTGATGTCTCTTAGAGAGACAATTACTAAAGGCCCCACGTTCCTCCCTTATACCTTCTTTGCCAAACAAGCATGACGCTATGTGGGATAAAAATCTAACTAAATGAAAGGCTTACCCATTGTAGAGAGTCTCTTGGCAAGGCATTAAAGAGGGGAGATGGAGATTGTTGGTTGCTTGGTCACAAAAAATCCGGCATAGAAGAAGAAGAAGAGATAAGGTGTGAGGGGCAAAGAAACCCTAAATCGGAAAGTATTGGGTGGTAAGAAAGGGGTCAGAGAGGAGTCTTCTCTTGACAACAAGGGAGCTGAAAGTAAAGAGAATGTGTTTGAGAGGCACCTAGGATTAATGAGGATATATGCATGGCAATAATAGAAGATTAGTAGGGGAAGTCTCACTCAATTTGCCTATTAAGACGAGACTGCATGGTAGAGCAAGAAAGGTTGTGGGCAGGAAAAGAAGAGAAGAGGAGAAGAAGAAGAAGAAAATAGAGAAGAAGAAGAAGAGAGAGAGAGAAGAGGAGGAGACGAAGAAGAAGAAGAAAAGAGAAAAGAAGAACAACAAGAGGAGAGAAGAAGAAGAAGAGAGAAGAGGAGAGAGATGAAAGAGAAGAAAGGAAAAAAAAAAGAGGGAGAAGAAGAAGAAGAAAAGAGATAAGAGAATAAGAAGAAGAAAAATAACAAGAGAGACAAGAAGGAAAAGAATAAGAAAAAGAGAGAAAAAGAAAGAATTATTTTAGTTACTAGTGCATCGTTTAAATATTGACTCTAGATGTGTTAATATATATGTGGATCACTCTAGTGGCATCATGAGATGAGATCAATTTGAGCGTTATTGTCAAACGGTTAGTACGATCATTGTTATATGCTCTTGACCAATCCTTTGATTTCATGCTTTTAATTATTTTCTCATCTCCACAGAGACTCGTGATTAGGGTAGACTTTCAAATTATACACCCAATCCGGACTAACATTATTCTAGGCTATCTGATTATTACTTAAGTAGTTTATGTTGTAATCATGAAAACAATAGTCTTGAGTTTATGCATGACTGTAGGCATGTTGTTATGTGTGGTGTGAGAATAATATGCAGGTTATACCAATGATCTCTACCATGGAGCTTCCAACAATTTTCATCTCAACTTACACACGATAAGTCCTCATCTTTACCAAATAATTACATTTTTAGTTATTCACAAATTGTTTTAAATTCTCTATTTATCTTAACCTTTTCATTTTGTAGCCAACAATATAACAACGTAAGACTCTCTTACTTTTGGATTTTATTTTTACATCATCAAGTTTTATTTAATATTTTTTATTTCACTTGGACTTGATGATGATCAATAACAAGACTACCATGATGATTACTCCGACTCTTAGGGTAACATATTCATTTGTTTATCTTTTCAATGAATTTATTTAAGACTTTTTTCAAATTTCAAGGATATTTCTTATGCATTAAAAGTAAAACTTCTCGGAGGAGCTCGCCCTTCCATCTTGAACTATACTTTATGAAATTTTCACTATGAATTAGTCTTGTGGTATGGGACACGAGATTAATCTTGTGAGTATTCCGATGCATACTTATCTCTAGATTTGTGTGGAACAATTTCTCGTGATATGGGACACTAGAATTTATTACACATAGAAGTCCTTCATACAATGTCTCTTTTACATGTCTATGATGAATACTTAGTGATATTTATCTGTGAGACGGATAACTTATTACAAATTGAGTATTGGTTGAGAGTAAATCCAATCAACTGTGACATGTGTGATGCATGTAAGGAATGTGTGAGTTTGATTTTGAGTCAATCCAATCAACTCTTCCGAAACTAATTCTTGATGAGGGTAACCCAGTGTGGTATAAGAATCGAGAGTGAATTTGATTATTTAGAGGGTGACCCTAGTTGGTTGTGAGTGAATCCAACCAACCGTGACACATGTGGTATACTATGTGAATACATGTGATGCGTATGAAAACATTGTCAATGAATCCAATGTAGCAGTTTGATTGTGAGTGAATCTGATCAACTTTTCTAAATTAATTCTTGATAAGGGTGACCAAGTGTGGTATAAGAATCGAAAGTAAATCTGATTCTTTAGAGGGTGACCCTAGTTGGTTGTGAGTGAATCCAACTAGTTGTGACACGTATGATACGTGTACTCTATGAATACGTGTAATGTGTATGAAAACATTGTGAGTGAATCCAATGATGGAGTTTGGTTGTGAGTGAATCTAATCAAACTCTAATACATGTGTGACACATGTAAAGGTTCTGTGAGTTTGATGTGAATCTAATCAACTCTAAGACACGTGCGATGCGTGTGAGGATTTGGGAATGAATCCAATGAATTATTGTGTGTGAATCCAATGTGGGAGTGAATCTAATTAATTATGTAAAGACATTGAGAGTGAATCCAATGTGAACGATTAATGTGTGTTGATAGTTACAATCGAGGACGGTGGTCTCATAAACCAGGAGAACTATACGGGAGTGAGATTTGGGAAATATTTTACTATCCAGTTTTTGTTTAAAAAAGGAAGGCTTATAGAGCAAGCTTGGGTGAAAATAGCCATGCATCCTATTTTTTATGGAATAAAAATATATATAAATACTCAAGTGGGGATGCTTTGAGTACATGCTTGGGGGGGGCAGTTGGGACCCAATTTGGTGTTATATTTCTCATTTTTAGTATATTTGTGTGCATGCACTTCCTGAGGTTGCCGTTTCTCATTTTGATTTTGTGTTGATTTTTCAGTATTAACTAAATCTTCTAGTTGATCTAAAGTTGGTGCATCAAATCTTTGAGCATTCCCCCCTTGTAACAAATAAGGATCAACAAACTTTACTCGTGATCAGCAAGTTCTTGCTCGTGATCAGCAAGAACTTGCACATGCAATAAACCATCAAACCCCAAGAATTTGCATAGAAATGCTTATTAAATTCCATCAATGTATAGATAGAAGCCTCTATAAAAACAACACCCCTACTGTGATAATAATCTTCTTAGTGAGAAGATTGTAAAGACAATAACCTTTACTTTTGACACTATAGACAAAAAAAATGCATTTCACTACCTAGTTTGATTTTACGGTGGTGCATGCTATATGCTAAACAACAAAAAACATGCATATGTTCAATTATAGGTTTCTAATTGAACCAAGTACCATAACCATTGATAGTCTTCAAAGATTTAGCAGGGTACCTATTCAACACATAGGTAGCACATTGAACTACTTCCATCCAAAACTTGTGGGGAAGTTGTTGACCTTTAACTATGCATCTAGAAATCTCCATGAGATGTTGCATGTCTTAGTAATGCCATTTTGTTGTGGTGTATAAGGAGTTGTATAACTGATGCCTCATGGGGTTCACCTAAAAATATTTAAGTGTAGCATGTGATCAGTTAATCATGAAGGGTATATTAATTCAAAAAATTTAAAATAATTTTTTTAAGAAACCCCTAAGTTTATGAATAAAAAGGGGTCATTTTATTCATAAAAGTATGTAACTGTAAGGGGTTTTTTTAATACCCCTTAAACGCAAGTGATACATAAAATTTCTTAGAGGTGAACCCCCTTAGACTGATTCTTAATGTCTTCTTGTGCCAAACAATCTTTGATGGCATTGGAAATATATTTCCCCCCTCTATTTGTTATGACCCATGTTATTTGAATGATAATCATGGTCATTTAATATTTGATTTATATATTTTTTTATGATGCCTATTTCTCATCATGAACACGTTAGGATTGATTGATGTGATGTCAATTGATTGTTACTACTGACGTGGTTTATGTTTATGAGTTTAGGTGATGAGGTGTGCAAGGGTACCGATTTAGGTGTTGCACAGTGCGAGGGTACCGATTTAGGTGTCGCACGGATAGTGGATTGAGTCGTGGCGTGTGGACAGATTATATTCACAATGTTTTGTGGTTGTACTATGGCATTTGATATTATTTTAACATCAGTGTGATGTGTGTGTGTGTACACGCATCAATTTATTGTTCAGTGTGCGTACGAGCACTAGTTGATTTATTTTGTAATGTGCATATGTGCACAAGTTAGATTATTGTATTAGAAAAATTGTGCAAACCTTAGAAGGTTTGAGGACAAAGGTTAATTGAGGACCAAGGCGAAAATTAAGGACCAAGGTTAATTGAGGACCAAGGCTAAAATTGAGGACAAAGGCTAATTAAATGGCAAAGTCCAAATATGGATGTGTACTTTATTTTTGGCTGAAAGCCTACTTTTGGAATATATTACAAATACCCACACAAGAAGAAGCCACTCACGTTGGGGGGGGGAAGATTGCACCCATATGTGCTTTAATTTTCAATTTAATTCAAGTAGTTGTTTTGATATTTGATATAATTTTTATGAGTCTTTTGATTATTCTCTTCAAGAAAATTAAAGGTCCGGTTGCACTGGTATCAGAGCTTTGGTGTAATTTAATTTTCTTGAAGGCGGTCAAAAGAGGTGAAAGAGACAAAAACAGAGGTGATTTTGGTAATTTTTTTGAATTTTAATTGAAGAAGAATATGTTTAGGGATTTTTGTTTATGTATGGGTGAAATAAAGCTTGTTTTTGACCATTGGGTAATCAATCTCCATCAATCTATTGCCCAAAGGATAAAACTAGGTGGAAAACCATTAGTGGGTTTCCCAAAACCATGAAACCACCTTCCTCTTCACTAATCCTCTTCCTAATCTGTCCGTACGGATTGAAAGAGCAAGCAGAGGAGCATGGAGAGCCATAAGCAGAATTGCTAAACCTTTCCTTTGCTCAATTTCTATAATAGAGGGATGAGAATTCTTCAGGAGTTGCTTTCAAAAAAGAATTACTTTTAAATTTTTATTTTCTTTTTTTTCCTCCTCTACGCAAGCTTTGGGCGCAAGCTTAAAGTTAAATATATATATATATATATATATATATATATATATATATAATTTTCCAATTGATGTTTTTCCCTCTCTCTCCTTCCTTCATACCCGGGCGACAGCACGTTTTTGTCTCCATCCCGCCGGCTGTTGCGATCGCTGCGAATTCAGGGAGGGGAGGAAATTTTCACTTTTGCGCAAAAACCCAGGAGGTCGTAGTTTTTATTTATTTATTTTTTTTATTTTTCTCCTCTCTCTATCCTGTCGATCTCGCCGGCGGGCAAGAGCTGCGAATTCAGGTTGGGGGAAGGAACTTTCAGCTTTGCTATTATGGAGGCTTAAAAGCTTTGATTATTACAAAGCTTAAATTAGCTAAAGGTTTTATGAGCTTAAAAAGTTTACTTCTATTTTATATTTTGATTTGGTGGGCGATTTTTTCTCCAGTGTTGGGCATCGACCAGATTACAAGCTTTAATAGTAAAGTTTTCATAAGCTTTTTAATAAGCTTAATAAATCAAATATTAAAAGTTTTATGAGATTAGTAAAATGTTTTACAAAAGAAAAATATTTTTTTGACTATTCCCATCATATTTTATGGAAAAGGATCTCATGTACATATAGTTAGTTTGGATTTCTTCTACAGAATTTTTTTTTAGAACTTATCTCCAGAGAAATTTTGAGACTTTAGTCAAATTCTTGTGAATAATGTTGTTTTCTAAATCCTCATGAAGTACAAATAATATAGTCAAATTCTTGTGAATAATGTTGTTTTCTAAATCCTCATGAAGTACAAATAATATAAACAGCTTGTTAGTGGTGAAGATATTGTTATTTTAACCTATGGCTAGTTTTCTAATTTTAAAAGAGTACATGGATTATTTCTTGAAAAATTATGCATTTGTGTATTGAGCTAACTTGGCAGGACTCACATCTAGTTCGACATTCCATATGAGATAAGAAATCTTATCTTTTCTCTTGTTTTTAATTTTTCCTATTCTTTTAATTGTCAAGAAATGGGTGAATATCCGCACCATCGTACTATTCAGGAACAGCTTGACACCGAAGAGGTTAACACACTCGACACACTAACCAAAGGTGGAGGTATGTGTAAAAAAAAATTTATTTATTGTACACAATTTCTTGTTTGCTTTTGTATCTGTTTTCTGAATATTCTTTTCTTCTAGACCTAGCTAGAAAACTTTAGCTCCTAAAAAGAATTTTAGATACAGTGACCTAACTAGAAAGATCGAGATAAGATTAGCAAAAGTTATCTTCAAGATCTAGTTGCTCAAATTCAAGTAAAAATGATTGCTAGACATTTCATAGAAGATTAAGACCAATTTGAAGATTCAAGAACCAAGCAAGTTTCTCCAGTCTTTGATTCAAGTTATCAATTGCTTCACCATCGAATTTAGTGATGATGAGAAAAGAAAAGAAAAAGCTTTCAAGTCACTAGAAACTAAGCTTAAGTTGTATACCAATCACAATTACGAAGTTTATACCAATTCAAGTAAAGTTTTATCTAAATTTTCAAGTGTTCTAGTTTAAGATCTATCTGAGTACAAGATTCTTTCAAGTAAAGTTTTGTTTAAATTTTCAAGTGTTCTAGTTTAAGATCTATCCAAGTACAAGATTCTTTTTAGACCAAGAATTGTTTTAAGTCAAAGATATATTCAACCACAAGATTTAAACCCCTTAAGAACAAGATTTATTCAAGAATTATAATTATGATTAATTAAAGATTAATCTCTCAATTTTCGTGCATTCAAGTATTTTTAATCTAAGCCAAGATTCATTACTAGTATATCAAGTTCTTGCTATCAACTAGGGCACAAGATGTCTATCTTTATTCAAGTTCTGATTTCAAGTTTAAGATTAAGCTTAAGATCAAGATCCCCTTTAGATTTCATTGTTTACAAGTAAGATTCACAAATTCAAGATTAAGATTAAGATCAAAAACAAATCCCGAGAATTTAGTTAGACAATTACAAGATTAAGATCAAGAACAAATCCCCAAAAAATTCATCAAGTTATTGACAGTAATGTAAGTGATTATTTTTCAATCTTAAGTTGATAAGAATTTCCATTTCGACCTAGTTCATTTTTGGAATAAGACTTGTAGACTAATTTTGAGGATAGAGAAAAGTTATGTCGGAATGAAAGTTTCAGAGGGAATTAGCTACTCCGTCTCAAACTTCTATTCTTAAGGTAGTGTCGTGTGGAATTAATCTATGGTATGGGACATTAGATTGGTTTTACATACCTACCCTAGATGTATCTATGTCTTCTATCTTTTACCAGCGAGTGTTTGTATGTGGAAGGTACCTCTGTGGTATAGGACACTTAGATCCCTTTTACATGCGTTCATTTGTTTGGTTTTATTTTTAGAAATTGTTTGATGTGATGATGTTGTCCTCCACTTGTGCCATGAAGCCATCCACTCATTGATTACGCAATTGAGGACAGTTGATTCCCAACAGGGAGGACTGTTATGACCCATGTTATTTGAATGATAATCATGGTCGTTTAATATTTGATTTATATATTTTTTTATGATGCCTATTTCTCATCATGAACACGTTAGGATTGATTGATGTGATGTCAATTGATTGTTCCTACTGACGTGGTTTATGTTTATGAGTTTAGGTGATGAGGTGTGCAAGGGTATCGATTTAGGTGTTGCACAGTGCGAGGGTACCGATTTAGGTATCGCATGGATGGTGGATTGAGTCGTGGCGTGTGGACAGATTATATTCACAATGTTTTGTGGCTGTACTATGGCATTTGATATTATTTTAACATCAGTGTGATGTGTGTGTGTGTACACGCGTCAATTTATTGTACAATGTGCGTACGAGCATTAGTTGATTTATTTTGTAATGTGCATATGTGCACAAGCTTGATTATTGTATTAGAAAAATTGTGCAAACCTTAGAAGGTTTGAGGACAAAGGTTAATTGAGGACCAAGGCTAAAATTGAGGACAAAGGCTAATTAAATGGCAAAGTCCAAATATGGATGTGTACTTTATTTTTGGCTGAAAGCCTACTTTTGGAATATATTACAAATACCCACGCGAGAAGAAGCTGCCACTCACGTTGGGGGGGGAAGATTGCACCCAGTCTTGAGTTGCCTTGTGTTGATGGTGATGTATTTTCTTTCTCTTGCTCTATGTTTTGATATGTGCTTTAATTTTCAATTTAATTCAAGTAGTTGTTTTGATATTTGATATAATTTTTATGAGTCTTTTGATTATTCTCTTCAAGAAAATTAAAGGTCTGGTTGCACTATTAGAATAGAGAGTTTGAATTTTTAAGCTAGTTTCATTTTCAACCATAGCAACAAAGTGTTGAAAATGGGAAAATACATCTTATTTAGCTTTCATAGGGTAAGACCAGCTAAATTTTCTATAATCAATAAATGTACAACAAACTTTATAAATTTCCTCCCAAAGTAGTCCTCATTGGACCATACACATCACTATGTGTAAGTAGCACTTTGTGAACAGCTCTTTCAGTTGCATTATTTGGGAAAGGTAGTAAGTTAGCCAAGGATGCATCCTTCACAAATATACCTTGACGGTGGATCAAGATGAGGAAGATCCTCTAACATCTCATGTTGTTGCTAAAGCATCAAACCACCAATAAAAGTGTGGCTGGACCTAGAGTCCAAAGTATATTTATGCTTCAAACTTGCAAGTAGGAGGTCTAGCAAGTGTTATAGCTTGCTAGCCAATCATTTAGGCTAGATGGAAAGCTAAAACACTTGCCATCTCTCATAATGCAATGAAGGAAATCATTTATGCTCTTGTGCATGCATATGGGAATTAAGAGAGCAAGAGTGCTACTCAACCTTGCTTTCCAAGATGGTAAATGTGGGTAAGCACTTTTGCATGCTTGTTGTACATTATGTAAGATAAGCAAGTTATATGGATTACAATTACAATGTAATGGTGTACTCATGATTTATATAGAGTATGCAAAATGCTCCACACTCTGCTTTTGGTTGCTTGTTCATGCAAAGTACAGTTTGAAGCTATGTTTATTTTGAATTGGACATAACTTCGAATCTATAGCTCAAGACAACATGCTATAAAAGAAAAAGTGGAGAATTTCTCATGCTCTATTGATTTTAATTTATTTTTTCTAGTAACCAATGCTCCTACTAGAGATTTTACCAGTAAAAATATCGCTAGTAACTTTGTTGGTTATAGTAGCAAGGTTACCAACAACGATTCTACCACAATGATTGGAACCCATCATTTATTGCTAGTAGGACTATTGGTTAGCCCTTATTTTCTTATAGTGTGTCTAGGAAATTCATGCACTTTGAAATTTGCGACACACTATACTAGATGTCTGGCAGCGAGATGTATAACTAGATAAGGCATCCAACAACTTGACCATAAGTGGTTATGTCAAATGGTTCACCACCGGCACCCTACAAACTAAGTTTTACACTAAGTTCCATTAGTGTAGAAATTGGTTTACAACTTTCCATATTGAGCCTCTTGACTAGTTGCTTGATGTACTTGGATTTCTTAATGACTATATCATCATCTTGCTATATAAATTGCATACCCAAATAGTATTTCAAAAGACCGAGATCTCACATCTCAAAAGTTCAGGCAAGGCCAGATTTGAAAGTTGTAATGAAATCCTCATTGGTGGTTCACTAACATCTCATCTACATAGAGAAAATGACAATTAGAAAATCCTACTTGTTCTTTTTTAAATATAAAGTGCTTTTTGTAGGACTGTTTTTAAATCCTTGTCTAGTTAAATAGGTAAAATTTTCTTGGTCCGTAGCTGTGGGAGCTTGTTTTAAACCATATAAAGGTTTATCAAGCTTGCATAAATTCTTCTCTTGACTAGGTTAGGAATGACTAGCTGGTAGACTCACATAAACTTCTTCCTATGAGTCACCATTGAAAGACGTTGTTTTGATGTTCTGTTGGTACACTTTCCATCTACAATGGGCTACCAAAAAATAAAAAGTCGGACAATGGTCATAAGGAAATTGGCAGAAATTTATCATAATTAATCCCTTTCTGCTAGGCATAACTTTTTGCAAACAAGTTTGGCCTTCTTGCATAACCTTTTGCAACAAGTCTTGCCTTAAACAGATCTATCTCCCTTTCTCGTGACTTTGAAATAACTTGTTCTCTCAAGTCTTGTAGTTTTGTTAAATGTTCATTCACAGACTTTTTTTATTACATATTTTCATTGTCAAGTTTCCTTCTGAGATAGGTAATCCTTGCATCACTTTTAACATGATACATAAATTAGAAAGTATTCTAAGAAAGCATGGATGTTCTAGAAGAGAGAATGTGAAGAATGAGAGACCTTTTAATTAATAAGGCAATTAATGCCAAAGCTTGAGAATCATGTGAATCCCATATTCTTTTGGTCATAGTAGTAATTTGAGGAACTTATTATTGGATATGTTAGTTCTATGACCCCCCTTACAGGAGAAAATATGCTAAGGGCGGTCGTCAACACCTATGACATGCTCCCAATGAGGACATTTCTGACCATAAAACTCCCCAGGGAGTACTTTGACCCATCCAATTTATCCTCTTTGTAAATAATACCAAAAAAATCATTTACAGATTTGTTGGCCATACTTATGTCACGACTGCTAGAGATTTGAAGAAGGAAAGATGGTGGAGTAAAGCTTGAATTGAAGTCAGTAGGCTGATGAACTCTCTAAAATGCTGCTAAAAAATCTCATCCGAATTGCCGATTAGAGTATCCAATCAGATGATTAGAGGAGATAAAGAATTTCTACTTATAGAGTGTGAAATTGGACGATTAATTGCCAATTAAATTGTGAGATCCACAAACGAACAAGAGCGGATGATCAGAGGGGTGTGATCAATTGATTAAAAGTCATCGATCAGTTGAAAATCATTGATCGGTGGAAGATTACAGATGAACGATTGAAAAACACCAATCAAACGATTGGAAGAGCACAAATGGGATGATTGGATCGAACTTTTCGATAAGGGGAATCATGGATTGAACTGTAAGATTGGACAATTCGATCAATCGATTGAAGAAGCCATGATTGGAAAATTAGAGTGATTGCTATGTGCAGCAATTAGTGAACCAATCCAATCCATTGATTGGAATGTAGATCAAATTATTAATGTGAACGATTGAAGAAGTTGATGATTGGGGAAGTGAGATTTTTTAGGCTAGCAATTATAAAAGCCAGACGATTGAAATATTCATGATTGCTCAGACTATTAATTGGACTATTGAGTGATTAGAAAATTGCAAACCATTGTAGATTTTATCTACCACGTGACGCACTGTAATGAAGCAGTGGAAAAAAATAGAATCCTTGACAGCTCTCTCGAATAATCTCGAGACAAAAATTATCATCAACGAATTCATGAAAAAAATGGACACTATAATCAATAGAACTATAATCAATTGGCTATATGATTACAATATAGTTGATCAATTGTTGTGTAGTTTTTTGTCTGTTTGTAGAGTGTGTGTTTACCAGACTATATGCTATAGTGTGTGTTTACCAAACTATATGCTATAGTCTACACTCAAATGGAAACCACCAAACAAGCTACTGCACAGCCAACTATGTGAGATGTTTGCACACAAGGTTTCTACATAATAGTTAAAAACCTCAAGAAAACAACTAATAACACCTCCTAAGCTCCACTCTATAGAAAACTAAAATATGTAGGATAATCTATGAAAATCTTGTAAGTTGTGTAGCTTGAAAAACAAAGAAATAAGTAATGGAGAACTTTGCTCTAATATACCACTATTAGCTTTGATGGAAGCAAATCTACAAACACTGACTCGCTCACATATTAAAGAGAACACAAGGGGTGGAAAGTATGTAGAAGGCTAGCTCACTTGGAGTAGTTGCTCGAGGTACACTGAAGTACAAAAATGAGTAGCAATCTAGAGCCCAACATTTAAAAGCGAGCCTTGCCTATGGTCATGATTACACAACCTCATTATGAATATCCTACCTTTAAAAAATAGTTAGCTCTTATCATAATATTTTTTTTCTTCTCCTCTCATGCTCGATATTGCCTTTAGTAACTGTAGATCTAATATCTAAAGAGCTTAGAGATTTCTTTTTCTAATGCAAATCCAATCATGGTGTGTAACCCTATGGATATCATAATCGATATGGCCTTTAGCAACTATAGATCCAATATCTAAAGAGCTTAGACACTTCTTTTTCTAATGAAAATCCCATTATGATGCGAAACCCTATGAATATCATGCATGGTTAGTAAATGAGCATTTTGTATGCAAGATTACTTGTGTAATTTTAGATAATGTCCTAGAGCTAGCGAGGTAGGACTAAAAGGCTCAAGAGTCTACTAGAAAGAAGGTAAATATTTTATGCATCAAAGAAATGGGATTGTGACCTCCAAGTGGATTTTGTCCAGCTTGAGAATAGGGTTATGGTTTTTATAAGGTGGCTACTATTATACTTACACATTATAACTAAGATATGGGTTTGATGAGATTGAAATTTTAACCATAGTTAAATAGTGTTTCAAATGTTTGTTGTTAATAGATTAGGCCTAAAAGTGACAATTATGGGTGGTTGTACAATAAGGGTGGTTGTACAATTATGGGTGGTTGTACAATTATGGGTGGTTGTACAATAAGGGTCCTCACTTTGGATCACCTTCCAAGTTTTTTTGTAGCAAATAAACATTCATTTTTTGACCAAAATTGGCTAATCTCACCCACTTGGCAAATGAATTTGACATTGAGATAACATCACACTCTTAATTGTGCACTTAAACATATGGTCGGATCAAAAATAAAAAAATTCAAACACCAAATTTTCTACATCACAAATATAGTACATATGGCATTTCCCTTAGAGGTAGATAGTACGACCATAAATTTTTAATAACTTCTTTGTTTCAACTCAAATTCAACCCCCACTTTGCAAACAAGGAAGTCATGCAATGGAGATCTTACCTTGATTTATTAAGTAATTTTTACATGTAATTTCTATTTTTAATTAATTATTATCTTATTTTAAAGTACACAAAAGGGCATTTTTTTGTATAGCACATCTTTATACAAACGACTATGTATTTTAACTTACTTGAATGATCCAACAATAGACAATTATAAGGAAAATGTGCCCATATGGTCAAATTTTATTCTTAATAGTTAGATTTTTCAAGATCTCCAGTGTAAATTTACCTCAAAGTTTTGAAGTAACTAAACATAATTAGTAAGTTAATTATAAAAAAATATTTTTATGTGATTACGTAATAATTTTATATAAGCAAGTAGTGCTAATCAAGATGAATATTTAAAAAAAAGGTTTATTTTGAGTAAGAAATAATCTATTTTCATCTATTTTATGTGAAAGTAGCTCTACTTGAGTCAAGCCTAAACAAAAGTCTAACTAGGATTCGAAAAGTAGGTTAGGTAATGTACCAAACATAGCTGGAGAACCCTCAGGCGGTCACACATGTGGCCAAGTGTTTGACATGTCACCTACACATGGCATTCATTCCACCTAGATGTACCACCTCACTATTGCACCTCAACATTGATGACATGGCACGGCTTGTTCACACACTAATTGTAAAGTAACTGAAATTCCTCTAACACATGTGCTAGTACAATCGCGCAATGCTGCGCACAAGCACGCATAAATAATATGTACAATCATTTGACACGTGGCTAACAAAATAACTCATACGATAGCCTCATCCAATTCATCGCAACTAGGAGATTTATGTGATGGAAGTGTGCTTTTTTACAACACTACTTGTAAGAAAACATTTAAAGAGGGCCTAAGAGGTGCATGACAAAATTGTGTACCTAATCCTCGACCGTGGAACCCTTCTTGGGGCTTTTTACGTGGCACAACAAAATTTTGCGTGCTGAAAGAAAGGCTTCATTTCGTATCGTAGAATCCTTGAAGGGTTGCATTTCCAAATTTGAAGTTAAAAATAAAAATAAAAATGCTGAAGGCCTGTAGTAGAGCACGGCAGCCAGCTAGAGAGAGAGACACACACACACACACACATTTTTTTGGAGTTTGTTTTTGCGATGCACTCACCGACCACCACCGTTTTGTATTGAATGAGCTGAAGGCATGTAGTAGAGCACGGCAACGTGTTGGCGTGCCTTTATATATTGCCGCCTCATTGCAGCAGCAGCCAGCTACACACACACACACACACTTTTTTTGAGTTTGTTTTTGCGAGAGGATGGGGCACCATCGGCATCATCACCATCGCCACCACCCATGTCCGCCACCACCTTGCCCACCCCCTCCATGTCCTCCACCATCCTGCCCACCCCCTCCATGTCCTCCACGATATTGCCCACCCCCTCCATGTCCTCCCGCACCATGCCTCCCACTTTATTATTATTACCGCCGCTGCTGATATATTCAGCTCGGTTCTCTGTCTGTGTGTATCTGTAGTACAGCGTAAATGAATCTGCGATTCCAATACGCGTAGTACAGTAGTTATACCACGTCGATCTTTCCCGATCGGCCTGCATAAATAAATAATAGAGAGAGAATATGTAACTGGTCTACCATGCATTTCATCTACTACGTACAATGAAGCGCTCGAAGGTTTGAGTGTAATAGCTCCTTACGAAGGTGGTGGATTTGTTCTTCTTTAGATTTCTTTTCCTTGAGCTGTAATCTCCAAATTTAAAACTTTTTTTAAAAAAAATGCACATGTTCTCTGCTGTTGGAGAGAGAGGAGTCAATTCTCTGCTGTTGGAGGGAGAGAGAGAGAGAGAGAGAGAGAGAGAGAGAGAGAGCAGGGAATGAGTTTTGAATCGAACTCGCTTGGCTAAGCTAGACAGCGAATAAATTTTTGAATCGCTAAGGCGGAGAGAGAGAGAGAGAGAGAGAGAGAGGGCTGATGCAGTACGAAGGCAGTATAATAATAAATTGAAAAATATCATAAAAACATGATTTGAGAAAAGCTCAATATAAGGTTCGGGTGATAAAGATGAAATGTTCGTGGGCTGTTGATTTGCACGGCCTTCGACCTTAGCGCGGTTTTTTAATCGGTTAATGTTATTTTCTTATTAGTTATTGCAACTTTATAGAGGGGGGAGGGGGGCGGGGTTCTTTAATTCAAAATCTAAACATGTATACTTGTAAAAAGGGGGTGGACAATTCTGGTGGTAGTAGCAAATATTTAGAATTTTGAAATTAGGGTTATTTGAAACACATGCGTGGTGCCGGCTATATGGCTTTTCAAGAAGTACAAGCATACGAAGTCGAATTCATACGACATAGAGGACCATTTGCAAAGTGTATAATCGTGTTCTTATCATAGGTGCATATGCATTCACCTTTTGGCCGTATAAGCCATCACTTGTTGCCTACTAGTAGGGGGCATTAATCATGTTGTATGCTCATGTAGAAGACTATTTGCAAACTGTATAATCATGTTCAGATTATCGTGGCTGTATATATTCACCTTTTTGCCATAGCCACCCATCGCTTGTTTGCGTTCTAGGGGGTGCTAGCTTTGATGGGAGCACAGCTACAATAACTCACTCAATCAATGTTCATGTATTAAGAGAGAGAGTGTAGAAGAAATGTAGTACAGAAATGTGAGGTTTACAGAGATTATAGATTGGTCTTTGAAAGGGAAGAGAACGCAAGAGAGAGAGTGTAGAAGGTGGAGCAATGGCTTAAGGTACAAGAAGTACAAAAATAAATATCAATTCTTGACATCCTATCACTTGCTAGAGTCACACCACCCATGCACTCAAATAACAAGAGAATTTGATAATTTTTTTTCTCCAAGTGGCGAGAGGTTTTAAACGTCCGGAAAAAATGACGTTTTGGGCTGACGCCGCTTAATGTTATAAAAATTGCATCATTGATAACGTAGATGGCAAATTATTTTTTTGATAGGAGAGGGTCTATTTTTGAGAGAGATTTTTTGTGTTGTGACGTTAAACGTCACTTATTGATGTGACTTTTAATATCACATTAATAATAAATACATGATTTGTGATGTTAAATGTCACATGCTTTTCTATGAAAAAGAAAACCCGCCAAAAGCTAATCGCTTGAAGCTCGAAATTGCCATTTCATATTTTCTATGCCTTGTGCTCTTGCTTTCTCTATTTGCTCTACTATTTTATCCTTTTTCTTGCTCTTGCTATATTTTGCTTGCCTAGGATTTGCCTCTTGATGTATCTTACTTGCCTAGGGTTTCTCTCTTGCTTGCCAAGAGATTGCCTCTACTCTCTTTCATATATTGTTTTGCCAATCTCTATTATCTACTCTTTCTCACATGGACCCAAGAAAGCAACTCTTGCTTATTCTCCTCACCCAAATCTTGCAAGACTTGGGCTCTAGACGGACACACATTGAGAGATTCAATGACTACTATGCATGATGCCACTATCGCGGGGGAGATCTAAGAGCATTAATAGACATGATGAGAGAGAGATGCCAATCACAAAAGAAGCTCCCTTCACCATACAAAAATCAGAAACTAGGGTCGGAGGTGCACCTCCAACAAGTAGTAAAGCGGTGGTTGTAGAGGAGCAACGAAAGAAGAAGCTCTCTATCTTGTCAGTCTCAATTGTCTAGCTCTCTCCATCTAGAATGCTCTCTCGGTAGATACTCCTAGGAACTTGAGTGTGGACATCGGTGGGCATTGTCTAACCTGTATGGTGGATAAGGCTTCATCCCTATGGCATCTCGATGCATGTCGGTGCTACCGGCATGCTTAGGTAGCTACCGACATGCTTAAGTAGCTACCTAGTGCTACCCGACATGCTTAGGTAGCTACCCGACATGCGTAGATAGTTACCTAGCATGCACGGAGATCTCCCGGCATGCTTAAGTAGCTACTAGTGCATGCCGCATGCTATCGTCACATGCTGGTGCATGCGGGTAGTTATTGGCATACTTAGGTGCCTATCACCATACATTGGGAGATACCAGTGCACGTTGCTAGCTACTAGCATGCTTAGGTAGCACACGCCAAGTATTCGGTAGCTACCTAAGAATTTCGGTTGCTCTTAGTGCATACCACGTAGCTACCTAAGCACTAGGAGCACCTGGCATGCATCGATAGGAGCCCCTGGGAGCTCCCACTACATGCCAATAGCTACCACCATGCACTGACGAGATAGCACCCGCATTGGGAGCTCCCACTGCATGTGCCAATAGCTACCACCATGCACTGACGAGATAGCACCCGACATGCATTGGGAGCTCTCGGTGCAATCGGCATGCTTGGGTGGCACCCAACATGCATTGGAAGGTCGCATCTGGATGCATGCCATTAGCTACCAGCGTGCTTAGGTAGCACCCGATCGAAGCTCCCAAGTACGACGCCGGTAGCTACCCCTTATGCTTTAAGTTGACATGAGTCCATTGACATATACTCCATCCATGATATGAGAATTGTAATTGTACATATCAATGGTTTCAAGGACGAAACCTTCTGGGTGGGGATGGTTTGTAATAAAGTGAAATAGTCTCATAAGAATAATGGGCCCAAGGCCAATTGACCGTTAACACTTATGATAGTGTGAAAGAGGGGTCATGTATATAGGCCACATACACCATATTTTTGGTACCTTTTTGATAATCAAGAATACACAAGTCTCTTACTTTCTCTTCTTGCTCTAAACCTAGGCTAATGATCCTAACCTAGGCTAATTAGGCTAAATCTAGGTTAATCTAGTTGCCACTTTCTTTCATAACTCAAGCACTAAAGCTTCTTCACACACTAAGTAAGTGTAAAACAACTGAAATTCCTCTAACACATGTGCTAATACAATCGCAATGCTATGCACTAGCGTGCATAAATAATATGTACAATCATTTGACACATGGCTAACAAAATAACTCATACGAAATAATAACAATCCGACAGATGATATAGACAAGATCCTCCATGTGCAACACATGTAGTGCTCATCACGTATCTCACAAACCTAAACATATTAGTTATTCCAATTGATTGTTATCACAACGATTAATCACAATATGAAACATTGATAGTAGGCACAAACACAACATACGTTCAGCACATGTTACACTACAATTGAGAGTATCATTTTACACATTATCTAGCATGGCATATCTTATCACTTGTTGCACTTCGATGAGTGTATCACTATATGCATCATCTAGCATGGCATGTCGTTTGCATAAATCACTTGTTACACTTCGATCGTGTGCAATTGTCTAGCAATCATAGTCCACTTGTTTCACTTTGATAACACAGAGTCGACAAGCATGGCGCTCCTCGTTACACTCTTTAATTATAGCATACACCCGTCAAAGCATGGTCTCAATCTATACCAATAATACTAGGTAGCTAGTATTTAATGTGGGGTCACCAAACTTGTCATGTTTCTCTTTCATCCATCTATGCAAGCGTGCTTTCTTACCGAAAACGTAGCCTCATCAAATTCATCCAAACTAGGAGATTTATGTGATGGAAGTGTGCTTTCTTACAACACTACTTGTAAAAAAACATTTAAAAGGGCCTAGGAGGTGCATGACAAAATTGTGCACCTAATCCTCGAGCGTGGAACCTTTCTTGGGGCTTTTTACATGGCACAACAACATTTTGCATGCAAAAGAAAGGCTTCATTTTGTAGAATCCTTGAAGGGTTGCATTTCCAAATTTGAAGTTAAAAAAAATAAAAATGCTAGTCCCCTTCACCGCAGATGTATGTTGATGAGGACGGGCATTCAAACGTTAGTTGAGCTTTAAGGGGTAAGTTGAAGTGATGCACTCACCACCACCACCGTTATGGAAAAGCCGCGTGAAGGACAATGCAATATTGAATGAGCTGAAGGCCTATAGAGCACGGCAGCCAGCTACACACACACATAGACACACACACACACACACACATTTTTTTTAGTTTGTTTTTGCGATGCACTCACCGACCACCACCGTTTTGTAGGACAATGCAATATTGAATGAGCTGAAGTCCTGTAGAGCACGGCAGTGTGTTGGCATGTCTTTATATATTGCCGCCTCCCCTCATTTTGATAATTACAGCAACAACCAGCTACGCGCACACACACACACACACATTTTTTTGAGTTTGTTTTTGCGAGAGGATGGGGCACCATCGGCATCGCCACCACCCATGTTCGCCACCACCTTGCCCACCCCCTCCATGTCCTCCACGATATTGCCCACCCCCCTCCATGTCCTCCCACATCTTGCCCACCCCCTACATTGGGAGATACCAGTGCACGTTGCTAGCTACTAGCATGCTTAGGTAGCATACGCCATGTATTCGGTAGCTACCTAAGAATTTGGGAGCTCTCAGTGCATACCACGTAGCTACCTAAGCACTAGGAGCACCTCTAGCATGCTTTGACGAGAGCACCTGGCATGCACATTGGGAGCTCCCAGTGCATGCCGGTAGCTACCACCATGCACCGGTAGCTTGGGTAGCTACTAGCACCCGACATGCATTGGGAGCTCTCGGTGCAGCCGCCATACTTGGGTAGCACCCGACATGCATTGGGAGCTCTCGGTGCAACCGTCATGCTTGGGTAGCACCCAACATGCATTGGGAGGTCGCGTCTGGATGCATGCCATTAGCTACCGGCGTGCTTAGGTAGCACCCGATATGCAATCGGATCTCCCAATGCACACCGGTAGCTACGCGACTACTTTGGTAGAACCTACCATGCATTGGGAGCTCTTGGTGCATGCCGGTACTAACCGGCATGCATTGGGAGCTCTTGGTGCATGCCGGTACTAACAGGCCTTCTTAGGCAGCACCCCTTATGCATTGGGACCTCCCAATGCATATTGGTAGCTATCTGCCTACTTAGGTAGCACCTATCATGCATTGGGAGCTCCCAATGCATATGCCAATACCTACCTACATGCTTAGGTTGTACTAGCATGCTTAGGTAGCATCCAACATGTATCAAGAGCTATCGACATGCACATCGAGACCTCTGAATGCATGTCGGTAACCCACCAGTAGCACCTAGCATGCATTGGGAGCTCCCAATGCATGCCAGTAGTATAGCTACCAGCATACTTAGGTAGTACCCAACATGTATTCGGAGCACCCGACACTCCGGGGGGTCACTATATGTAAATCCTCTATATCACGTGCGTTCAAGGCCTATTTAAAAAGTCCCTTATCTGTGAAATTTTTAGTGAATATAATGTATCCTTTCCTATTCAAATCTGTATTTTTTTTAAAAATACAATAAATAAATCCCCTCTGTAAATATATTTCTGTAAGTTTTAAATATTTAAAATGTCCTTCTGTTGAACCCACGTGATACTTACATATTTATACGAGTGACCCCCCCCCGAGACCCGACATGCATTGGGATCTCCTAGTGCATGGCGGTATCGGCATGCTTGAATCGGCATGCATTGGGAGCTCCTGGCACATGCCGGTAGCTACAGGCATGCTTTAGTGGTACCCTAGCGTGCATTTTGGGAACTCAAGGTGCATGTTGTGGAAGGCTTCGTTGTTACAGCTTAGTTATCTATGTTTGTGTTTATTGTTAAACATGTGGTTTAAGACCAATAAACATTCATCTCAGCTATTGAGATGTAGGTGCGAGATAGTTACCAGCTATTATGCAGATGTTAAGCACTAGTTCACATTTAGTAAGCATTCCTCTTAGTGTGTGTGAAGTAGGTACGAGCTGTTGAAATATACAAGTGAATAGGGTGTGTAAGGGAATAAGCCCTTGGTTAGAGGCTGTAAAAGAGGATGTGTAAATGTGAAAGAACTTGTGAAAAGGTGAGAAGAATCTACTGGGAGAGAATAAAGGGTAGCATGAGAAGATTTAGGAAGTGTGGAGATATTCTAGGAAAAGTGAAGAGGTGGAGAGAATCAAGCAAAAGAGGTGGAGTGAATCAAGGAGAAATCAGTGGGATTAGATGCTTGGATGTAAACTCTATAAATTGAGGCATTGGCCTAATGAGAATTTGCTGGTTTTTTATTATCCATGCCTACATTAAGCTATTTGCTAATTACTTACTAATTACATCTTAATCACTTTGTTAATGATGTTGATTCTAGTATTTGATCCACCATAGCTCATCACATTGCTCTAATTTCAACATGGTATCAGAGCCATGCCTAGAATCCATCAGGTTTATGAGCCCATTATTTAATTAATTAGGATTAGTAGATAATAAAAAATTAATTTTAGTTAGTTTTCAACTCACCTCTGTACCCCCAGCTGGTGGAGGAGCTCTAGCTCTTTGCACACTCAACCATTGCCCAAACCCTTCTAGCCCAAGATAGCCAACCCATAGGATCCCTAGCCAAGCCAATCACAAGTGCAAACCGCCGACGCATGAGGAAGAAATCACGATTTTCTGCAGCGCAGGTTGAATTTGTAGATCTTGTCCACTTCAAATCAAATTGACCTAATTCCTCTTAGTCCCGGGGGTTTTCAAGCATGCTCTACAAGCTGGTGAAGACAGAATTCAATTTCATCAAATCTACAGTGAGATCCAAGATCTTCATAATCTGCAGGTGACTTTGGTAAAACAGAGATTAAGCTTTCAATATTTGGTCAAATCTTGTGTTTCTTGGCTTAATCCTCTACTAGACTCATTATTGATGGCCTTGAAAGCATTTGCGCTCATTTGAAGTCTAAGGCACCAGATCTAGACTCCCCGCATACTCTATTTTTTGTACACAAAACAGTGGATTAATTTACTAATCAGTACTAATCACTGTGTTTTGGTACAATTGAGGGTTCAAACTAACCATTAGGTATCTGATATAGATTCCTATAACTTCAGATTGCAATTCGGAGTTGATTTGGTATGCTCAACCATTCCATACAAATTGGTTATCCTTGATTTAATGTAATTTCTGGTAAAATTGTGCTGATAAATTTGTGATAATCATCATTTTACATTTAACCCTTGGTTATTTCCTGTAAATCTCACTCAAATTCAAGATTATTCATAGCCAGAGTTGCATTTGGGAATGTGCATTAGAATGAATGCTATATGCATTATGTATTGGGCACATTGCATCAGTGTAAAAATGGGATCAGACACTGCCCTTGTCCAGAATAAGGCAAGAGGTAAGACCTCCTGCATAAATTTGGCTTTGCATTGCATAATGATACAAGATAAACATCAAAAGCCCAAAGGAGCTGTCAACAAAACATTTAAACATGTTACTCACATGGAGCAAGAAGACCTGAGAGACGGACAAGCTCATGGCCCCAGCCATGAAAGAAGAAGAACATCCACACCAAGAAGATCTAAAGGAAGACATGGACATGAGAAGAGAAGCTTCCCCCCCAAGAAGACTGAAAGAAGAGACGGACGCGTGGAGAGAAGCTGCCACAACAAGGAGACTGAAGACAAGAGAAGATGTGAGGCTCCAAAGAGTGAGGAGCCATGTGAAAGTCTCTGAGAGAGAGAGAGAGAGAGAGACCCCACAACCCAATGTAACCTGTCCCAACAAAGTAAAACCACCTCTGAGACTGATGATGTAGGCCACGTGGTAAATGTATGTGTGAGCACTTTAGTCAAGGTCGCGGGCAACTATAGTAAGCCTTGGACACATAGAGAGAGAGAGTGTTAAGGACTATGAGTTTAGGGACTTGAGGCACTGGTCGCGCATGCTATCAAGTAAGAAAGAAACTTGGTATAGGGTCTAGGTGTGCTAAGATAACTTGAGGGGAGGTGTGCTAGACATTAGTCGGCAGACTATCAAGTAAGGAGGGAAACTTGGTATAGGGTCTAGGTGTTCTAGGAGTATTCACTTGAGGGGAGGTGTTGAAATATACAAGTAAATAGGGTGTATGTAGGAACAAGCCCTTGGTTAGAGGTTGAAAAAGAGGATGTGTAAATGTGAAAGAACCTGTGAAAAGGTGAGAAGAATCTACTGGGAGAGAATAAAGGGTAGCATGAGGGTAGCATGAGAAGATTTAGGAAGTGTGGAGATATTCTTGGAAAAGTGAAGAGGTAGAGAGAATCAAGCAAAAGAGGTGGAGATATTCTGGGAGAGGTGGAGTGAATCAAGGAGAAATCAGTGGGATTAGATGCTTGGATGTAAACTCTATAAATTGAGGCATTGGCCTAATGAGAATCTGCTGGTTTTTTATTATCCATGCCTACATTAAGCTATTTGCTAATTACTCACTAATTATACCTTAATTATTTACGAATCACTTTGTTAATGATATTGATTCTAGTATTTGATCCACCATAGCTCATCACATTGCTCTAATTTCAACACGAGCTAGCTCTGCCAGTAGCTCGGGAGTTATCAACATGCATTTTTGGTAGCACCACTCTGCATGCATTGACATCTACTGGCATGCTTAGTTACCATTGGGAGCTCTCGGTACATGGCAATAGCTATTGTCATACATTGGTCCCAACATGCATTGGGAGCTTGCATGCCGGTGGCTACATGCATGCATCGAGAGCGAGTGCTACCAATGCATTGACAGCCACCCACCAGCATGCATTAATAGCTCTATTGGTATGCATTGACATATCTACTAGCATGCTTAGATAGCATCGGGAATGCATTGCTTAGGTAGGCTTCGGCATATATCCGGAGCTACCAATATGCATCCTGCACATGCATTGAGAGATCTTGGTGCACCCAGTAGATATCAACATGCTTGGGTTGTTGATTGGTGTGCACACCCCTTAGAATTACTAGCATAAACTTAAGCTAATGAGTTGTAGGATTTGGACATTAAAACAAGAAGTGGTTACAAGAGGGTAGTGGGGAGCTACAATCTTGTGGAGGTTATGCGAGCCCAATAGTCACATGGTTGGATGGCTATATAAATCCCCTCTTGTATGAAAATTGTACATGACTCTTGTATGCAAATTATATACAAGATAATGGATATGGAATTCACCATGATGTTTTGCTCGTATCTTTATCTTGTATCTTTTATCTTGTTCCTAATCCATGTCTCTTACACCAAGCTCATGTGTACGTGTGTACTCCATGGCTGCGTGTGTAGGAGCATGTGTTTTCCCTCATGTTAGCTAGGCTATGCTAACATGGGTAGCACACGGCATACATTGGGAGCTCTCGTTGACGCATGCCACTACTGATATACTTAGGTTGTCTATTTATGTTTAGGTAGCATTTTGCATCATGCATCTGTGGGAGCTACTAGGAGCCCTTGTTGCGCACGATGGGTCTACCGGTGCACGCATGCCATCAGATGATCCCAATGCATGCCGGTAGCTATCGGCATGCACCAGTAGCACCTCGGTACATACCAGTAGCTACTGACATGCACTAGTACCACCTGGTGTATGCATTGGGAGCTCGTGGTTCATGCTAGTAGCTACCAGAATTGTTAGGTAGCACCCAACATGCATTGGGAGCTCTTGGTGAAAGCCGACAGCTTGCTTAGGTAGCACCCGATAGCAACCAACCTGCTTAGGTAGCACCCAACATGAATTGGGAGCTCTTGGTGCATGCCGACAACTACCGGCATTCTTAGGTAGCACCCGACATGCATTGGGAGCTCTTGGTGAAATCCGGTAGCAACCATCCTACTAATGTAGCACCCTACATGCATTGGGAGCTCCTAGTGCATGCTCAGAGCTACCTACATGCTTAGGTTGTACCGGCATGCTTAGATAGAATCCGACGTGCATCGAGAGAGCTACCAACATACACCGGGAACTCCTAATGCATGTGGGTAGCCATCGGTAGCACCCAACATGCATTGGTGGTGGGAGATCCCAGTGCATGCATTAGATGACCATCAATAGCCACACTGGTAGTACCTGGCATGCATTGGGAGCTCCCGATGCATGCCGGTAGAAATCAACATGCATAGAGGTATCTACTGGCATGCATTGGGAGCTCTTGGTGCATGCTCGTAGCTACCGGCATGCATTGGGAGCACCCAAGATTCATTGAGAGCTTCCGGTGCATGCCGATGGGGCCATCGGTAGTAGCATCCGACATGCATAGGGAGTTGTTGATGCATGCCAGTAGATACTTGCATCCTTAGGTATGAATTGGGAGCTCCCTATGCATGCTGGTAGCCTACTGGCATGTTTAGGTTATACCGACATGCATTGGGAGAACTATCGCTCCAAATGCATACATGTAGGTATGGGTAAGTGATCTGTAACATCAAAATCATCAAAAATAGGGTTGTTGTAAACTACTTCTCCCATGCCTCTTCTACAACCTAGACCATGGTTGTAGATGGGTCCAGACACCTTGGTTTTGCATAAGGTCTAAACCTAGTGATAGTCCAATATATCTACTAGACTCTGGTGATGTCAGCTTGCCAATAGCACGATTATTCTGGTTGGGCGGACTTGGTGAAAATGATAGCTTTGTTTATTGTGCACTACTTGTAGCTTGTCCTGCGCTTGGCTGAACGTATTGGCATGTGGATGTCATAAAAAATAGGGTTGTTGTAAACTACAGCCCCCATGCCTCTGCTGCCACCTAGACCACGACTGTAGATGGGTCCAAACACCTTGGGTTTGACCTTGTGATGATAGTCCAATAGGTCTACTAGACTCTCATGATGTTATCTTGCCAATAGCACTCTTATTCTGGTTGTGCTGACCTGGTGAAAATGACAACTTTGTGTGTTGAACACTACTTGTAGCTTACCCTATTGCTCACTGTTTTGACCTATCCTAGTGACACCCACATGTCCAAACTCTTCAAAACTTGAAGGCTCACTTGCATACTTATTGGTGGGTGTACTTATCCTAGTATCAAAAATCATGTGTATGTCATCTTCTATAACCCCCCATGAGCCTCCATGCCTCTGCTGCCACCTAGACCATGGTTGTAGATGGTTCGAGACACCTTGGTTTTGTTTTGACCTGGTGATAGTCCAATATATCTACTAGACCCTCATGATGTGAGCTTTCCAATAGCACTCCTCTTCTGGTTGTGCAGACCAGGTGAAAATGATAACTTTGTGTGTTGTACACTACTTGTAGCTTACCTTGTTGCTCACGTTTTTGACCTATCTCAGTGGGACCCACATGTCCAAACTCGTCAGAACTTGATGGCTTACCTATATACACATTGGGTGTAAACTTCTCAGTATCAAAAACCACGTGGAGATCATATGTAACATCAAAATCATCAAAAACAAGGTTGCCTATAAAACTGCAGTCCATTTGCCTCTGCCACCACCTGGACCATGGCTATAACAAAAAAATTCAAAAAGCTATGCAAAATATTTACTAGCCTAAAATAGAAAATTATAAGCTTGAAACTGAAAATTCTTAAATAGTCTTGTCTACAAACTACTTTCCCCCTTCATCAGCTCTACAACTTCTTCTCAATTTTAGAAACTTTTTCCACTTTATCGGCTCCATTTTCTTCATTCTCAGCATCCTTCATATCTAAATCAAAGATAAATTCTGAATTACTTTGCTCATTTTCTATAGATCTATTATTGTATCAAATTCTTTTAAAAAATCCGCCTTTGTATCCTGTTTCTTTACCAACTCATTTTCTGACATCACTCTAGTTGGCATAGAGAATGGAAACTCCTCTACAAAAATATGTTCAATTCTATCAATGCAATTGTTTGTTTTCCTCTGATTTTCTTTTGCACTTTGATGCAAAATATCCCAAAAAATTTGGATTTGTGTTCTTCAAATGGAACCAGCTTCTCTTCACTCATACTAATATATGTTTGCACGTCTGCATCACATTTGGGAAAACCTATTGTTCCACTCTAACTGATGATTTCCAATTTCTTTTGTAAATCAGCAATCTATAATTTCAACTAAGAGACCACAATCCTGAGAAAATTTTCCTCCCCCTTTATAAATAGAGCATCATAAGACTTTTCGATATACTCCATTAGGCTATCTTTGTCTTCATTCCATAAATTTTTGCCCGCTTGGAATAAAATATTCTTAAAAACATGAAGATGTAATTTTGACATAAGTACACCCTACACATCAACATAATTTTAACTGCTCTCTCAATTTAAATACATGCCAATAGCTACAATAGCTATTGGTGTGCTTAGGTAGCACCCTACATGTATTCGGAGCTCCCACTGCATGATGTCGGTAGCTACTAGCGTGCTTAGGTAGTACTCAACATGAATTGGGAGCTTTAGGTGCATACCAGCATGCAGTGGTAGAAACCCACATGCATCGGGAGCTCGAGCTCCCAATACATGAGGGTAGCTATTTACCGGCATGCACCGATAGTACCAGGCATGCACTGATAGCTATCGACATGCTTAGGTAGCACCCCGCATCATGAATTGGGAGCTCCTATGCATGCTTAGGTTGTACCAGCATGCTTAGGTAGCATCCGACATGCATCGGGCACTACCAGTATGCACTCGGAGCTCCCAATGCGTGCATGTACCACCCGACATACAGTGCAAGCTCCTCGTGCATGCCGATAGCTATGGGCATGCTTTAGTAGCACCGAGCATGCTTAGGTATGCATTGCAAGCTACTAACATTTACTGGGAGCTCCCAATGTATGCTAGTAGCCACCAACAACACTCGGCATGCATTGGGAGCTCTTGATGCATGCCGGTAGCTACGAACATTCTTAGGTAGCACTTGGCATGCATTGGGAGAACCCGACATGCATTCAGAGCTCCTGGTGCATGCAAGTAGCCTCAGGAATGTTTAGGTTGTACTGGGATGCATCAAGAGCTACCAGCATTAACCGGGAGCTTCCAATGCAAGCAGGTAGCTACAAACATGTACTCGTAGCACCCAACATACACTAATAGCTACTAGCATTCTTAGGTAGTGTAACATACCCATTGTAAATAACACTGTACTTGCTTCAGAGTTGAAAAATATATCTTAGCTTGTCTACAATGTGCATCATAGTGTCACGGAACTCGAATTCGGAAGAGCGACAAGCAGTCATGAACATGCATTGGAATACCAGGAAGCGAGAATAGGGATCCATCTCGTCCTCCTACATCCAGCCGTAACTAGATTAGTTTAACAAGAATTTCTAGAGTAACAAGAGAATACAATATAAAATCTCCCAAGTCTAAACGCGCTTTGATACCACGTGTAAGGCCCCCGTCCCGTAGGGCGGGGGAATCCTTTTGATAGGCAGTTAAGTCTCGTATTATTTTCCGATTGACGACACCTCGATCTCGTAGAAATACGAGGTTACGAGCAAACGGACGGACCTAATTCTATCTCGCAGGGGAAGCGTAGTCATCCTAAAGGAAATTCTAATCCCCAGCACGAAATGTGCGTGGAGATGGAACAAGACCCACACTTGGTTCAAGGAAGCCAACGCCTTTTTCCCCCGTATTTCAAGAGGCACGGCCGCTGGCTCGGTCCCCTAAAACAAGTCTTGTTCGTGACTCTATTATTCCCTAAGTATCGTAAGTTACGACTAGTAGAAAGCTACCCGACTGATCGGGTCCACCCATCCTTAGAATGGTACCGTCAGGGCATCCATTCTCCCACTTTCCACGCACTCACCCATTCAATTATTTTCTAATTAAGTCCTACCACACTGTGAAACACTTAAAAACAAATTCCTTTGTTAATTAATTACACTTGATTCCTTAAAGGAAATCTTCCTTAGCATAACATTGAAATCAACGAACATACTTACAGTGAAAAAATATTTACAAAGACCCTAAAACCGGGCCGATATTCCAATCCAAACTCATGTCCAAACCATAACCATAACCACAACTACATCGATAATCTAGAATTCGATCTTCCAGCCTCAACCAGCTGGGTAAACCTCACGGACCGTCTCCCCTCGTCGTCAGCCAGCCGATGAGGGCCAAGCCGTCCTGTCACCCCCTCAGGTACTGACGCTTGTACCAAACCCTCTCGCTCTTCGGAGGGGACGTCTCCTCATGAGGTGGGGGTTAAGTCACCGCACTAGCCTGGACCCACAGAACTAGGCAGCATATATACATCACCCTGGTGGTGAAAACCAATCCCCAGTGGCATAGGAGGGGATTGCCCTGGGCCGACTCCCGGCCTCGCTATATCCTCCGCCCGTCTACACAGGCAAGCACGGAGTTAGCTAAGGGGGGGAGAAGCTGTACCTGCATGTTAGCAATAAACCAGCAGTATATCCAATAGAAAGAAAGACATAGCCTTTGTTCAATGAATTCACACATTAACAAAAACCATCGTTTTGGAAAGATAATGATTCAAAAGCAAGATTATTTTCCTATAACTTTACTTAAGAGTAACCATAAGGTACTTTAGGCCATCTATACTAGGGTTTAACCTTGGTTCCTTTCCTATTATTTCGAATCTTTGCATTAAACTACATAAGAGAGAATTTTTAGTTAAACTTATTAAATGACCAACCTGGTTATCATTTTCATGCCTATTCGCTTCAAGAGGGGCGAAGTCGATTACAGGGACGCGATTCGCCTCGTTCCCTCCTTGGGCAGCGCGCGGTTCTTCAATTCGGCGGCGTTTCGGCGCCATAGGAGCACTAGAGTTTTAAGAGAATTGAGAGAAAACGAGGTGAATATAAGAGGTTGGGAGCGTGGAGAGAAAAGAGAGAATTCTATTGGTTCAAACGGATTCGAAAACGGAGTCCGTTTGGGGTAGGAAAAGCTTGTTGGGCTTATGGGCAGGAACGACCTCTTAGCCTAAGTTTAAGTCGCCGCATATGGGGGGGGGGGAATTGAGAGGGGTGTCCTTAACCTGGAGAGCTCTTGAGAAGAGTGTACGTCTAGGGAGGCCTAGGGAAGAGTAAGGCAAGGGTTGGAGGAGAGGCACACTTAAAGTCTATTCACACGGGGGGGGGGGAGAAGAGTGTAGGACATGTCCTAGAGCTTGAGAGAGAGCTTGCGCGTAGGGGCTTGCTGGGGGCTTGTCTGGAGAAGGGGGCTGGGAGGGTCCTTTTATAGGTGCTGGAGGGTGGACGTCCGGGTACGGGAGGGTGACACCTGGGTGGTGTAGGTGTCCGGGAGAGGTGTGGGCGTGAGACACCTGGGGGTGGAGGTGTCTCGAGGAGAGAGAAAGTGTGACACATGGGGGTGGAGGTGTCCCCAAGAGAGAGAGAGCGCGATACCTATGGATAGAGGGTTCTGGGAGGAGGGGGTACGTGTAGGGGTGTGCTGGAGGGTGCGTCTAGGTCGTGTACACGCTTGGGTGTCCCGGGCGGATTGTCGGTTTTTTTTCACGGGCGGCGCCCGTGGTGGGGCCCACGCCGGCCGCCCGCCGCCCCGGGGGGGTCAAAAAATTTTATTTGACGAAAATGTCCGGCCTTGCCCCGTGACCATGGGGGCGTGTTCCGTTCGTTGATTAGACGCCTGGATAGTTACTATTTTTGGTCGGAAGTCGCAGATTTAAAGGCTTAAAAGTTTAATTAAACCCATTCCGGGTACCCGTTTTTAATTCAGAAAAAACTATTTTAAGCGTAAAATTACGCGTAGATTTCAAATTTGGATTCAAAATTACAAATTTCTAAGCAAAAATGGCTCATTTTCCAAAAATAGAAGTTTTTTGATCGGAAAAATGACAAGCTAAGATATATTTTTCAACTCTGAAGCAAGTACAGTGTTATTTACAATGGGTATGTTACAGGTAGCACCCCACCTTGCATGAATTTGGAGCTCTCGATGCATGCTTAGGTATGCATCCAGAGCTAGCAACATGCACTTGGAGCCCCCAATGCATGCCAATAGCATGCCAGTATGCATTGGAAGCTCCTGATGCATGTCGATTGCATTGGTGGGAGCTCCCAGTGCGCGCATGCCGGTAGCTACGCACATGCACCCATGGGAACTCCCAGTGCATGCCGATAAGCTGCTTGCATGCTTAAGTTATATGTGTTTCTATTTATTATTAAGCATGCATTGGGAGCTACCGGTATGCATTGATAGCTCTACTGGCATGCTTAGGTAGCACCCTACATGCATTGAAAGCTACCAACATGCTTAGACAGAATCCGACATGCCTCGGGGAGCTACTAGCATTTGCCCTACATGCATTGAGAGCTCCTAGTGCACTCAGTAGCTACGGGCATGCTTGGGTAGCACCCCTCTGCATTGGGAGCTCTTGCCGGCTATGGACATGCTTAGGTTGTACTAGCACGCTTAGGTAGCATACCTGACATGCATCAGGAGCTACCGAATGCATGGAGAGATGCCAGTGCATTCCAGTAGCCACTAGTAGTATCCAA
This sequence comes from Cibotium barometz, assembly GCF_041138505.1. NCBI lineage: Eukaryota > Viridiplantae > Streptophyta > Polypodiopsida > Cyatheales > Cibotiaceae > Cibotium > Cibotium barometz. Next base: position 2,169,727 of record NC_141053.1, read on the forward strand.
AATGTAGTGGGAGCTCCCAATGCATGCCGGTAGCCTACCGGCATTCTTAGGTAGCACACGTGGCATGCATTGGGATCACCTAACATGCATTGGGAGCTCTCTTTGCATACCAACAAGCTTAGGATGTAACGGCATGCATCGGAAGCTCCCAATGCATGCAGGTAGCACTCGGCATGCACTGAGATATCAACATGCTTAGGTAGCGCTTGGCATGCATTGGGAGCTCCCGATGCATGCTTAGGTTATACTAGCATTCTTAGGTAGTATCTGGCATGCATTGGAAGCTACTAGCATGCACTCAGATCTCCCAATGCATGTCAGTACCACTCAACATGCATTGGGAGCTCCCCACCTTGCATGAATTTGGAGCTCTCGATGCATGCTTAGGTATGCATCCACCAGAGCTAGCAACATGCACTTGGAGCCCCCAATGCATGCCAATAGCATGCCAGTATGCATTGGAAGCTCCTGCATGTCGATTGCATTGGGAGCTCCCAGTGCGCGCATGCCGGTAGCTACGCACATGCACCCAACATACATTGGGAACTCCCAGTGCATGCCGATAAGCTGCTCGCATGCTTAAGTTATATGTGTTTCTATTTATTATTAAGCATGCATTGGGAGCTACCGGTATGCATTGATAGCTCTACTGGCATGCTTAGGTAGCACCCTACATGCATTGAAAGCTACCAACATGCTTAGACAGAATCCGACATGCCTCGGGAGCTACTAGCATTTGCCCTACATGCATTGAGAGCTCCTAGTGCACTCAGTAGCTACCGGCATGCTTGGGTAGCACCCGTCTGCATTGGGAGCTCTTGCCGGCTATGGACATGCTTAGGTTGTACTAGCACGCTTAGGTAGCATACCTGACATGCATCAGGAGCTACCGAATGCATGGAGAGATGCCAATGCATTCCAGTAGCCACTAGTAGTATCCAAAATGTAGTGGGAGCTCCCAATGCATGCCGGTAGCCTACCGGCATTCTTAGGTAGCACGTGGCATGCATTGGGATCACCTAACATGCATTGGGAGCTCTCTTTGCATACCAACAAGCTTAGGATGTAACGGCATGCATCGGAAGCTCCCAATGCATGCAGGTAGCACTCGGCATGCACTGAGATATCAACATGCTTAGGTAGCACTTGGCATGCATTGGGAGCTCCCGATGCATGCTTAGGTTATACTAGCATTCTTAGGTAGTATCTGGCATGCATTGGAAGCTACTAGCATGCACTCAGATCTCCCAATGCATGTCAGTACCACTCAACATGCATTGGGAGCTCCCGGTGCATGCTGGTAACTACATGCATGCTTCAATAGCACACCCAACATGAATTTGGAGCTTTTGGTGCATACTTAGGTTGTACCTGGTATGCTTAGGTATGCGTCACGAGCTACCAACATGCATCGAGAGCTCCCAATGCATGTCGAGAGCACCCAACATGCATTGGGAGCTTAGGGTGCATGTCGGTAGCTATTAGCATGCTTCAATAGCACCCGGGCGCTACTAGCATGCACCGCGAGCTACCAATGCATGCCAACTATTGGCATGCATTGGGAGCTCAAGGTGTATGTCGCTAGCTCTATCGGCATGCTTTAATAGCACCTAGGAGCTACTCGCATGCACTAGGAGCCCACAATGCATGGTAATAGCTACAATAGCTATCAATGTGCTTAAGTAGCACCTTGCATGCATTTGGAGCTCCCACTGCATGTCGGTAGCTACTAGCATGCTTAGGTAGTACTCAACATGCATTGGGAGCTACCACGAGCTCCCAATACATGAGGGTAGCTATTGGCACGCACCGATACTACCAGGCATGCACTGATAGCTACCAACATGCTTAGGTAGCACCTTGCGTGAATTGGCAGCTCCTATGCATGCTTAGGTTGTACCAGCTTGCTTAGGCAACATCCGACATGCATCGAGAGCTACCAGTATGCACTCGGATCTCCCAATGCATGTCGATACCAACCCAAAATACATTGCAAGCTCCTCGTGCATGCCGATAGCCATGGGCATGCTTTAGTAGCATGGAGCATGCTTAGGTATGCATCGGGAGCTAGTGGCATGCACTAGGAGCTCCCAATGGATGTTGGTAGCACCCGTCATGCATTGGGAGCTTCGGGTTCTTGCCAGTAGTTACCGGCATGCTTCAATAGCACCCAGGAGCTATTGGAATGCATCGGGATCTCCCAATGGAATGCACTGGTGGGGGAGCTCCCAATGGCATGCACTAGGAGCTTCCAATGCGTGCTACCTATCCAAGAATGCCGATAGCTACTATCTAGCATGCACTAGGAGCTACCTAAGCATGTTGGTAGCTACTATTGGCATGCACCAGGAGCTTTCAATGCATGCTAGCAGCTACCGGCATGCTTAGATAGCACCTTCAGCATTCATGGGAAGAGCTCCCAATGCATGCCAGTAGCTATCAACGTGCTTATGTACGTGCATTGGGAGATCTAGGTTCATCCCAGTAGCTACTAGCCTGCTTGCTACGGTAGCACTGCATTGGGAGCTCCTCAACAGGCAGCATTTGGCCTACTTAGGACCTTCCACGCTGGTAGCTACCTATCTTCTTAGGTATTTGTATCTTCTCTGATTAAGAAGCTACCTCCATAGGCTTGAAGGTGATTGTGTGGTATGTAATACTTATACTACAGTTTTGCAGCCAAATTCACGTTATGGGCATGTTTTGGTCTCCGTTTGGTCACTACAAGGTATTTTGGGTAATTTTGGAAAGTTCTAGTAGAGAACTGTCTCTAGTCAAAATCTGGTTATTATTGCAATGTACCAGCGTATTTCGAGAGTGCAGACAATGTTTGCACATGTATTGTTGATATTGGACACGTATGTACATGTACTCTCATCACATCTAGTGACATACAGGTTGTGCCAAAGTACCACTATAGCAACAGTCACACAAAACATACTTATGTGTTTGCACATGTATTGTTAATATTGGACACGTATGTACATGTACTCTCATCACATCTAGTGACATACAGGTTGTGCCAAAGTACCACTATAGTAACAGTCACACAAAACATACTTATGTGTTACAAATTACATTCAGAAATTGTCTATTTGAAGGTTTTCGATTGTTGCAAGCTAATATGTCGAGCAGACTCAATCACATTGTTAGTGAGAAGCTGGACAAGAACAACTTCCATGCCTAGAAGTTCAAAATGACCATTTTTTTGATAGGTAAAGGATTTTGAGACTATGTCGAAGGAGACAATGAGGAGCCTCGAGAGTTGTCTGAAGAGAATGCCACTCTAGCAGATATATAGGCATTCGAGGATTAGAATCAGGGTGCAAGGAAAGTTATGTATTGGCTTTTAATCAGTGTCGCAGACATAATGATAGGAAACATTCGCATTTGTGTGGGATAATTTCTCGTGGTATGGGACACTAGAATTTATTACACATAGAAGTCTATCATACAATTCGCATTTGTGTGGGATAATTTCTCGTGGTATGGGACACTAGAATTTATTACACATAGAAGTCCTTCATACAATGTCTCTTTTACATGTCTATGATGAATACTTAGTGATATTTATCTGTGACGGATAACTTATTACAAATTGAGTATTGGGTGAGAGTGAATCCAATCAACTGTGACATGCGTGATGCATGTAAGGAATGTGTGAGTTTGATTTTGAGTCAATCCAATCAACTCTTCTCTGAAACTAATTCTTGATGACGGTAACCCAGTGTGGTATAAGAATCGAGAGTGAATTTGATTATTTAGAGGGTGACCCTAGTTGGTTGTGAGTGAATCCAACCAACCATGACACATGTGGTATACTCTGTGAATACATGTGATGCGTATGAAAACATTGTCAGTGAATCCAATGTAGCAGTTTGATTGTGAGTGAATGTGATCAACTTTTCTGAATTAATTCTTGATAAGGGTGACCCACTATGGTATAAGAATCGAGAGTGATTCTGATTCTCTAGAGGGTGACCCTAGTTGGTTGTGAGTGAGTCCAACCAGTTGTGACACGTATGATACCTGTACTCTGTGAATACGTGTAATGTGTATGAAAACATTGTGAGTGAATCCAATGATGGAGTTTGGTTGTGAGTGAATCCAATCAAACTCTAATACATGTGTGACACATGTAAAGATTCTGTCAGTTTGATGTCAATCTGATCAACTCTAAGATACGTGCGATGCATGTGAGGATATTCGGAGTGAATACAATTAATTATTGTGTGTGAATCCAATATGGGAGTGAATCCAATTAATTATGTAAAGATGTTGAATCCAATGTGACTGATTAATGTGTGTTGATAGTTACAACCAAGGATGGTCGTCTCCTAAATCGGGAGAACTCTCATAGAAGTGAGATTTTCAAAATATTTTACTATCCAATTTTTGTTTAAAAAAGGAAGGCTTATAGAGCAAGCTTGGGGAAAAATAGCCATGCATACGTGTCACAACTGGTTGGATTCACTCACAACCAACTAGGGTCACTCTAAAGAGTTAGATTCACTCTAGATTCTTATACCACAGTGGGTCACCCTTATCAAGAATTAATTCAAAAAAGTTTATTAGATTCACTCACAATCAAACTGCTACATTGGATTCACTAACAATGTTTTCATACGCGTCACATGTATTCACACAGTATACCACATGTGTCATGGTTGGTTGGATTCACTCACAACCGACTAGGGTCACCCTCTAAATAATCAAATTCACTCTTGATTCTTATACCACACTGGGTTACCCTCATCAAGAATTAGTTTCAGATGAGTTGATTGGATTGACTCAAAATAAAACTCACACATTCCTTACATGCATCACACATGTCACACGATTGGATTCACTCTCAACCAATACTCAATTTGTGATAAGTTATCAGTCATAGATAAATATCACTAGGTATTCATCATAGACATGTAAAAGAGACATTGTATGAAGGACTTCTATGTGTAATAAATTCTAGTGTCCCATACCACCAGAAATTATCCCACACAAATCTAGAGATAAGTATGCATCGGAATACTCACATGATTAATCTTGTGTCCCATACCACAAGACTAATTTCATAAAGTATAGTTCAAGATGGAAGGGCCAGTTCCTCCGAGAAGTTTTACTTTTAATGCATAAGAACTATCCTTGAAATTTGAAAAAAGTCTTAAATAAATTCATTGCAAAGATAAACAAATGAATATGTTACCCTAAGAGTCGGAGTAATCATCATGGTAGTCTTATTCTTGATCATCATCAAGTCCAAGTGAAATAAAAAATATTAAATTAAACTTGATGATGTAAAAATAAAATCCAAAAGTAAGAGAGTCTTACATTGTTATATTGGTGGCTACAAAATGAAAAGGTTAAGAGAAATAGAGAATTTAAAATAATTTGTGAATAACTAAAAATGTAATTATTTGGTAAAGATGAGGACTTATCGTGTGTAAGTCGAGATGAAAATTGTTGGAAGCTCCATGGTAGAGATCATTGGTATAACCTTCATATTATTCTTACACCACACATAACAACATGCCTACACGCATGCATAAACTCAAGACTATTGTTTTCATAATTACAACATAAACTACTTAAGTAATAATCACATAGCCTAGAGTAATGTTAATCCAGGTTAGGTGTATAATTTGAAAGTCTACCCTAATCACGAGTCTCTGCGGAGATGAGAAAATAACTAAAGGCATGAAATCAAATGATTGGTCAAAAGCATATAACAATGATCGTACTAACCGTTTGACAATAACGCTCGAATTGATCTCATCTCATGATACCACTAGAGTGATCCACACATATATTAACACATCTAGAGTCAACATATTAACGATGAAAGTATAGCACTAGTAATTAAAATAATTCTTTCTTTTTCTCTCTTTTTCTTCTTCTTGTCTCTCTTGTTATTTTTCTTCTTCTTATTCTCTTATCTCTTTTCTTCTTCTTCTTCTCCCTTTTTTTTTCCTTTCTTCTCTCTCCTCTTCTCTCTTCTTCTTCTCCTCTCCTATTTTTCTTCTTTTCCCTTTTCTTCTTCTTCTTCTTCTCCTCCTCTTCTCTCTCTTCTTCTTCTTCTTCTCTGTTTTCTTCTTCTTCTTCTCCTCTTCTCTTCTTTTCCTCCCAAAACCTCTCTTCCGCTACCATGCAGTCTCATCTTAATAGGCAAATTGAGTGAGACTTCCCCCACTAATCTTCTATTATTGCCATGCATATATCCTCATTAATCCTAGGCGCCTCTCAAACACCTTCTCTCTACTTTCGACTCCCTTGTCGCGTCAAGAGAAGACTCCTCTCGGACCCCTTTCTTACCTCTCAAACACCTTCTCTCTACTTTCGACTCCCTTGTCGCATCAAGAGAAGACTCCTCTCGGACCCCTTTCTTACCGCGTAATACCTTCCGGTTTAGGGTTTCTTTGCCCCTCATAGACTTTATCTCTTCTTCTTCTTCTGTGCCGGATTTTTTGTGACCAGGCAACCAACAATCTCTATCTCCCCTCTTTAACACCTTGCCAAGAGACTCTCTACAATGGGTAAGCCTTTCATTCAGTTTGATTTTTATCCCACATAGCATCATGCTTATTTGGCAAAGAAGGTATAAGGGAGGAACGTGGGGCCTTTACTAATCATCTCTCCAAGAGACATCAACACTTCGCTGGGTTGCCTTGTGCCAGTACGTGTTTGTTGGTCGAAGGTGGTGGTTAGTTCCTTGTTGTTCAATCGGTGCTCGGTGACGGTGTGTTCATCACTGGTGCTCTATGATAGTCATTTTGCAGGCATAGTAGATTGAGATCTTTGGGCCATTGTCAATCGCATAGAGAAAAAGCCAACCAAAGACCCTGACAACATTGCTATAATTGTAAAAGAAATGACTCCAATGCACTTTCATTTATAATTTATAGATTAGTTGACAATCAAATTCATCAAGTGAGTTTTTCTAAGAGTTCTCATGAAGCATGGAACCGACTTAGATCAATGTTTGGTCAAGTTAATGGAGCAGCTAGGATGTTTCTTAGAAAAAAAAAATATTGGATTAAAATGGATGAAAAAGATAAAGTGGATAATCATGTTAACAATTTCAAGAGTCTCATAGATCAACTCAGGGGAATTGGGAACAATATTTATGATGAGGAAGATGTCTTCATTTTACTTGATAGTATGCTTGATGCTTATGGGCAGTGCGTGTCTGCTCTTGCAAATAAATCCAACATGATTCTTGCATCAATTTCCTCTTCTTTGATTCTTGAAGAAACTAGGATGGAGGCCACCGAGTGTGGGACCTTGCCCCGCGCAAAATGCTACTTCCACTGCTAGCACCCTTGAATTCGTTGCGTGGTGGGGATAGGGATCTCACATGTGGTATCAGAGCGAATTGGCTAATGAGGATCAACCAAGAAGCCAAAAATATCAAAAATTTATGAAGAAGCAGTAAAAGGTTGTAATTGTGTGATAAAATTCATACAAATGGATATTCAAACTGAAATTCGTAAATTGATAATTGGGTCTTCAGATGGAAGTACCGCAATTGTATGGAATCCTTGACTTGCTTGAGGCCTAGACATGATGGTATTTACCTTATAGTTCCATGGACCGTGACTACTGGTATATATCGAGGGTATAACTACAGCTCTTTACTGGCAGTATATACGAGTAAATCTAAGACTTGAAATTATAAGCATTAATACTATCTAGATGATGAATTCGAATGTGGTTGATATGATTTTAAATTCTAGTTGAGAACTGATGAGTTGATTTGGATTCTGATTAAAAAATGAAGATTCTTGAATTTTGGTTGAAATGTAATAAACTAAGCAAAACCACAATGAGGATGAATGGGACAAATCCCTGTGATGATGTTCGTAGCTGGAATGACATTAATGACTTCAGCAAATCACTATGAGATTAGTGGGGATTGTGCTGGTAGATTGATGCTGTTAACACTTGACCCAGTGGATCAAGTTAAGGGATGTCAAATTAAAAATCGATATAATTGAAAATTTGCATGAAGGACTGTTCAGATAGAAAATTTGGTCTAATGGACCATTATTGTGATAAGGATTTGAATGTTACGATCTGAGTGAATTATTATCTGATGATGAGTTTTATATAAGGGATCTTTATCCCAAGATTCTGTTGGACTCACCAGACTATAAGGAACCCCAGAATCAGGTGGATCTTAAGGAAAAGAGTTTTCCTCTAATTTTGCGAGATGAGGAAAAGAGTTCTCCTCTAATTTTGCGAGATGAGGACATCTCACGTTTTTTAAGTGGGGGGTAGGGTGTAAGATTCCTCCCTCCGGCTTTTGAGGTGTGCAGGTGTAAGGACCTCCCCCTCTGATCTTATAATTATTCCCCTCTCTGAAATAAAAGAACGATCCTGTTTTACCTTGTTTTGGCCTAGAGAGAGAAAATGTCTAGAGGGAGGTAATTCAAAATTGAGATATTTTTGGATATAAAAATCCTCCTAGTGTCTAAAATGGTTTCCCTTGAAATAGATATTCAAAAAGAAATTTCCAATGTGCAATTGGAATAAATTGAGAATCAGCCATACAAAGGAGGTTATGGCAAAATTTTCTTAAATTTGGTGGAAAAGGTTTTATCTTTTTTTAATTCAAAAAGAGTAATCCCCACCGCTTGTGTATTCTAAAAGTGTTATTTTTATTCTATGCATAGAAAAATGTATATTAGAAATATTTTTATTATAAAAGTGTTATTTTTATTAGAATTAATTTCTATGCATAGAAAATGCATATTGGGAATATTTTGATTATAAAAGTGTTACTTTCATCAAAATTGATTTTTATGCATAAATAGATGCATAAAATAAATTTTTTATTATAAAAGTGTTACTTTCATTAAAATTGATAATTAGGCATAAATAGACACATAAAAGAATTTTTTTTAAATTATGAAAGCGTTACTTTCATCAAATTTTGATTTTATGCATAGAAAGATGCATAAAGAATTTTATTTTTATTTCAAAAGTGTTATTCTCATCAATTTTGATTTTATGCATAGAAAGATGCATAAAGAAATTTATTTTTATTTCAAAAGTGTTATTCTCATCGATTTTGATTTTATGCATAGAAAGATGCATAAAGAAATTTATTTTTTTTCAAAAGAGTTATTCTCATTAATTTTAATTTTATGCATAAAAAGATGCATAAAGAATTTTTTTTTCAAAAGAGTTATTCTCATTATTTTTTATTTTATGCATAGAAAGATGCATAAAGAAATTTATTTGTATTTCAAAAGAGTTATTCTCATTAAAATTGAATTTATACATAGAAAGATGCATAAAAGATTGATTTTTATACATAGAAAGATGCATAAAAGATTGATTTTTATTTCGAAAGTGTTATTCTCCTTAAAATTGAATTTATGCATAAATAGATGCATAAACGGATTTTTATAAAAGTGTTATTTCCCACTGAAGTTGTTCTTATGCATAAATAGATGCGTAAAGAATCTTTATATAAAAAATAAGAATTCTCTTACATTCTATAAATAAATGTGATAAGATGTGATACGAGATGAGAATAAATAGAGAATGGATGTGATGAGAATAGAAGTGATGAGAATGAGAGGTAAATAGATGTGATGATATGTGATGCGAATGAGATAGATGGGAATGAATGGATGGATGGATGCGATGAGAATAGGAGTGACGAGGATGTGAGGTGAATAGATGTAATAGATGGGAATGAATGGATGGATGGATGTGATGAGAATGAGAGGTAAATAGATGTGATGAGATGGGATGCGAATCAGATAGATGGGAAAGAATGGATGGATGGATGTGATGAGAATGAGAGGTAAATAGATGTGATGAGATGTGATTTGAATCAGATAAATGTGAATGAATAGATGAGATGTGATGTCATGTGAATCAAGATGTAAATAAATGATATAGGATGTGAATGGATGTGTTAGCATGTGAATCGAGATGTGAATGAATGATATAGGATGTGAATGAATGTGTTAGCATGTGAATCAGGATGTGAATGAATGATATAGGATGTGAATGAATGTGATAGCATGTGAATCGGGATATGAATAAATGATAAGGGATGTGAATAGATGTGATGTGATGTGAATCAGGATGTGAATGAATCATAAGGGACGTAAATGAATGTGTTAGCATGTGAATCGATATGTGAATGAATGAGATGTGATGTGAAATGGATGTGATAAGATGCGATGTAAACTGGATAGATGTTAATGTATGTGAAGTGATGAGATGTACGGGTAGATGCAAGTGGATGAGATCTGATGAGGATAAATGAGGAAATAAGTGATGAGATAGAAAAAGATGTGATTAGATGAGAATGGGAATACTTATGAAATGAATGTGGATTGATGTGGATAGATGTGGATGGATGTATGGATGATGTGTATTGACATGTGGATTGATGTGGATAGATGTATGGAAGATGTGGATGGACATGTGGATAATGTGGATTGATGTGGATGGATGTATGGATGATGTGGATTGACGTGTGGATTGATGTGGATGGATGTATGGAAGATGTGGATTGATGTGGATGGATGTATGGAAGATGTGGATGGATGATGTGGATTGACGTGTGGATGGATGTGGATGGATGTATGGAAGATGTGGATGGATGTGTGGATAATGTGGATTGATGGGGATTGATGTGTGGGTAATGTGGATTGATATGGATGGATGTGTGGATTGATGTGGATAGATGTATGGATGATGTGGATTGACATGTGGATTGATGTGGATAGATGTATGGAAGATGTTGATGGAAGAAGATTTAGGAAGTGTGGAGATATTCTGGGAGAGGTGGAGAGAATCAAGCAAAAGAGGTGGAGTGAATCAAGGAGAAATCAGTGGGATTAGATGCTTTGATGTAAACTCTATAAATTGAGGCATTGGCCTAATGAGAATTTGCTGGTTTTTTATTATCCATGCCTACATTAAGCTATTAGTTAATTATTCACTAATCACTTCTTGATTATTATCCATGCCTACATTAAGCTATTAGTTAATTATTCACTAATCACATCTTAATTATTATCTAATCACTTTGTTAATGATGTTGATTCTAGCATTTGATCCATCATAGCTCATCACATTGCTGTAATTTTAACACATTGACTCCTAAACATAATTAGCACAAAGCTTAAAGAAGTGTACCAACGGCCACATTGGCCTCATGTTGGCTGCTCCTAGTCTTATTGTCTTCGGACTTCTTATTTGTAACATACCCATGTTCACTAATAAAGAAATGTCCATGTAATTATGAGTTTTTATCAATGATTTTATTATTTGAGTCATTTGGAGGATCGAGCGATGGAGCCTGAGAGGGCGACAAGCCGGCTTGAGTCCTCGCTAGCGGCCGACGATGAGGTGTATGGTCCCGTAGGGTTTTGCCCAGCATGTAGAGGCTGGAAGGCCGAATTCTAGATCATCGGCAGAATAAGAATAAGAGAGCCAGTTTGGCTTGTATGGAATTGGTTCATATATAAACTTTTTATATAATTACATCTTGTCTTTGGTATGATTGTATTGTGTAAGAAGGCTGTTTTAACGAACCTTGTGAAAAAGGGCCTTAATTAAGGAATATGTTTATTTATGTAAAACAGTGTGGTAGGATTAATTAGAAAATAAATTGATGCGCGAGTAGGGTGGAAAGTGGGAGGATGGAATGCCCTGACGGCACCATCCTACAGATGGGTGGACCCGATTAGTCGGGTAGCTATCCAACAGATTAAGTGAAAGCCTATGCTAGATAGTTAGGTTCCTGGGCAACTCTATTCTTGAAGACTAGGCCAGCGGCTGTGCCTTGCATAAGATGAGGAAAAAAGCGTTGTCCCTAGAAATCAAGTCTAGTAGTTGCCCAATTTATGATCGATTACCCTATGGGTGATTTGATGTTTAGAAAATCACGCTCCCCTGCGGGATAGAGCTAGGTCATACCTATAAATCGTATCCTTGAATCTCTGCAGGGTCAAGGTGTCGATGAATAGGAAATTTTTCCCAAGATAAGACTTAGCGGACTATCTTAAGTGTTTCTCTCATCTTGGAAGGGAGGAACCTTACAATTGGTATCAGAGCAAGTTTGGCTCCTAGGAATTGCAGTTTAAGGACTGTTTTGTAATAAATGTTTTACCTAACATAATGCTAATTAGTAAAGACATCCTACTAAAACAAATAAGTTGAATTGATGTTTGAATGATTGTAGGAAGAGGAAGATGCCTACTCCAAGTTTCTAGTTTTCCAATACATCTTCGAGACTGCTAGTCACTCCTCGAATTTCGAGTTCCGCGACACCATGGTGCAGATATTAGAGAAGATATCCCTCCCTCATTTCTCTCGTATTCAAAGAGGATGGGGTAGAGATTTCTGGAGTCGTGGGCCGAGATACTTCTTCATCCGAGCAGATCAGATTGGGAAGCTCACCACCGACCTTAAGCGGATTCGTTGGATTGAGAAGCTGAAGATGGTCCGCTTATTTTGGTTCGTCGGTACCCCCAGGGCCGACACCTCGATGACTATAGATGGGGTTCGCATACCTCAGGATCGTTGGGTGTATGACAAAGTGATGCAGGTCTTACCTGCTGATAGAGTAGCGGTGTTGGGATCTACCCCAATCCATAGTTTACCACCCTTACCATCAGTTTTTAGAGTCTTAGAAACTATAGCGGAACCCCCATATTTCACCCATGTGGACCGCTCTACCCTTATGTCATAGTCAAGGCTAGGAATTCCCCTTGATGTCAAATAAGACTAATTATATTAGTCTCAGATCCTTGTAATAAAACTTGTCCTTGTAAATATTTGGAAATAAAATAATTTCAATGTTTTACTCTCCAAAAATTAAGCGTTGTGCAAATAAGAATCTTGTAATCTTAAAATTGTTTTTACAATGATGGCCAGGACGACCACCCTCCACTTCCCAATGCGCTTTACACCGATACCCAGGAGAAGAAGCTCCTGCTCAAGCAAATGCAACCTCCCTCCTTTAAAGGAGAAGGTTCAAAGATTGAGAAGGATGCTGAAGTCTGGATTGAGGCGATGGACGATTATTTCTCTGCTCTGCCGGTACTGGAGTAGCAAATCAGTCTATGCTCGCACGGTTTCGCCTCATTGGAGATGCTAAACTCTGGTGGAAACAGTGGTGCCGTGACAAGGAAGTCACCGAGCATTCTCAAACGTGGGAAGACATCAAGGCAGTGAAGGAAAGATATCTTGCTCCATCCCATGAATCCATAAAGATGAATGAGTTTTTTAGTCTTAGACAGTGCAGCTTAACTCTTGAGGACTACTATTCCAAATTTATTACCCTTTAGAAGTATGCCCCAGCTATGACTACTTCCCAGCAAGTGGCTCGTTTCTGCCAAGGGCTAAATGAACCCCTAGATTCTCGCCTTGAAGCAATGAGGCCAAGCACATTACAGGATGCTCTCATACGAGCAAAGCCCCTTGTGAAAGAAATGAAGGCTAACAAACCGAAGAATAAAAAGAGATCTTACCCTGAGGCAAACCTTAAAGATCAACCCTACAAGAAACCTCAACAGAATTTCCCCTACTACAACAGAGGGCGACAAGGCAACTCTTTTGCCCCCCGCTCGTATGCTGCTTCTTCCAGAGAAGGCCCTCTGTGTTTTGAGTGTAATGAGCCGGGACACTTTAGAGCCAACTGTCCCAAGATGGCAACATCACTTTCCCAAGGTAACAGAGGAAATCAAGGCCGTGGAACCCCTACCCACCAAGGTGCAAGAGGCAGTGGCCGTGGGGGCAGAGGCCGCGGAGGAACAGTTGCTAGAACTGCCTATGTTATAAGTTGCTAGAAACGGCTGAAGAAGAGCGCGCCACCGTCCATGCAACAATAGAACACCAAGGTCCGAATAAACAATTTGGTGTAATCCAAACCCCCGCCACTCATCACGGTAAGCCATTTCAGCTTTTGATTGATTGTGGCAGTACCCATTCATTCCTTTCTCCTAGGTGCTTGCAAAAATTAAACTTGAGTCAAAAAACGGCGAGAAAAATGATTGTAGAGTTAGCCAGTGGGAAAGAAGTAGTATCTCGCCACTCTATAGGAAACCTTGATTTTGAGCTGGGTAATGAGCAAACTCATGGTCACTTTAGAGTCTTGCCACTAGGAATTTATGATGGAATCCTTGGGATGGATTGGTTAATTGCAAACAAAGCTAGCATTCATTGTAACCAGGGGAGTATCACTTTTGAAAATGAGCATGGCCAAGTAATATCTGTTCAAGGGATCACAGGAAAACCTAAGTCTAGGGTAGTCAAGGCAAAACATCTTCTCAAGGGGACACGTAAGGGTCAGCAAGTTTTCTTAGTCAAACTCAACAAAGTCATTGAACCTAGTATGGAGACAGAACCCTCTTGGCTCCAAGAACTCTCTGACATTTTTCCTAATGAGCTCACAGGGTTACTGCCTCCTCGAGAAGTCGACCATGAAATCGAGGTGGTCCCTGGAGCTCAACCCATCTCAAAAACTCCCTATAAAATGTCCCTTCCTGAAGCCATTGAACTTAAGGAGCAACTTTCCCAACTCATTGAACAAGGATTTGTATGCCCCAGTAGCTCTCCTTGGGGAGCACCTGTTCTTTTCCAAAAAAAGAAGGACGGGACTCTCCGCCTCTGCATAGATTATCGAGGGCTCAATCAAGTCACTGTCAAGAATAAGTATCCTATCCCTCGCATCGATGAACTTCTTGACAGGCTTCATGGGACCAAAGTCTTCTCAAAAATAGATTTGAGGTCTGGTTACTATCAGATCAAAGTCAAGGAAGCAGATATACCCAAAACAGCCTTCAATACCCGTTATGGCCACTATGAGTTTACTGTAATGTCATTCGGGTTAACCAATGCTCTTGCAACCTTCAACCGCCTAATGCAAGATATATTCCGTCCTTACTTGGATGAATTTGTGCTTGTTTTCTTTGATGACATCTTAATCTACTCCAAATCAATGGAAGAGCATGAGGAGCATGTGCGTAGAGTTCTGCAATTGCTGCGCAGACACAAACTCTATGCCAAGAAGAGCAAATGTACCTTCTTTACTCATTGAATTGAGTATCTTGGATTCATCGTCTCCAAAGATGGCATCTCAGTAGACCCTGCCAAGGTCAAGGATATTCTAGAATGGCCACCTCCTAAATTAGTTCGTGAAGTTCGTGGATTTTTGGGAATCACGGGTTGGTATAGGATTTTTATCAAAGATTATGCCTTGGTAGCTGCACCTTTGATGGACCTTCTTAAGAAGGATTGCAAAATAGTGTGGTTGCCAATCCATCAAAACAGCTTTGATCAGCTGAAAGTCATTTTTCTGCCCCAGTCTTAAAGCTTCCTGATTTCTCCAAGGAATTTGAAGTGGTTACCGATGCTAGTAGTCTAGCACTTGTTGGTGGTGTCTTAGGCCAAGAAGGAAGACCAGTGGCTTATACTTCCCGCAAGCTGAAGCAATATGAAGCAAACTATGCCACCCATGATTTGGAGCTCTTAGCAGTTGTTCATTGCCTCAAATTATGGAGACATTATCTCTTGGGAGGCAAATTCCAGCTTGTAACTAACCACAAAAGTCTAAAGTGGATCTTCACCTAGCCTAACCTCAACATGCGGCAAAGGAGATGGATTGAAATTCTACAAGAATATGATTTCGACATCAAATTCCGCCCTGGGAAAGATAATGTGGTAGCAGATGCACTTAGCCGCAAATCTTTCCTGAATGCAGTTTCAATGCCAAATAATCCCATATTGGTCAAGGTGGAAGAAGTCTCATCTCATGATCCAGATTATCAGAGGATGAAAAAATTAGTAGAAGAAGGGGGACATTCAGAGAAAGAGAAGAATCTAATCAAGGGATACTCCACTCATGAAGGAAGCCTCTACTTCAATCACAGGCTATGTATCCCTAAGGATCCTGCTTTAAAGAAACTAATCCTCCATGAAGCTCATGATAGCCCTGCTGTGCAGGACACCCAGGTTATGCAAAAACATTAAATGCTGTAAGAAGGAGCTTTCATTTGGCAGGCTTGAAAAATGATGTGCTTCGGTACTTGAAGCAATGTCTCTCATGCCAAAGGATCAAAGATGAAAGGGTCAAGATGCCTGGAAAACTTCAACCATTAGATATTCCCCAAATGAAGTGGGAGTTCATTAGTATGGATTTTGTCACAAGTCTCCCCACTGTTCAAGGAGGATATGACTCCATTCTAGTAATAGTGGACTTACTTACCAAAGTAGCTCACCTTATACCAGCAAAGAAGACCTTCAAAGCTTCTGATGTTGCTCGAATATTCATCAAGGAAGTCCTCAAACTTCATGGTCTCCCAAAAAGGATAGTAAGTGATCGGGATTCTGACTTCACTTCAAAATTTTGGCAGTCTTTATTTCAAGCCCTAGGAACTCAACTTTGCTTTAGCACAGCTTACCATCCAGAGACCGATGGCCAGACTGAGAGAGTCAATCAAGTAATTGAAGACATTCTCAGAGCATATTGTGGACGGGAACCGAGAAGGTGGATTCAATACCTTCCTCTAGTAGAATTTGCCTACAATACATGTTATCATCAAAGCATAGGAATCACCATTCAAGGCACTCTATGGGCAAGAATGCCTGTCTCCTCTAAATTTGCCTACAATACATGTTATCATCAAAGCATAGGAATCACCATTCAAGGCACTCTATGGGCAAGAATGCCTGTCTCCTCTAAATTTCTCTGATCCAACCATAAGAGTTGAGGCATCCAAGAAAATGCTCGAAGAAATGGAGGAACAAACCAAGGCAATCCAAAAAGATATTAAAGCTGCCCAAGATCGACAAAAGCTTTATGCTGACAACAAGAGGTCTGAAAGGATCTTCAAGGAAGGACACAGAGTTCTTCTACGAGTCCGACCCAAACGAAGTTCTCTATCACTCGGGAAATATAAGAAGCTCAGCCCTAGGTATTGTGGTCCTTATACAGTTATCAAGTGTCTAGGTAAAAGTGCCTATAAACTCCAACTCGCAACCCATATCAAAGTCCATAATGTATTTCATGTAAGTTTGTTAAAACCATATGTCCCCAGTCTCGATCATATTCTTGATGATGAACAAGTTGTAATCCCTACTCAAGGAGTCCTTGAATTACAGCCCAGCAGCATCATAGATTCTAGGGAAAGGCAACTCCGAAATAGAACTCTTGTAGAACATCTAGTTCAGTGGAAAGATTACCCTGAAGAGGATGCAACTTGGGAAGATGAAGCTACACTCTTAAAGGATTATCCCCAATTCATGACGAGATGAGGACATCTCGATTTCTTTAAGGGGGGAAGGATGTAACATACCCATCTTCACTAATAAAGAAATGTCCATGTAATTATGAGTTTTTATCAATGATTTTATTATTTGAGTCATTTCTACTTAGAATCTTCCAATTCTGAGCCCAAATTTGGAATCTGCACACGATTTTACCCTAATATAGGATTTTACAGCATCCAAAACGGACACCGGATCAAGCCTATACGCTAATTTCAATCATTTTAGTTAAAAAACGGCGACCTTTAAACCTTAATAAATGCATGAGCGCACGTCCGATTGATGAACGGTCTGAACCCCTGCGACCAGGAGAACCTCCCGGACAAAAAAAAATTCGCCTCCCGGGAGAGTCCGGCACGCAAATCGAGACGGGCGTCCCAAATTTGGGTGCCCCGCTCCAAAATTTGGTCCGTACACACTTACTAGGGTGCCCGTACAATGACCGCCCAAGAACCAAAGGATGGCCGTCCACTGTATGGTCCACGCGTACCCTTACGTGGAAAGGTACATGCGTACCACTCCTTTCCCGGACAACCGACACCGTACCTTTCCCCTAGACCCATGTAGGCCACTGATCCATAGCCTTTGAAGGTACACCGTCCTTTCGTCCTTGCTTTGCGCAGCGCCCGTACCCTCACCCCTCTGCTATATAAACCCCTGAGGTGCTCCTCAGACGGCACGCATTTCTGTGTAGCGTATACCCTGTCCGTACCGCCGTCCCTCCCTGTGTAGCATACTTGTTGCAAGTACAGCCGCCCTTGCAGCCACCCCTCACACCCCCTCATTTGGCTCTTTTCAGATAAGCCAATTTTCCTCCATCCTCCTCTTGCTAAGGACCAGTGTCCTTAACTCTTCCCCCCCCCCCCCCCCCCCCCGCGTGAATAGACTTATAGAGAGGCTTGTAGCAACCCCTCCCAGCCCTCTCCACGTTTTTGCCTTTGCCCTTAAGGACATCTCACAATCCCCCCCCCCATTTGCGTAGACTTTAGTAAGGGTTTTTTGACTCAAGCGAGGGTTCGTGCGCCATATTCTTTTGCTCATACGGTGAGCAAACGAGCTCGGAATTCAGATCCACCTGAAGCGTTTCGATCGCAGCAGCGAGCTCTACAAGGCGGCGCCTAAGATGGCCTCATCTCAGAGACGACAAAATATTGCCTCAAGAGGAGCACATAACAACGAGATGGGGGAAGATGCGCCCAACGCGGCTCTAGTCCTCCCTTTTCAAGCCCCTCAAGGAAATGGGGCCAGGTTAGCTTGGTTAATTTTTAAAAAGAAGAGATTTTCCTTAAATTAGTGTTAATGAATGGTGTCTTTTCCTCCTAAAATGAGGACATAAAAATTATATGAAGTTATGAATTATGTGATGTTGTATTCGATAAATTGTGTTGAAATTGTTATCTTCATGAATTATGAATATTTAGTAAATTGCATTGAAGATGTGATCTTTAGAATTCAAGATTTTTTTTTTGGCTTCAACGCTAACTCCGTTCCGTGCTTGTGTAGCCGAGCGGCGTCGTTAGCAAAGCCCGGGAATGGCCCAAGGTATCCCTCATACCTTTGGGAGAATAAGGATCGCCGATTGAGGCGAGAGATTATGAGGTGCCTAGTTCCGAGGGCCCAGGCTAGTGCGGTAAATAAGCCCACCCTAGTGTGCAGACGTCCCTCTGAGGGGCAGCAGGATCGAGCGATGGAGCCTAAGAGGGCGACAGAGGCCAGCTTGAGTCCTCGTTAGCGGCCGACGATGAGGTGTATGGTCCCATAGGGTTTTGCCCACAGCATGTAGAGGCTGGAAGGCCGAATTCTAGATCATTGGCAGAATAAGAATAAGAGAGCCAGTTTGGCTTGTATGGAATTGGTTCATGTATAAACTTTTTATATAATTACATCTTGTCTTTGGTATGATTGTATTGTGTAAGAAGGCTGTTTTAACGAACCTTGTGAAAAAGGGCCTTAATTAAGGAATATGTTTATTTATATCAAACAGTGTGGTAGGATTAATTAGAAAATAAATTGATGCGTGAGTAGGGTGGAAAGTGGGAGGATGGAATGCCCTGACGGCACCATCCTACGCGGGTGGACCCGACTAGTCGGGTAGCTTTCCAACAGATTAAGTGAAAGCCTACGCTAGATAGTCAGGTTCCTGGGCAGCAACTCTATTCTAGAAGACTAGGCCACCGGCTATGCCTTGCATAAGATGACGAAAAAAGCGTTGTCCCTAGAAATCAAGTCTAGTAGTTGCCCAATTTATGATCGATTACCCTATGGGTGATTTGATGTTTAGAAAATCACGCTCCCCTGCGGGATAGAGCTAGGTCATACCTATAAATCGTATCCTTGAATCTCTGCAGGGTCAAGGTGTCAATGAATAGGAAATTTTTCCTAAGATAAGACTTAGCGGACTATCTTAAGTGTTTCTCTCATCTTGGAAGGGAGGAACCTTACAATTGATATCAGAGCAAGTTTGGCTCCTAGGAATTGCAGTTTAAGGACTGTTTTGTAATAAATGTTTTACCTAACATAATGCTAATTAGTAAAGACATCCTACTAAAACAAATAAGTTGAATTGATGTTTGAATGATTGTAGGAAGAGGAAGATGCCTACTCCAAGTTTCTAGTTTTCCAATGCATCTTCGAGACTGCTAGTCACTCCTCGAATTTCGAGTTCCGCGACACCATGGTGCAGATATTAGAGAAGATATCCCTCCCTCATTTCTCTCGTATTCAAAGAGGATGGGGTAGAGATTTCTGGAGGCGTGGGCCGAGATACTTCTTCATCCGAGCAGATCAGATTGGGAACCTCACCATCGACCTTAAGCGGATTCGTTGGATTGAGAAGCTGAAGATGGTCCGCTTATTTTGGTTCGTCGGTACCCCCAGGGCCGACACCTCGGTGACTATAGATGGGGTTTGCATACCTCAGGATCGTTGGGTGTATGACAAAGTGATGCAGGTCTTACCTGCTGATAGAGTAGCGGTGTTGGGATCTACCCCAATCCATAGTTTACCACCCTTACCATCAGTTTTTAGAGTCTTAGAAACTACAGCGGAACCCCCATATTTCACCCATGTGGACCGCTCTACCCTTATGTCATAGTCAAGCCTAGGAATTTCCCTTGATGTCAAATAAGACTAATTATATTAGTCTCAGATCCTTGTAATAAAACTTGTTCTTGTAAATATTTGGAAATAAAATAATTTCAATGTTTTACTCTCCAAAAATTAAGCGTTGTGCAAATAAGAATCTTGTAATCTTAAAATTAAGCGTTGTGCAAATAAGAATGTTTTATAGGTATGACCTAGCTCTATCCCGCAGAGGGGGAGCGTGATTTTCTAAACATCAAATCACCCATAGGGTAATCGATCATAAATTGGGCAACTACTAGACTTGATTTCTAGGGACAACGCTTTTTTCCTCATCTTATGCAAGGCACAGCCGGTGGCCTAGTCTTCTAGAATAGAGTTGCTGCCTAGGAACCTATTTATCTAGTGTAGGCTTTCACTTAATCTGTTGGAAAGCTACCCGACTAATTGGGTCCACCCGTAGGATGGTGCCGTCAGGGCATTCCATCCTCCCACTTTCCACCCTACTCACGCATCAATTTATTTTCTAATTAATCCTACCACACTGTTTGACATAAATAAACATATTCCTTAATTAAGGCCCTTTTTCACAAGGTTCGTTAAAACAGCATTCTTACACAATACAATCATACCAAAGACAAGATGTAATTATATAAAAAGTTTATACATGAACCAATTCCATACAAGCCAAACTGGCTCTCTTATTCTTATTCTGCCGATGATCTAGAATTCGGCCTTCTAGCCTCTACATGCTGGGCAAAACCCTACGGGACCATACACCTCATCGTCGGCCGCTAACGAGGACTCAAGCCGGCTTGTCGCCCTCTTAGGCTCCATCGCTCGATCCTCCCGCCCCTCAGAGGGATGTCTGCACACTAGGGTGGGCTTATTTACCGCACTAGCCTGGGCCCTCAGAACTAGGCAGCCTCATAATCTCTCGCCTCAATCGGCGATCCTTATTCTCCCAAAGGTATGAGGGATACCTTGGGCCATTCCTGGGCTTTGCTAACGACGCCGCCCGGCTACACAAGCACGGAACGGAGTTAGCGTTGAAGCCAAAAAAAAAAAATATTGAATTCTAAAGATAACATCTTCAATGCAATTTACTAAATATTCATAATTCATGAAGATAACAATTTCAACACAATTTATCGAATACAACATCACATAATTCATAACTTCATATAATTTTTATGTCGTCATTTTAAGAGGAAAAGACACCATTCATTAACACTAATTTAAGGAAAATCTCTTCTTTTTAAAAATTAACCAAGCTAACTTGGCCACCGTTTCCTTGAGGGGCTTGAAAAGGGAGGACTGGAGCCGCGTTGGGCGCATCTTCCCCCATCTCGTTGTTACGTGCTCCTCTTGAGGCAATATTTTGTCGTCTCCGAGATGAGGCCATCTTAGGCGTCGCCTTGTAGAGCTCGCTGCTGCGATCGAAACGCTTCAGTCGAATCTGAATTCCGAGCTCGTTTGCTCACCGTATGAGCAAAAGAATATGGCGCACGAACCCTCGCTTGAGTCAAAAAACCCTTACTAAAGTCTACGCAAATGGGGGGGGGAGGGAAATTGTGAGATGTCCTTAAGGGCAAAGGCAAAAACGTGGAGAGGGCTTGGAGGGGTTGCTGCAAGCCTCTCTGTAAGTCTATTCACGCGCGGGGGGGGGGGGGGGGGGGGGGGGGGGGAGAAGAGTTAAGGACACTGGCCCTTAGCAAGAGGAGGATGGAGGAAAATTGGCTTATCTGAAAAGAGCCAAATGAGGGGGTGTGAGAGGGGTGGCTGCAAGGGCGGCTGTACTTGTTGCAGCAAGTACGCTACACAAGGACGGACGACGGTACGGACAGGGTTTACGCTACACAGAAATGCATGCCATCTGAGGAGCACCCCGGGGGTTTATATAGCAGAGGGGTGAGGATACGGGCGCTGCGCAAAGCAAGGACGAAAGGACGGTGTACCTTCAAAGGCTATGGATCAGTGGCCTGCATGGGTCTAGGGGAAAGGTACGGTGTCGGTTGTCCAGGAAAGGAGTGGTACGCATGTACCTTATCTGGTCTGGGACAGCATGGGTGTCCACGTAAGGGTACGCGTGGACCATACAGTGGGCGACCGTCCTTTGGTTCTTGGGCGGTCATTGTACGGGCACCCTAGTAAGTGTGTACGGATCAAATTTTAGGGCGGGGTACCCAAATTTGGGACGCCCGTCTCGATTTGCGTGTCGGACCGCCCCGGGGGGCGAAATTTTTTTTTTGTCCGGGAGGTTCTCCTGGTCGCAGGGGTTCAGACCGTTTGTCAATCGGACGTGCGGTCGTGCATTTATTAAGGTTTAAAGGTCGTCGTTTTTTAACTAAAATGATTGAAATTAGCGTATAGGCTTGATCCGGTGTCCGTTTTGGATGCTGTAAAATCCTATATTAGGGTAAAATCGGGCGCAGATTCCAAATTTGGGCTCATAATTTGAAGATTCTAAGTAGAAATGACTCAAATAATAAAATCATTGATAAAAACTCATAATTACATGGACATTTCTTTATTAGTGAAGATGGGTATGTTACATCGTATCTTAAGTGTTTCTCTCATCTTGGAAGGGAGGAACCTTACATTATTCTTCTCATCTTGCTTCTCGTATCACAACCTAGCTTTTCTTGCAATAGTAGCAAGTCCAGAGGATCTTCTTCTCATCCATGATGAGAATTGTTTCACCTATAGTTTGTGAAGTAGGTTCCTTTTGGTAGACTTTTTGGCTTCCATCCTAGTTTCTTCAAGAATCAAAGAAGAGGAAATTGATGCAAGAATCATGTTGGATTTATTTCCAAGACCAGACACACACTGCCCATAAGCATCAAGCATACTAGCAAGTAAAATGAAGATAGCTTCCTTATCATAAATATTGTTCCCAGTTCCCCTGAGTTGATCTATGAGGCTCTTGAAGTTGTTAACATGATTATCCACTTTATCTTTTTCATCCATTTCAATCCAATACAATTTTTTTCATCCATTTCAATCCAATACAATTTTTTTCATCTTTTTCATCATCGTTAACATGATTATCCACTTTATCTTTTTCATCTTTTTCATCATCGTTAACATGATTATCCACTTTATCTTTTTCATCCATTTCAATCCAATACAATTTTTTTCATCTTTTTCATCCATTTCAATCCAATACAATTTATTTCATCTTTTTCATCCATTTCAATCCAATCAATTTTTTTCATCTTTTCCATCCATTTCAATCCAATACAATTTTTTTCTAAGAAACATCCTAGCTGCTCCATTAACTTGACCAAACATTGATCTAAGTTGGTTCCATGCTTCATGAGAACTCTTAGCAAAGCTCACTTGATGAATTTGATTGTCAGCTAATCCACAAATTATAAATGAAAGTGCCTTGGAGTCATTTCTTTTACAATTATAGCAATGTTGTCAGGGTCTTTGGTTTGATTTTTCTCTATGCGATTGACAATGGCCCAAAGATCTCAATCTACTATGCCTGCAAAATGACTATCATAGAGCGCCAATGAACACACTGTCACCGAGCACCGGTCAAACAACAAGGAACCAGCCACCATTACACCACCGTCGACCGACAAACAAGTACCAGCACAAGGCAACCCAGCGAAGTGTTGATGTCTCTTAGAGAGACAATTACTAAAGGCCCCACGTTCCTCCCTTATACCTTCTTTGCCAAACAAGCATGACGCTATGTGGGATAAAAATCTAACTAAATGAAAGGCTTACCCATTGTAGAGAGTCTCTTGGCAAGGCATTAAAGAGGGGAGATGGAGATTGTTGGTTGCCTGGTCACAAAAAATCCGGCATAGAAGAAGAAGAAGAGATAAGGTGTGAGGGGCAAAGAAACCCTAAATCGGAAAGTATTGGGTGGTAAGAAAGGGGTCAGAGAGGAGTCTTCTCTTGACAACAAGGGAGCTGAAAGTAAAGAGAATGTGTTTGAGAGGCACCTAGGATTAATGAGGATATATGCATGGCAATAATAGAAGATTAGTAGGGGAAGTCTCACTCAATTTGCCTATTAAGACGAGACTGCATGGTAGAGCAAGAAAGGTTGTGGGCAGGAAAAGAAGAGAAGAGGAGAAGAAGAAGAAGAAAATAGAGAAGAAGAAGAAGAGAGAGAGAGAAGAGGAGGAGACGAAGAAGAAGAAGAAAAGAGAAAAGAAGAACAACAAGAGGAGAGAAGAAGAAGAAGAGAGAAGAGGAGAGAGATGAAAGAGAAGAAAGGAAAAAAAAAAGAGGGAGAAGAAGAAGAAGAAAAGAGATAAGAGAATAAGAAGAAGAAAAATAACAAGAGAGACAAGAAGGAAAAGAATAAGAAAAAGAGAGAAAAAGAAAGAATTATTTTAGTTACTAGTGCATCGTTTAAATATTGACTCTAGATGTGTTAATATATATGTGGATCACTCTAGTGGCATCATGAGATGAGATCAATTTGAGCGTTATTGTCAAACGGTTAGTACGATCATTGTTATATGCTTTTGACCAATCCTTTGATTTCATGCTTTTAATTATTTTCTCATCTCCACAGAGACTCGTGATTAGGGTAGACTTTCAAATTATACACCCAATCCGGACTAACATTATTCTAGGCTATCTGATTATTACTTAAGTAGTTTATGTTGTAATCATGAAAACAATAGTCTTGAGTTTATGCATGACTGTAGGCATGTTGTTATGTGTGGTGTGAGAATAATATGCAGGTTATACCAATGATCTCTACCATGGAGCTTCCAACAATTTTCATCTCAACTTACACACGATAAGTCCTCATCTTTACCAAATAATTACATTTTTAGTTATTCACAAATTGTTTTAAATTCTCTATTTATCTTAACCTTTTCATTTTGTAGCCAACAATATAACAACGTAAGACTCTCTTACTTTTGGATTTTATTTTTACATCATCAAGTTTTATTTAATATTTTTTATTTCACTTGGACTTGATGATGATCAATAACAAGACTACCATGATGATTACTCCGACTCTTAGGGTAACATATTCATTTGTTTATCTTTTCAATGAATTTATTTAAGACTTTTTTCAAATTTCAAGGATATTTCTTATGCATTAAAAGTAAAACTTCTCGGAGGAGCTCGCCCTTCCATCTTGAACTATACTTTATGAAATTTTCACTATGAATTAGTCTTGTGGTATGGGACACGAGATTAATCTTGTGAGTATTCCGATGCATACTTATCTCTAGATTTGTGTGGAACAATTTCTCGTGATATGGGACACTAGAATTTATTACACATAGAAGTCCTTCATACAATGTCTCTTTTACATGTCTATGATGAATACTTAGTGATATTTATCTGTGAGACGGATAACTTATTACAAATTGAGTATTGGTTGAGAGTAAATCCAATCAACTGTGACATGTGTGATGCATGTAAGGAATGTGTGAGTTTGATTTTGAGTCAATCCAATCAACTCTTCCGAAACTAATTCTTGATGAGGGTAACCCAGTGTGGTATAAGAATCGAGAGTGAATTTGATTATTTAGAGGGTGACCCTAGTTGGTTGTGAGTGAATCCAACCAACCGTGACACATGTGGTATACTATGTGAATACATGTGATGCGTATGAAAACATTGTCAATGAATCCAATGTAGCAGTTTGATTGTGAGTGAATCTGATCAACTTTTCTAAATTAATTCTTGATAAGGGTGACCCAGTGTGGTATAAGAATCGAAAGTAAATCTGATTCTTTAGAGGGTGACCCTAGTTGGTTGTGAGTGAATCCAACTAGTTGTGACACGTATGATACGTGTACTCTATGAATACGTGTAATGTGTATGAAAACATTGTGAGTGAATCCAATGATGGAGTTTGGTTGTGAGTGAATCTAATCAAACTCTAATACATGTGTGACACATGTAAAGGTTCTGTGAGTTTGATGTGAATCTAATCAACTCTAAGACACGTGCGATGCGTGTGAGGATTTGGGAATGAATCCAATGAATTATTGTGTGTGAATCCAATGTGGGAGTGAATCTAATTAATTATGTAAAGACATTGAGAGTGAATCCAATGTGAACGATTAATGTGTGTTGATAGTTACAATCGAGGACGGTGGTCTCATAAACCAGGAGAACTATACGGGAGTGAGATTTGGGAAATATTTTACTATCCAGTTTTTGTTTAAAAAAGGAAGGCTTATAGAGCAAGCTTGGGTGAAAATAGCCATGCATCCTATTTTTTATGGAATAAAAATATATATAAATACTCAAGTGGGGATGCTTTGAGTACATGCTTGGGGGGGGCAGTTGGGACCCAATTTGGTGTTATATTTCTCATTTTTAGTATATTTGTGTGCATGCACTTCCTGAGGTTGCCGTTTCTCATTTTGATTTTGTGTTGATTTTTCAGTATTAACTAAATCTTCTAGTTGATCTAAAGTTGGTGCATCAAATCTTTGAGCATTCCCCCCTTGTAACAAATAAGGATCAACAAACTTTACTCGTGATCAGCAAGTTCTTGCTCGTGATCAGCAAGAACTTGCACATGCAATAAACCATCAAACCCCAAGAATTTGCATAGAAATGCTTATTAAATTCCATCAATGTATAGATAGAAGCCTCTATAAAAACAACACCCCTACTGTGATAATAATCTTCTTAGTGAGAAGATTGTAAAGACAATAACCTTTACTTTTGACACTATAGACAAAAAAATGCATTTCACTACCTAGTTTGATTTTACGGTGGTGCATGCTATATGCTAAACAACAAAAAACATGCATATGTTCAATTATAGGTTTCTAATTGAACCAAGTACCATAACCATTGATAGTCTTCAAAGATTTAGCAGGGTACCTATTCAACACATAGGTAGCACATTGAACTACTTCCATCCAAAACTTGTGGGGAAGTTGTTGACCTTTAACTATGCATCTAGAAATCTCCATGAGATGTTGCATGTCTTAGTAATGCCATTTTGTTGTGGTGTATAAGGAGTTGTATAACTGATGCCTCATGGGGTTCACCTAAAAATATTTAAGTGTAGCATGTGATCAGTTAATCATGAAGGGTATATTAATTCAAAAAATTTAAAATAATTTTTTTAAGAAACCCCTAAGTTTATGAATAAAAAGGGGTCATTTTATTCATAAAAGTATGTAACTGTAAGGGGTTTTTTTAATACCCCTTAAACGCAAGTGATACATAAAATTTCTTAGAGGTGAACCCCCTTAGACTGATTCTTAATGTCTTCTTGTGCCAAACAATCTTTGATGGCATTGGAAATATATTTCCCCCCTCTATTTGTTATGACCCATGTTATTTGAATGATAATCATGGTCATTTAATATTTGATTTATATATTTTTTTATGATGCCTATTTCTCATCATGAACACGTTAGGATTGATTGATGTGATGTCAATTGATTGTTACTACTGACGTGGTTTATGTTTATGAGTTTAGGTGATGAGGTGTGCAAGGGTACCGATTTAGGTGTTGCACAGTGCGAGGGTACCGATTTAGGTGTCGCACGGATAGTGGATTGAGTCGTGGCGTGTGGACAGATTATATTCACAATGTTTTGTGGTTGTACTATGGCATTTGATATTATTTTAACATCAGTGTGATGTGTGTGTGTGTACACGCATCAATTTATTGTTCAGTGTGCGTACGAGCACTAGTTGATTTATTTTGTAATGTGCATATGTGCACAAGTTAGATTATTGTATTAGAAAAATTGTGCAAACCTTAGAAGGTTTGAGGACAAAGGTTAATTGAGGACCAAGGCGAAAATTAAGGACCAAGGTTAATTGAGGACCAAGGCTAAAATTGAGGACAAAGGCTAATTAAATGGCAAAGTCCAAATATGGATGTGTACTTTATTTTTGGCTGAAAGCCTACTTTTGGAATATATTACAAATACCCACACAAGAAGAAGCCACTCACGTTGGGGGGGGGGAAGATTGCACCCATATGTGCTTTAATTTTCAATTTAATTCAAGTAGTTGTTTTGATATTTGATATAATTTTTATGAGTCTTTTGATTATTCTCTTCAAGAAAATTAAAGGTCCGGTTGCACTGGTATCAGAGCTTTGGTGTAATTTAATTTTCTTGAAGGCGGTCAAAAGAGGTGAAAGAGACAAAAACAGAGGTGATTTTGGTAATTTTTTTGAATTTTAATTGAAGAAGAATATGTTTAGGGATTTTTGTTTATGTATGGGTGAAATAAAGCTTGTTTTTGACCATTGGGTAATCAATCTCCATCAATCTATTGCCCAAAGGATAAAACTAGGTGAAAAACCATTAGTGGGTTTCCCAAAACCATGAAACCACCTTCCTCTTCACTAATCCTCTTCCTAATCTGTCCGTACGGATTGAAAGAGCAAGCAGAGGAGCATGGAGAGCCATAAGCAGAATTGCTAAACCTTTCCTTTGCTCAATTTCTATAATAGAGGGATGAGAATTCTTCAGGAGTTGCTTTCAAAAAAGAATTACTTTTAAATTTTTATTTTCTTTTTTTTCCTCCTCTACGCAAGCTTTGGGCGCAAGCTTAAAGTTATATATATATATATATATATATATATATATATATATATATATATATATATATATATATATAATTTTCCAATTGATGTTTTTCCCTCTCTCTCCTTCCTTCATACCCGGGCGACAGCACGTTTTTGTCTCCATCCCGCCGGCTGTTGTGATCGCTGCGAATTCAGGGAGGGGAGGAAATTTTCACTTTTGCGCAAAAACCCAGGAGGTCGTAGTTTTTATTTATTTTTTTTTTATTTTTCTCCTCTCTCTATCCTGTCGATCTCGCCGGCGGGCAAGAGCTGCGAATTCAGGTTGGGGGAAGGAACTTTCAGCTTTGCTATTATGGAGGCTTAAAAGCTTTGATTATTACAAAGCTTAAATTAGCTAAAGGTTTTATGAGCTTAAAAAGTTTACTTCTATTTTATATTTTGATTTGGTGGGCGATTTTTTCTCCAGTGTTGGGCATCGACCAGATTACAAGCTTTAATAGTAAAGTTTTCATAAGCTTTTTAATAAGCTTAATAAATCAAATATTAAAAGTTTTATGAGATTAGTAAAATGTTTTACAAAAGAAAAATATTTTTTTGACTATTCCCATCATATTTTATGGAAAAGGATCTCATGTACATATAGTTAGTTTGGATTTCTTCTACAGAATTTTTTTTTAGAACTTATCTCCAGAGAAATTTTGAGACTTTAGTCAAATTCTTGTGAATAATGTTGTTTTCTAAATCCTCATGAAGTACAAATAATATAGTCAAATTCTTGTGAATAATGTTGTTTTCTAAATCCTCATGAAGTACAAATAATATAAACAGCTTGTTAGTGGTGAAGATATTGTTATTTTAACCTATGGCTAGTTTTCTAATTTTAAAAGAGTACATGGGTTATTTCTTGAAAAATTATGCATTTGTGTATTGAGCTAACTTGGCAGGACTCACATCTAGTTCGACATTCCATATGAGATAAGAAATCTTATCTTTTCTCTTGTTTTTAATTTTTCCTATTCTTTTAATTGTCAAGAAATGGGTGAATATCCGCACCATCGTACTATTCAGGAACAGCTTGACACCGAAGAGGTTAACACACTCGACACACTAACCAAAGGTGGAGGTATGTGTAAAAAAAAAATTATTTATTGTACACAATTTCTTGTTTGCTTTTGTATCTGTTTTCTGAATATTCTTTTCTTCTAGACCTAGCTAGAAAACTTTAGCTCCTAAAAAGAATTTTAGATACAGTGACCTAACTAGAAAGATCGAGATAAGATTAGCAAAAGTTATCTTCAAGATCTAGTTGCTCAAATTCAAGTAAAAATGATTGCTAGACATTTCATAGAAGATTAAGACCAATTTGAAGATTCAAGAACCAAGCAAGTTTCTCCAGTCTTTGATTCAAGTTATCAATTGCTTCACCATCGAATTTAGTGATGATGAGAAAAGAAAAGAAAAAGCTTTCAAGTCACTAGAAACCAAGCTTAAGTTGTATACCAATCACAATTACGAAGTTTATACCAATTCAAGTAAAGTTTTATCTAAATTTTCAAGTGTTCTAGTTTAAGATCTATCTGAGTACAAGATTCTTTCAAGTAAAGTTTTGTTTAAATTTTCAAGTGTTCTAGTTTAAGATCTATCCAAGTACAAGATTCTTTTTAGACCAAGAATTGTTTTAAGTCAAAGATATATTCAACCACAAGATTTAAACCCCTTAAGAACAAGATTTATTCAAGAATTGTAATTATGATTAATTAAAGATTAATCTCTCAATTTTCGTGCATTCAAGTATTTTTAATCTAAGCCAAGATTCATTACTAGTATATCAAGTTCTTGCTATCAACTAGGGCGCAAGATGTCTATCTTTATTCAAGTTCTGATTTCAAGTTTAAGATTAAGCTTAAGATCAAGATCCCCTTTAGATTTCATTGTTTACAAGTAAGATTCACAAATTCAAGATTAAGATTAAGATCAAAAACAAATCCCGAGAATTTAGTTAGACAATTACAAGATTAAGATCAAGAACAAATCCCCAAAAAATTCATCAAGTTATTGACAGTAATGTAAGTGATTATTTTTCAATCTTAAGTTGATAAGAATTTCCATTTCGACCTAGTTCATTTTTGGAATAAGACTTGTAGACTAATTTTGAGGATAGAGAAAAGTTATGTCGGAATGAAAGTTTCAGAGGGAATTAGCTACTCCGTCTCAAACTTCTATTCTTAAGGTAGTGTCGTGTGGAATTAATCTATGGTATGGGACATTAGATTGGTTTTACATACCTACCCTAGATGTATCTATGTCTTCTATCTTTTACCAGCGAGTGTTTGTATGTGGAAGGTACCTCTGTGGTATAGGACACTTAGATCCCTTTTACATGCGTTCATTTGTTTGGTTTTATTTTTAGAAATTGTTTGATGTGATGATGTTGTCCTCCACTTGTGCCATGAAGCCATCCACTCATTGATTACGCAATTGAGGACAGTTGATTCCCAACAGGGAGGACTGTTATGACCCATGTTATTTGAATGATAATCATGGTCGTTTAATATTTGATTTATATATTTTTTTTATGATGCCTATTTCTCATCATGAACACGTTAGGATTGATTGATGTGATGTCAATTGATTGTTCCTACTGACGTGGTTTATGTTTATGAGTTTAGGTGATGAGGTGTGCAAGGGTATCGATTTAGGTGTTGCACAGTGCGAGGGTACCGATTTAGGTATCGCACGGATGGTGGATTGAGTCGTGGCGTGTGGATAGATTATATTCACAATGTTTTGTGGCTGTACTATGGCATTTGATATTATTTTAACATCAGTGTGATGTGTGTGTGTGTACACGCGTCAATTTATTGTACAATGTGCGTACGAGCATTAGTTGATTTATTTTGTAATGTGCATATGTGCACAAGCTCGATTATTGTATTAGAAAAATTGTGCAAACCTTAGAAGGTTTGAGGACAAAGGTTAATTGAGGACCAAGGCTAAAATTGAGGACAAAGGCTAATTAAATGGCAAAGTCCAAATATGGATGTGTACTTTATTTTTGGCTGAAAGCCTACTTTTGGAATATATTACAAATACCCACGCGAGAAGAAGCTGCCACTCACGTTGGGGGGGGAAGATTGCACCCAGTCTTGAGTTGCCTTGTGTTGATGGTGATGTATTTTCTTTCTCTTGCTCTATGTTTTGATATGTGCTTTAATTTTCAATTTAATTCAAGTAGTTGTTTTGATATTTGATATAATTTTTATGAGTCTTTTGATTATTCTCTTCAAGAAAATTAAAGGTCTGGTTGCACTATTAGAATAGAGAGTTTGAATTTTTAAGCTAGTTTCATTTTCAACCATAGCAACAAAGTGTTGAAAATGGGAAAATACATCTTATTTAGCTTTCATAGGGTAAGACCAGCTAAATTTTCTATAATCAATAAATGTACAACAAACTTTATAAATTTCCTCCCAAAGTAGTCCTCATTGGACCATACACATCACTATGTGTAAGTAGCACTTTGTGAACAGCTCTTTCAGTTGCATTATTTGGGAAAGGTAGTAAGTTAGCCAAGGATGCATCCTTCACAAATATACCTTGACGGTGGATCAAGATGAGGAAGATCCTCTAACATCTCATGTTGTTGCTAAAGCATCAAACCACCAATAAAAGTGTGGCTGGACCTAGAGTCCAAAGTATATTTATGCTTCAAACTTGCAAGTAGGAGGTCTAGCAAGTGTTATAGCTTGCTAGCCAATCATTTAGGCTAGATGGAAAGCTAAAACACTTGCCATCTCTCATAATGCAATGAAGGAAATCATTTATGCTCTTGTGCATGCATATGGGAATTAAGAGAGCAAGAGTGCTACTCAACCTTGCTTTCCAAGATGGTAAATGTGGGTAAGCACTTTTGCATGCTTGTTGTACATTATGTAAGATAAGCAAGTTATATGGATTACAATTACAATGTAATGGTGTACTCATGATTTATATAGAGTATGCAAAATGCTCCACACTCTGCTTTTGGTTGCTTGTTCATGCAAAGTACAGTTTGAAGCTATGTTTATTTTGAATTGGACATAACTTCGAATCTATAGCTCAAGACAACATGCTATAAAAGAAAAAGTGGAGAATTTCTCATGCTCTATTGATTTTAATTTATTTTTTCTAGTAACCAATGCTCCTACTAGAGATTTTACCAGTAAAAATATCGCTAGTAACTTTGTTGGTTATAGTAGCCAGGTTACCAACAACGATTCTACCACAATGATTGGAACCCATCATTTATTGCTAGTAGGACTATTGGTTAGCCCTTATTTTCTTATAGTGTGTCTAGGAAATTCATGCACTTTGAAATTTGCGACACACTATACTAGATGTCTGGCAGCGAGATGTATAACTAGATAAGGCATCCAACAACTTGACCATAAGTGGTTATGTCAAATGGTTCACCACCGGCACCCTACAAACTAAGTTTTACACTAAGTTCCATTAGTGTAGAAATTGGTTTACAACTTTCCATATTGAGCCTCTTGACTAGTTGCTTGATGTACTTGGATTTCTTAATGACTATATCATCATCTTGCTATATAAATTGCATACCCAAATAGTATTTCAAAAGACCGAGATCTCACATCTCAAAAGTTCAGGCAAGGCCAGATTTGAAAGTTGTAATGAAATCCTCATTGGTGGTTCACTAACATCTCATCTACATAGAGAAAATGACAATTAGAAAATCCTACTTGTTCTTTTTTAAATGTAAAGTGCTTTTTGTAGGACTGTTTTTAAATCCTTGTCTAGTTAAATAGGTAAAATTTTCTTGGTCCGTAGCTGTGGGAGCTTGTTTTAAACCATATAAAGGTTTATCAAGCTTGCATAAATTCTTCTCTTGACTAGGTTAGGAATGACTAGCTGGTAGACTCACATAAACTTCTTCCTATGAGTCACCATTGAAAGACGTTGTTTTGATGTTCTGTTGGTACACTTTCCATCTACAATGGGCTACCAAAAAATAAAAAGTCGGACAATGGTCATAAGGAAATTGGCAGAAATTTATCATAATTAATCCCTTTCTGCTAGGCATAACTTTTTGCAAACAAGTTTGGCCTTCTTGCATAACCTTTTGCAACAAGTCTTGCCTTAAACAGATCTATCTCCCTTTCTCGTGACTTTGAAATAACTTGTTCTCTCAAGTCTTGTAGTTTTGTTAAATGTTCATTCACAGACTTTTTTTATTACATATTTTCATTGTCAAGTTTCCTTCTGAGATAGGTAATCCTTGCATCACTTTTAACATGATACATAAATTAGAAAGTATTCTAAGAAAGCATGGATGTTCTAGAAGAGAGAATGTGAAGAATGAGAGACCTTTTAATTAATAAGGCAATTAATGCCAAAGCTTGAGAATCATGTGAATCCCATATTCTTTTGGTCATAGTAGTAATTTGAGGAACTTATTATTGGATATGTTAGTTCTATGACCCCCCTTACAGGAGAAAATATGCTAAGGGCGGTCGTCAACACCTATGACATGCTCCCAATGAGGACATTTCTAACCATAAAACTCCCCAGGGAGTACTTTGACCCATCCAATTTATCCTCTTTGTAAATAATACCAAAAAAATCATTTACAGATTTGTTGGCCATACTTATGTCACGACTGCTAGAGATTTGAAGAAGGAAAGATGGTGGAGTAAAGCTTGAATTGAAGTCAGTAGGCTGATGAACTCTCTAAAATGCTGCTAAAAAATCTCATCCGAATTGCCGATTAGAGTATCCAATCAGATGATTAGAGGAGATAAAGAATTTCTACTTATAGAGTGTGAAATTGGACGATTAATTGCCAATTAAATTGTGAGATCCACAAACGAACAAGAGCGGATGATCAGAGGGGTGTGATCAATTGATTAAAAGTCATCGATCAGTTGAAAATCATTGATCGGTGGAAGATTACAGATGAACGATTGAAAAACACCAATCAAACGATTGGAAGAGCACAAATGGGATGATTGGATCGAACTTTTCGATAAGGGGAATCATGGATTGAACTGTAAGATTGGACAATTCGATCAATCGATTGAAGAAGCCATGATTGGAAAATTAGAGTGATTGCTATGTGCAGCAATTAGTGAACCAATCCAATCCATTGATTGGAATGTAGATCAAATTATTAATGTGAACGATTGAAGAAGTTGATGATTGGGGAAGTGAGATTTTTTAGGCTAGCAATTATAAAAGCCAGACGATTGAAATATTCATGATTGCTCAGACTATTAATTGGACTATTGAGTGATTAGAAAATTGCAAACCATTGTAGATTTTATCTACCACGTGACGCACTGTAATGAAGTAGTGGAAAAAAATAGAATCCTTGACAGCTCTCTCGAATAATCTCGAGACAAAAATTATCATCAACGAATTCATGAAAAAAATGGACACTATAATCAATAGAACTATAATCAATTGGCTATATGATTACAATATAGTTGATCAATTGTTGTGTAGTTTTTTGTCTGTTTGTAGAGTGTGTGTTTACCAGACTATATGCTATAGTGTGTGTTTACCAAACTATATGCTATAGTCTACACTCAAATGGAAACCACCAAACAAGCTACTGCACAGCCAACTATGTGAGATGTTTGCACACAAGGTTTCTACATAATAGTTAAAAACCTCAAGAAAACAACTAATAACACCTCCTAAGCTCCACTCTATAGAAAACTAAAATATGTAGGATAATCTATGAAAATCTTGTAAGTTGTGTAGCTTGAAAAACAAAGAAATAAGTAATGGAGAACTTTGCTCTAATATACCACTATTAGCTTTGATGGAAGCAAATCTACAAACACTGACTCGCTCACATATTAAAGAGAACACAAGGGGTGGAAAGTATGTAGAAGGCTAGCTCACTTGGAGTAGTTGCTCGAGGTACACTGAAGTACAAAAATGAGTAGCAATCTAGAGCCCAACATTTAAAAGCGAGCCTTGCCTATGGTCATGATTACACAACCTCATTATGAATATCCTACCTTTAAAAAATAGTTAGCTCTTATCATAATATTTTTTTTCTTCTCCTCTCATGCTCGATATTGCCTTTAGTAACTGTAGATCTAATATCTAAAGAGCTTAGAGATTTCTTTTTCTAATGCAAATCCAATCATGGTGTGTAACCCTATGGATATCATAATCGATATGGCCTTTAGCAACTATAGATCCAATATCTAAAGAGCTTAGACACTTCTTTTTCTAATGAAAATCCCATTATGATGCGAAACCCTATGAATATCATGCATGGTTAGTAAATGAGCATTTTGTATGCAAGATTACTTGTGTAATTTTAGATAATGTCCTAGAGCTAGCGAGGTAGGACTAAAAGGCTCAAGAGTCTACTAGAAAGAAGGTAAATATTTTATGCATCAAAGAAATGGGATTGTGACCTCCAAGTGGATTTTGTCCAGCTTGAGAATAGGGTTAGGGTTTTTATAAGGTGGCTACTATTATACTTACACATTATAACTAAGATATGGGTTTGATGAGATTGAAATTTTAACCATAGTTAAATAGTGTTTCAAATGTTTGTTGTTAATAGATTAGGCCTAAAAGTGACAATTATGGGTGGTTGTACAATAAGGGTGGTTGTACAATTATGGGTGGTTGTACAATTATGGGTGGTTGTACAATAAGGGTCCTCACTTTGGATCACCTTCCAAGTTTTTTTGTAGCAAATAAACATTCATTTTTTGACCAAAATTGGCTAATCTCACCCACTTGGCAAATGAATTTGACATTGAGATAACATCACACTCTTAATTGTGCACTTAAACATATGGTCGGATCAAAAATAAAAAAATTCAAACACCAAATTTTCTACGTCACAAATATAGTACATATGGCATTTCCCTTAGAGGTAGATAGTACGACCATAAATTTTTAATAACTTCTTTGTTTCAACTCAAATTCAACCCCCACTTTGCAAACAAGGAAGTCATGCAATGGAGATCTTACCTTGATTTATTAAGTAATTTTTACATGTAATTTCTATTTTTAATTAATTATTATCTTATTTTAAAGTACACAAAAGGGCATTTTTTTGTATAGCACATCTTTATACAAACGACTATGTATTTTAACTTACTTGAATGATCCAACAATAGACAATTATAAGGAAAATGTGCCCATATGGTCAAATTTTATTCTTAATAGTTAGATTTTTCAAGATCTCCAGTGTAAATTTACCTCAAAGTTTTGAAGTAACTAAACATAATTAGTAAGTTAATTATAAAAAAATATTTTTATGTGATTACGTAATAATTTTATATAAGCAAGTAGTGCTAATCAAGATGAATATTTAAAAAAAAGGTTTATTTTGAGTAAGAAATAATCTATTTTCATCTATTTTATGTGAAAGTAGCTCTACTTGAGTCAAGCCTAAACAAAAGTCTAACTAGGATTCGAAAAGTAGGTTAGGTAATGTACCAAACATAGCTGGAGAACCCTCAGGCGGTCACACATGTGGCCAAGTGTTTGACATGTCACCTACACATGGCATTCATTCCACCTAGATGTACCACCTCACTATTGCACCTCAACATTGATGACATGGCACGGCTTGTTCACACACTAATTGTAAAGTAACTGAAATTCCTCTAACACATGTGCTAGTACAATCGCGCAATGCTGCGCACAAGCACGCATAAATAATATGTACAATCATTTGACACGTGGCTAACAAAATAACTCATACGATAGCCTCATCCAATTCATCGCAACTAGGAGATTTATGTGATGGAAGTGTGCTTTTTTACAACACTACTTGTAAGAAAACATTTAAAGAGGGCCTAAGAGGTGCATGACAAAATTGTGTACCTAATCCTCGACCGTGGAACCCTTCTTGGGGCTTTTTACGTGGCACAACAAAATTTTGCGTGCTGAAAGAAAGGCTTCATTTCGTATCGTAGAATCCTTGAAGGGTTGCATTTCCAAATTTGAAGTTAAAAATAAAAATAAAAATGCTGAAGGCCTGTAGTAGAGCACGGCAGCCAGCTAGAGAGAGACACACACACACACACACATTTTTTTGGAGTTTGTTTTTGCGATGCACTCACCGACCACCACCGTTTTGTATTGAATGAGCTGAAGGCATGTAGTAGAGCACGGCAACGTGTTGGCGTGCCTTTATATATTGCCGCCTCATTGCAGCAGCAGCCAGCTACACACACACACACACACTTTTTTTGAGTTTGTTTTTGCGAGAGGATGGGGCACCATCGGCATCATCACCATCGCCACCACCCATGTCCGCCACCACCTTGCCCACCCCCTCCATGTCCTCCACCATCCTGCCCACCCCCTCCATGTCCTCCACGATATTGCCCACCCCCTCCATGTCCTCCCGCACCATGCCTCCCACTTTATTATTATTACCGCCGCTGCTGATTATTATTATATATTCAGCTCGGTTCTCTGTCTGTGTGTATCTGTAGTACAGCGTAAATGAATCTGCGATTCCAATACGCGTAGTACAGTAGTTATACCACGTCGATCTTTCCCGATCGGCCTGCATAAATAAATAATAGAGAGAGAATATGTAACTGGTCTACCATGCATTTCATCTACTACGTACAATGAAGCGCTCGAAGGTTTGAGTGTAATAGCTCCTTACGAAGGTGGTGGATTTGTTCTTCTTTAGATTTCTTTTCCTTGAGCTGTAATCTCCAAATTTAAAACTTTTTTTTTAAAAAATGCACATGTTCTCTGCTGTTGGAGAGAGAGAGAGAGAGAGAGAGAGAGAGAGAGCAGGGAATGAGTTTTGAATCGAACTCGCTTGGCTAAGCTAGACAGCGAATAAATTTTTGAATCGCTAAGGCGGAGAGAGAGAGAGAGAGAGAGAGAGAGAGGGCTGATGCAGTACGAAGGCAGTATAATAATAAATTGAAAAATATCATAAAAACATGATTTGAGAAAAGCTCAATATAAGGTTCGGGTGATAAAGATGAAATGTTCGTGGGCTGTTGATTTGCACGGCCTTCGACCTTAGCGCGGTTTTTTAATCGGTTAATGTTATTTTCTTATTAGTTATTGCAACTTTATAGAGGGGGGAGGGGGGCGGGGTTCTTTAATTCAAAATCTAAACA
Source organism: Cibotium barometz (assembly GCF_041138505.1). NCBI lineage: Eukaryota > Viridiplantae > Streptophyta > Polypodiopsida > Cyatheales > Cibotiaceae > Cibotium > Cibotium barometz. The sequence continues at coordinate 2,208,742 of NC_141053.1, forward strand.
TGTATACTTGTAAAAAGGGGGTGGACAATTCTGGTGGTAGTAGCAAATATTTAGAATTTTGAAATTAGGGTTATTTGAAACACATGCGTGGTGCCGGCTATATGGCTTTTCAAGAAGTACAAGCATACGAAGTCGAATTCATACGACATAGAGGACCATTTGCAAAGTGTATAATCGTGTTCTTATCATAGGTGCATATGCATTCACCTTTTGGCCGTATAAGCCATCACTTGTTGCCTACTAGTAGGGGGCATTAATCATGTTGTATGCTCATGTAGAAGACTATTTGCAAACTGTATAATCATGTTCAGATTATCGTGGCTGTATATATTCACCTTTTTGCCATAGCCACCCATCGCTTGTTTGCGTTCTAGGGGGTGCTAGCTTTGATGGGAGCACAGCTACAATAACTCACTCAATCAATGTTCATGTATTAAGAGAGAGAGTGTAGAAGAAATGTAGTACAGAAATGTGAGGTTTACAGAGATTATAGATTGGTCTTTGAAAGGGAAGAGAACGCAAGAGAGAGAGTGTAGAAGGTGGAGCAATGGCTTAAGGTACAAGAAGTACAAAAATAAATATCAATTCTTGACATCCTATCACTTGCTAGAGTCACACCACCCATGCACTCAAATAACAAGAGAATTTGATAATTTTTTTTCTCCAAGTGGCGAGAGGTTTTAAACGTCCGGAAAAAATGACGTTTTGGGCTGACGCCGCTTAATGTTATAAAAATTGCAACATTGATAACGTAGATGGCAAATTATTTTTTTGATAGGAGAGGGTCTGTTTTTGAGAGAGATTTTTTGTGTTGTGACGTTAAACGTCACTTATTGATGTGACTTTTAATATCACATTAATAATAAATACATGATTTGTGATGTTAAATGTCACATGCTTTTCTATGAAAAAGAAAACCCGCCAAAAGCTAATCGCTTGAAGCTCGAAATTGCCATTTCATATTTTCTATGCCTTGTGCTCTTGCTTTCTCTATTTGCTCTACTATTTTATCCTTTTTCTTGCTCTTGCTATATTTTGCTTGCCTAGGATTTGCCTCTTGATGTATCTTACTTGCCTAGGGTTTCTCTCTTGCTTGCCAAGAGATTGCCTCTACTCTCTTTCATATATTGTTTTGCCAATCTCTATTATCTACTCTTTCTCACATGGACCCAAGAAAGCAACTCTTGCTTATTCTCCTCACCCAAATCTTGCAAGACTTGGGCTCTAGACGGACACACATTGAGAGATTCAATGACTACTATGCATGATGCCACTATCGCGGGGGAGATCTAAGAGCATTAATAGACATGATGAGAGAGAGATGCCAATCACAAAAGAAGCTCCCTTCACCATACAAAAATCAGAAACTAGGGTCGGAGGTGCACCTCCAACAAGTAGTAAAGCGGTGGTTGTAGAGGAGCAACGAAAGAAGAAGCTCTCTATCTTGTCAGTCTCAATTGTCTAGCTCTCTCCATCTAGAATGCTCTCTCGGTAGATACTCCTAGGAACTTGAGTGTGGACATCGGTGGGCATTGTCTAACCTGTATGGTGGATAAGGCTTCATCCCTATGGCATCTCGATGCATGTCGGTGCTACCGGCATGCTTAGGTAGCTACCGACATGCTTAAGTAGCTACCTAGTGCTACCCGACATGCTTAGGTAGCTACCCGACATGCGTAGATAGTTACCTAGCATGCACGGAGATCTCCCGGCATGCTTAAGTAGCTACTAGTGCATGCCGCATGCTATCTTCACATGCTGGTGCATGCGGGTAGTTATTGGCATACTTAGGTGCCTATCACCATACATTGGGAGATACCAGTGCACGTTGCTAGCTACTAGCATGCTTAGGTAGCACACGCCAAGTATTCGGTAGCTACCTAAGAATTTCGGTTGCTCTTAGTGCATACCACGTAGCTACCTAAGCACTAGGAGCACCTGGCATGCATCGATAGGAGCCCCTGGGAGCTCCCACTGCATGCCAATAGCTACCACCATGCACTGACGAGATAGCACCCGCATTGGGAGCTCCCACTGCATGTGCCAATAGCTACCACCATGCACTGACGAGATAGCACCCGACATGCATTGGGAGCTCTCGGTGCAATCGGCATGCTTGGGTGGCACCCAACATGCATTGGAAGGTCGCATCTGGATGCATGCCATTAGCTACCAGCGTGCTTAGGTAGCACCCGATCGAAGCTCCCAAGTACGACGCCGGTAGCTACCCCTTATGCTTTAAGTTGACATGAGTCCATTGACATATACTCCATCCATGATATGAGAATTGTAATTGTACATATCAATGGTTTCAAGGACGAAACCTTCTGGGTGGGGATGGTTTGTAATAAAGTGAAATAGTCTCATAAGAATAATGGGCCCAAGGCCAATTGACCGTTAACACTTATGATAGTGTGAAAGAGGGGTCATGTATATAGGCCACATACACCATATTTTTGGTACCTTTTTGATAATCAAGAATACACAAGTCTCTTACTTTCTCTTCTTGCTCTAAACCTAGGCTAATGATCCTAACCTAGGCTAATTAGGCTAAATCTAGGTTAATCTAGTTGCCACTTTCTTTCATAACTCAAGCACTAAAGCTTCTTCACACACTAAGTAAGTGTAAAACAACTGAAATTCCTCTAACACATGTGCTAATACAATCGCAATGCTATGCACTAGCGTGCATAAATAATATGTACAATCATTTGACACATGGCTAACAAAATAACTCATACGAAATAATAACAATCCGACAGATGATATAGACAAGATCCTCCATGTGCAACACATGTAGTGCTCATCACGTATCTCACAAACCTAAACATATTAGTTATTCCAATTGATTGTTATCACAACGATTAATCACAATATAAAACATTGATAGTAGGCACAAACACAACATACGTTCAGCACATGTTACACTACAATTGAGAGTATCATTTTACACATTATCTAGCATGGCATATCTTATCACTTGTTGCACTTCGATGAGTGTATCACTATATGCATCATCTAGCATGGCATGTCGTTTGCATAAATCACTTGTTACACTTCGATCGTGTGCAATTGTCTAGCAATCATAGTCCACTTGTTTCACTTTGATAACACAGAGTCGACAAGCATGGCGCTCCTCGTTACACTCTTTAATTATAGCATACACCCGTCAAAGCATGGTCTCAATCTATACCAATAATACTAGGTAGCTAGTATTTAATGTGGGGTCACCAAACTTGTCATGTTTCTCTTTCATCCATCTATGCAAGCGTGCTTTCTTACCGAAAACGTAGCCTCATCAAATTCATCCAAACTAGGAGATTTATGTGATGGAAGTGTGCTTTCTTACAACACTACTTGTAAAAAAACATTTAAAAGGGCCTAGGAGGTGCATGACAAAATTGTGCACCTAATCCTCGAGCGTGGAACCTTTCTTGGGGCTTTTTACATGGCACAACAACATTTTGCATGCAAAAGAAAGGCTTCATTTTGTAGAATCCTTGAAGGGTTGCATTTCCAAATTTGAAGTAAAAAAAAATAAAAATGCTAGTCCCCTTCACCGCAGATGTATGTTGATGAGGACGGGCATTCAAACGTTAGTTGAGCTTTAAGGGGTAAGTTGAAGTGATGCACTCACCACCACCACCGTTATGGAAAAGCCGCGTGAAGGACAATGCAATATTGAATGAGCTGAAGGCCTATAGAGCACGGCAGCCAGCTACACACACACACACACACATTTTTTTGAGTTTGTTTTTGCGATGCACTCACCGACCACCACCGTTTTGTAGGACAATGCAATATTGAATGAGCTGAAGTCCTGTAGAGCACGGCAGTGTGTTGGCATGTCTTTATATATTGCCGCCTCCCCTCATTTTGATAATTACAGCAACAACCAGCTACGCGCACACACACACACACACATTTTTTTGAGTTTGTTTTTGCGAGAGGATGGGGCACCATCGGCATCGCCACCACCCATGTTCGCCACCACCTTGCCCACCCCCTCCATGTCCTCCACGATATTGCCCACCCCCCTCCATGTCCTCCCACATCTTGCCCACCCCCTACATTGGGAGATACCAGTGCACGTTGCTAGCTACTAGCATGCTTAGGTAGCATACGCCATGTATTCGGTAGCTACCTAAGAATTTGGGAGCTCTCAGTGCATACCACGTAGCTACCTAAGCACTAGGAGCACCTCTAGCATGCTTTGACGAGAGCACCTGGCATGCACATTGGGAGCTCCCAGTGCATGCCGGTAGCTACCACCATGCACCGGTAGCTTGGGTAGCTACTAGCACCCGACATGCATTGGGAGCTCTCGGTGTAGCCGCCATACTTGGGTAGCACCCGCCGACATGCATTGGGAGCTCTCGGTGCAACCGTCATGCTTGGGTAGCACCCAACATGCATTGGGAGGTCGCGTCTGGATGCATGCCATTAGCTACCGGCGTGCTTAGGTAGCACCCGATATGCAATCGGATCTCCCAATGCACACCGGTAGCTACGCAACTACTTTGGTAGAACCTACCATGCATTGGGAGCTCTTGGTGCATGCCGGTACTAACCGGCATGCATTGGGAGCTCTTGGTGCATGCCGGTACTAACAGGCCTTCTTAGGCAGCACCCCTTATGCATTGGGACCTCCCAATGCATATTGGTAGCTATCTGCCTACTTAGGTAGCACCTATCATGCATTGGGAGCTCCCAATGCATATGCCAATACCTACCTACATGCTTAGGTTGTACTAGCATGCTTAGGTAGCATCCAACATGTATCAAGAGCTATCGACATGCACATCGAGACCTCTGAATGCATGTCGGTAACCCACCAGTAGCACCTAGCATGCATTGGGAGCTCCCAATGCATGCCAGTAGTATAGCTACCAGCATACTTAGGTAGTACCCAACATGTATTCGGAGCACCCGACACTCGGGGGGGTCACTATATGTAAATCCTCTATATCACGTGCGTTCAAGGCCTATTTAAAAAGTCCCTTATCTGTGAAATTTTTAGTGAATATAATGTATCCTTTCCTATTCAAATCTGTATTTTTTTTAAAAATACAATAAATAAATCCCCTCTGTAAATATATTTCTGTAAGTTTTAAATATTTAAAATGTCCTTCTGTTGAACCCACGTGATACTTACATATTTATACGAGTGACCCCCCCCGAGACCCGACATGCATTGGGATCTCCTAGTGCATGGCGGTATCGGCATGCTTGAATCGGCATGCATTGGGAGCTCCTGGCACATGCCGGTAGCTACAGGCATGCTTTAGTGGTACCCTAGCGTGCATTTTGGGAACTCAAGGTGCATGTTGTGGAAGGCTTCGTTGTTACAGCTTAGTTATCTATGTTTGTGTTTATTGTTAAACATGTGGTTTAAGACCAATAAACATTCATCTCAGCTATTGAGATGTAGGTGCGAGATAGTTACCAGCTATTATGCAGATGTTAAGCACTAGTTCACATTTAGTAAGCATTCCTCTTAGTGTGTGTGAAGTAGGTACGAGCTGTTGAAATATACAAGTGAATAGGGTGTGTAAGGGAATAAGCCCTTGGTTAGAGGCTGTAAAAGAGGATGTGTAAATGTGAAAGAACTTGTGAAAAGGTGAGAAGAATCTACTGGGAGAGAATAAAGGGTAGCATGAGAAGATTTAGGAAGTGTGGAGATATTCTAGGAAAAGTGAAGAGGTGGAGAGAATCAAGCAAAAGAGGTGGAGTGAATCAAGGAGAAATCAGTGGGATTAGATGCTTGGATGTAAACTCTATAAATTGAGGCATTGGCCTAATGAGAATTTGCTGGTTTTTTATTATCCATGCCTACATTAAGCTATTTGCTAATTACTTACTAATTACATCTTAATCACTTTGTTAATGATGTTGATTCTAGTATTTGATCCACCATAGCTCATCACATTGCTCTAATTTCAACATGGTATCAGAGCCATGCCTAGAATCCATCAGGTTTATGAGCCCATTATTTAATTAATTAGGATTAGTAGATAATAAAAAATTAATTTTAGTTAGTTTTCAACTCACCTCTGTACCCCCAGCTGGTGGAGGAGCTCTAGCTCTTTGCACACTCAACCATTGCCCAAACCCTTCTAGCCCAAGATAGCCAACCCATAGGATCCCTAGCCAAGCCAATCACAAGTGCAAACCGCCGACGCATGAGGAAGAAATCACGATTTTCTGCAGCGCAGGTTGAATTTGTAGATCTTGTCCACTTCAAATCAAATTGACCTAATTCCTCTTAGTCCCGGGGGTTTTCAAGCATGCTCTACAAGCTGGTGAAGACAGAATTCAATTTCATCAAATCTACAGTGAGATCCAAGATCTTCATAATCTGCAGGTGACTTTGGTAAAACAGAGATTAAGCTTTCAATATTTGGTCAAATCTTGTGTTTCTTGGCTTAATCCTCTACTAGACTCATTATTGATGGCCTTGAAAGCATTTGCGCTCATTTGAAGTCTAAGGCACGAGATCTAGACTCCCCGCATACTCTATTTTTTGTACACAAAACAGTGGATTAATTTACTAATCAGTACTAATCACTGTGTTTTGGTACAATTGAGGGTTCAAACTAACCATTAGGTATCTGATATAGATCCCTATAACTTCAGATTGCAATTCGGAGTTGATTTGGTATGCTCAACCATTCCATACAAATTGGTTATCCTTGATTTAATGTAATTTCTGGTAAAATTGTGCTGATAAATTTGTGATAATCATCATTTTACATTTAACCCTTGGTTATTTCCTGTAAATCTCACTCAAATTCAAGATTATTCATAGCCAGAGTTGCATTTGGGAATGTGCATTAGAATGAATGCTATATGCATTATGTATTGGGCACATTGCATCAGTGTAAAAATGGGATCAGACACTGCCCTTGTCCAGAATAAGGCAAGAGGTAAGACCTCCTGCATAAATTTGGCTTTGCATTGCATAATGATACAAGATAAACATCAAAAGCCCAAAGGAGCTGTCAACAAAACATTTAAACATGTTACTCACATGGAGCAAGAAGACCTGAGAGACGGACAAGCTCATGGCCCCAGCCATGAAAGAAGAAGAACATCCACACCAAGAAGATCTAAAGGAAGACATGGACATGAGAAGAGAAGCTTCCCCCCCAAGAAGACTGAAAGAAGAGACGGACGCGTGGAGAGAAGCTGCCACAACAAGGAGACTGAAGACAAGAGAAGATGTGAGGCTCCAAAGAGTGAGGAGCCATGTGAAAGTCTCTGAGAGAGAGAGAGAGAGAGACCCCACAACCCAATGTAACCTGTCCCAACAAAGTAAAACCACCTCTGAGACTGATGATGTAGGCCACGTGGTAAATGTATGTGTGAGCACTTTAGTCAAGGTCGCGGGCAACTATAGTAAGCCTTGGACACATAGAGAGAGAGAGTGTTAAGGACTATGAGTTTAGGGACTTGAGGCACTGGTCGCGCATGCTATCAAGTAAGAAAGAAACTTGGTATAGGGTCTAGGTGTGCTAAGATAACTTGAGGGGAGGTGTGCTAGACATTAGTCGGCAGACTATCAAGTAAGGAGGGAAACTTGGTATAGGGTCTAGGTGTTCTAGGAGTATTCACTTGAGGGGAGGTGTTGAAATATACAAGTAAATAGGGTGTATGTAGGAACAAGCCCTTGGTTAGAGGTTGAAAAAGAGGATGTGTAAATGTGAAAGAACCTGTGAAAAGGTGAGAAGAATCTACTGGGAGAGAATAAAGGGTAGCATGAGGGTAGCATGAGAAGATTTAGGAAGTGTGGAGATATTCTTGGAAAAGTTAAGAGGTAGAGAGAATCAAGCAAAAGAGGTGGAGATATTCTGGGAGAGGTGGAGTGAATCAAGGAGAAATCAGTGGGATTAGATGCTTGGATGTAAACTCTATAAATTGAGGCATTGGCCTAATGAGAATCTGCTGGTTTTTTATTATCCATGCCTACATTAAGCTATTTGCTAATTACTCACTAATTATATCTTAATTATTTACGAATCACTTTGTTAATGATATTGATTCTAGTATTTGATCCACCATAGCTCATCACATTGCTCTAATTTCAACACGAGCTAGCTCTGCCAGTAGCTCGGGAGTTATCAACATGCATTTTTGGTAGCACCACTCTGCATGCATTGACATCTACTGGCATGCTTAGTTACCATTGGGAGCTCTCGGTACATGGCAATAGCTATTGTCATACATTGGTCCCAACATGCATTGGGAGCTTGCATGCCGGTGGCTACATGCATGCATCGAGAGCGAGTGCTACCAATGCATTGACAGCCACCCACCAGCATGCATTAATAGCTCTATTGGTATGCATTGACATATCTACTAGCATGCTTAGATAGCATCGGGAATGCATTGCTTAGGTAGGCTTCGGCATATATCCGGAGCTACCAATATGCATCCTGCACATGCATTGAGAGATCTTGGTGCACCCAGTAGATATCAACATGCTTGGGTTGTTGTTTGGTGTGCACACCCCTTAGAATTACTAGCATAAACTTAAGCTAATGAGTTGTAGGATTTGGACATTAAAACAAGAAGTGGTTACAAGAGGGTAGTGGGGAGCTACAATCTTGTGGAGGTTATGCGAGCCCAATAGTCACATGGTTGGATGGCTATATAAATCCCCTCTTGTATGAAAATTGTACATGACTCTTGTATGCAAATTATATACAAGATAATGGATATGGAATTCACCATGATGTTTTGCTCGTATCTTTATCTTGTATCTTTTATCTTGTTCCTAATCCATGTCTCTTACACCAAGCTCATGTGTACGTGTGTACTCCATGGCTGCGTGTGTAGGAGCATGTGTTTTCCCTCATGTTAGCTAGGCTATGCTAACATGGGTAGCACACGGCATACATTGGGAGCTCTCGTTGACGCATGCCACTACTGACATACTTAGGTTGTCTATTTATGTTTAGGTAGCATTTTGCATCATGCATCTGTGGGAGCTACTAGGAGCCCTTGTTGCGCACGATGGGTCTACCGGTGCACGCATGCCATCAGATGATCCCAATGCATGCCGGTAGCTATCGGCATGCACCAGTAGCACCTCGGTACATACCAGTAGCTACTGACATGCACTAGTACCACCTGGTGTATGCATTGGGAGCTCGTGGTTCATGCTAGTAGCTACCAGAATTGTTAGGTAGCACCCAACATGCATTGGGAGCTCTTGGTGAAAGCCGACAGCTTGCTTAGGTAGCACCCGATAGCAACCAACCTGCTTAGGTAGCACCCAACATGAATTGGGAGCTCTTGGTGCATGCCGACAACTACCGGCATTCTTAGGTAGCACCCGACATGCATTGGGAGCTCTTGGTGAAATCCGGTAGCAACCATCCTACTTAGGTAGCACCCTACATGCATTGGGAGCTCCTAGTGCATGCTCAGAGCTACCTACATGCTTAGGTTGTACCGGCATGCTTAGATAGAATCCGACGTGCATCGAGAGAGCTACCAACATACACCGGGAACTCCTAATGCATGTGGGTAGCCATCGGTAGCACCCAACATGCATTGGTGGTGGGAGATCCCAGTGCATGCATTAGATGACCATCAATAGCCACACTGGTAGTACCTGGCATGCATTGGGAGCTCCCGATGCATGCCGGTAGAAATCAACATGCATAGAGGTATCTACTGGCATGCATTGGGAGCTCTTGGTGCATGCTCGTAGCTACCGGCATGCATTGGGAGCACCCAAGATTCATTGAGAGCTTCCGGTGCATGCCGATGGGGCCATCGGTAGTAGCATCCGACATGCATAGGGAGTTGTTGATGCATGCCAGTAGATACTTGCATCCTTAGGTATGAACTGGGAGCTCCCTATGCATGCTGGTAGCCTACTGGCATGTTTAGGTTATACCGACATGCATTGGGAGAACTATCGCTCCAAATGCATACATGTAGGTATGGGTAAGTGATCTGTAACATCAAAATCATCAAAAATAGGGTTGTTGTAAACTACTTCTCCCATGCCTCTTCTACAACCTAGACCATGGTTGTAGATGGGTCCAGACACCTTGGTTTTGCATAAGGTCTAAACCTAGTGATAGTCCAATATATCTACTAGACTCTGGTGATGTCAGCTTGCCAATAGCACGATTATTCTGGTTGGGCGGACTTGGTGAAAATGATAGCTTTGTTTATTGTGCACTACTTGTAGCTTGTCCTGCGCTTGGCTGAACGTATTGGCATGTGGATGTCATAAAAAATAGGGTTGTTGTAAACTACAGCCCCCATGCCTCTGCTGCCACCTAGACCACGACTGTAGATGGGTCCAAACACCTTGGGTTTGACCTTGTGATGATAGTCCAATAGGTCTACTAGACTCTCATGATGTTATCTTGCCAATAGCACTCTTATTCTGGTTGTGCTGACCTGGTGAAAATGACAACTTTGTGTGTTGAACACTACTTGTAGCTTACCCTATTGCTCACTGTTTTGACCTATCCTAGTGACACCCACATGTCCAAACTCTTCAAAACTTGAAGGCTCACTTGCATACTTATTGGTGGGTGTACTTATCCTAGTATCAAAAATCATGTGTATGTCATCTTCTATAACCCCCCATGAGCCTCCATGCCTCTGCTGCCACCTAGACCATGGTTGTAGATGGTTCGAGACACCTTGGTTTTGTTTTGACCTGGTGATAGTCCAATATATCTACTAGACCCTCATGATGTGAGCTTTCCAATAGCACTCCTCTTGTGGTTGTGCAGACCAGGTGAAAATGATAACTTTGTGTGTTGTACACTACTTGTAGCTTACCTTGTTGCTCACGTTTTTGACCTATCTCAGTGGGACCCACATGTCCAAACTCGTCAGAACTTGATGGCTTACCTATATACACATTGGGTGTAAACTTCTCAGTATCAAAAACCACGTGGAGATCATATGTAACATCAAAATCATCAAAAACAAGGTTGCCTATAAAACTGCAGTCCATTTGCCTCTGCCACCACCTGGACCATGGCTATAACAAAAAAATTCAAAAAGCTATGCAAAATATTTACTAGCCTAAAATAGAAAATTATAAGCTTGAAACTGAAAATTCTTAAATAGTCTTGTCTACAAACTACTTTCCCCCTTCATCAGCTCTACAACTTCTTCTCAATTTTAGAAACTTTTTCCACTTTATCGGCTCCATTTTCTTCATTCTCAGCATCCTTCATATCTAAATCAAAGATAAATTCTGAATTACTTTGCTCATTTTCTATAGATCTATTATTGTATCAAATTCTTTTAAAAAATCCGCCTTTGTATCCTGTTTCTTTACCAACTCATTTTCTGACATCACTCTAGTTGGCATAGAGAATGGAAACTCCTCTACAAAAATATGTTCAATTCTATCAATGCAATTGTTTGTTTTCCTCTGATTTTCTTTTGCACTTTGATGCAAAATATCCCAAAAAATTTGGATTTGTGTTCTTCAAATGGAACCAGCTTCTCTTCACTCATACTAATATATGTTTGCACGTCTGCATCACATTTGGGAAAACCTATTGTTCCACTCTAACTGATGATTTCCAATTTCTTTTGTAAATCAGCAATCTATAATTTCAACTAAGAGACCACAATCCTGAGAAAATTTTCCTCCCCCTTTATAAATAGAGCATCATAAGACTTTTCGATATACTCCATTAGGCTATCTTTGTCTTCATTCCATAAATTTTTGCCCGCTTGGAATAAAATATTCTTAAAAACATGAAGATGTAATTTTGACATAAGTACACCCTACACATCAACATAATTTTAACTGCTCTCTCAATTTAAATACATGCCAATAGCTACAATAGCTATTGGTGTGCTTAGGTAGCACCCTACATGTATTCGGAGCTCCCACTGCATGATGTCGGTAGCTACTAGCGTGCTTAGGTAGTAAACATGAATTGGGAGCTTTAGGTGCATACCAGCATGCAGTGGTAGAAACCCACATGCATCGGGAGCTCGAGCTCCCAATACATGAGGGTAGCTATTTACCGGCATGCACCGATAGTACCAGGCATGCACTGATAGCTATCGACATGCTTAGGTAGCACCCCGCATCATGAATTGGGAGCTCCTATGCATGCTTAGGTTGTACCAGCATGCTTAGGTAGCATCCGACATGCATCGGGCACTACCAGTATGCACTCGGAGCTCCCAATGCGTGCATGTACCACCCGACATACAGTGCAAGCTCCTCGTGCATGCCGATAGCTATGGGCATGCTTTAGTAGCACCGAGCATGCTTAGGTATGCATTGCGAGCTACTAACATTTATTGGGAGCTCCCAATGTATGCTAGTAGCCACCAACAACACTCGGCATGCATTGGGAGCTCTTGATGCATGCCGGTAGCTACGAACATTCTTAGGTAGCACTTGGCATGCATTGGGAGAACCCGACATGCATTCAGAGCTCCTGGTGCATGCAAGTAGCCTCAGGAATGTTTAGGTTGTACTGGGATGCATCAAGAGCTACCAGCATTAACCGGGAGCTTCCAATGCAAGCAGGTAGCTACAAACATGTACTCGTAGCACCCAACATACACTAATAGCTACTAGCATTCTTAGGTAGCACCCCACCTTACATGAATTTGGAGCTCTCGATGCATGCTTAGGTATGCATCCAGAGCTAGCAACATGCACTTGGAGCCCCCAATGCATGCCAATAGCATGCCAGTATGCATTGGAAGCTCCTGATGCATGTCGATTGCATTGGTGGGAGCTCCCAGTGCGCGCATGCCGGTAGCTACGCACATGCACCCATGGGAACTCCCAGTGCATGCCGATAAGCTGCTCGCATGCTTAAGTTATATGTGTTTCTATTTATTAGCTACCGGTATGCATTGATAGCTCTACTGGCATGCTTAGGTAGCACCCTACATGCATTGAAAGCTACCAACATGCTTAGACAGAATCCGACATGCCTCGGGGAGCTACTAGCATTTGCCCTACATGCATTGAGAGCTCCTAGTGCACTCAGTAGCTACGGGCATGCTTGGGTAGCACCCCTCTGCATTGGGAGCTCTTGCCGGCTATGGACATGCTTAGGTTGTACTAGCACGCTTAGGTAGCATACCTGACATGCATCAGGAGCTACCGAATGCATGGAGAGATGCCAATGCATTCCAGTAGCCACTAGTAGTATCCAAAATGTAGTGGGAGCTCCCAATGCATGCCGGTAGCCTACCGGCATTCTTAGGTAGCACACGTGGCATGCATTGGGATCACCTAACATGCATTGGGAGCTCTCTTTGCATACCAACAAGCTTAGGATGTAACGGCATGCATCGGAAGCTCCCAATGCATGCAGGTAGCACTCGGCATGCACTGAGATATCAACATGCTTAGGTAGCGCTTGGCATGCATTGGGAGCTCCCGATGCATGCTTAGGTTATACTAGCATTCTTAGGTAGTATCTGGCATGCATTGGAAGCTACTAGCATGCACTCAGATCTCCCAATGCATGTCAGTACCACTCAACATGCATTGGGAGCTCCCCACCTTGCATGAATTTGGAGCTCTCGATGCATGCTTAGGTATGCATCCACCAGAGCTAGCAACATGCACTTGGAGCCCCCAATGCATGCCAATAGCATGCCAGTATGCATTGGAAGCTCCTGCATGTCGATTGCATTGGGAGCTCCCAGTGCGCGCATGCCGGTAGCTACGCACATGCACCCAACATACATTGGGAACTCCCAGTGCATGCCGATAAGCTGCTCGCATGCTTAAGTTATATGTGTTTCTATTTATTATTAAGCATGCATTGGGAGCTACCGGTATGCATTGATAGCTCTACTGGCATGCTTAGGTAGCACCCTACATGCATTGAAAGCTACCAACATGCTTAGACAGAATCCGACATGCCTCGGGAGCTACTAGCATTTGCCCTACATGCATTGAGAGCTCCTAGTGCACTCAGTAGCTACCGGCATGCTTGGGTAGCACCCGTCTGCATTGGGAGCTCTTGCCGGCTATGGACATGCTTAGGTTGTACTAGCACGCTTAGGTAGCATACCTGACATGCATCAGGAGCTACCGAATGCATGGAGAGGTGCCAATGCATTCCAGTAGCCACTAGTAGTATCCAAAATGTAGTGGGAGCTCCCAATGCATGCCGGTAGCCTACCGGCATTCTTAGGTAGCACACGTGGCATGCATTGGGATCACCTAACATGCATTGGGAGCTCTCTTTGCATACCAACAAGCTTAGGATGTAACGGCATGCATCGGAAGCTCCCAATGCATGCAGGTAGCACTCGGCATGCACTGAGATATCAACATGCTTAGGTAGCGCTTGGCATGCATTGGGAGCTCCCGATGCATGCTTAGGTTATACTAGCATTCTTAGGTAGTATCTGGCATGCATTGGAAGCTACTAGCATGCACTCAGATCTCCCAATGCATGTCAGTACCACTCAACATGCATTGGGAGCTCCCGGTGCATGCTGGTAACTACATGCATGCTTCAATAGCACACCCAACATGAATTTGGAGCTTTTGGTGCATACTTAGGTTGTACCTGGTATGCTTAGGTATGCGTCACGAGCTACCAACATGCATCGAGAGCTCCCAATGCATGTCGAGAGCACCCAACATGCATTGGGAGCTTAGGGTGCATGTCGGTAGCTATTAGCATGCTTCAATAGCACCCGGGCGCTACTAGCATGCACTGCGAGCTACCAATGCATGCCAACTATTGGCATGCATTGGGAGCTCAAGGTGTATGTCGCTAGCTCTATCGGCATGCTTTAATAGCACCTAGGAGCTACTCGCATGCACTAGGAGCCCACAATGCATGGTAATAGCTACAATAGCTATCAATGTGCTTAAGTAGCACCTTGCATGCATTTGGAGCTCCCACTGCATGTCGGCAGCTACTAGCATGCTTAGGTAGTACTCAACATGCATTGGGAGCTACCACGAGCTCCCAATACATGAGGGTAGCTATTGGCACGCACCGATACTACCAGGCATGCACTGATAGCTACCAACATGCTTAGGTAGCACCTTGCGTGAATTGGCAGCTCCTATGCATGCTTAGGTTGTACCAGCTTGCTTAGGCAACATCCGACATGCATCGAGAGCTACCAGTATGCACTCGGATCTCCCAATGCATGTCGATACCAACCCAAAATACATTGCAAGCTCCTCGTGCATGCCGATAGCCATGGGCATGCTTTAGTAGCATGGAGCATGCTTAGGTATGCATCGGGAGCTAGTGGCATGCACTAGGAGCTCCCAATGGATGTTGGTAGCACCTGTCATGCATTGGGAGCTTCGGGTTCTTGCCAGTAGTTACCGGCATGCTTCAATAGCACCCAGGAGCTATTGGAATGCATCGGGATCTCCCAATGGAATGCACTGGTGGGGGAGCTCCCAATGGCATGCACTAGGAGCTTCCAATGCGTGCTACCTATCCAAGCATGCCGATAGCTACTATCTAGCATGCACTAGGAGCTACCTAAGCATGTTGGTAGCTACTATTGGCATGCACCAGGAGCTTTCAATGCATGCTAGCAGCTACCGGCATGCTTAGATAGCACCTTCAGCATTCATGGGAAGAGCTCCCAATGCATGCCAGTAGCTATCAACGTGCTTATGTACGTGCATTGGGAGATCTAGGTTCATCCCAGTAGCTACTAGCCTGCTTGCTACGGTAGCACTGCATTGGGAGCTCCTCAACAGGCAGCATTTGGCCTACTTAGGACCTTCCACGCTGGTAGCTACCTATCTTCTTAGGTATTTGTATCTTCTCTGATTAAGAAGCTACCTCCATAGGCTTGAAGGTGATTGTGTGGTATGTAATACTTATACTACAGTTTTGCAGCCAAATTCACGTTATGGGCATGTTTTGGTCTCCGTTTGGTCACTACAAGGTATTTTGGGTAATTTTGGAAAGTTCTAGTAGAGAACTGTCTCTAGTCAAAATCTGGTTATTATTGCAATGTACCAGCGTATTTCGAGAGTGCAGACAATGTTTGCACATGTATTGTTGATATTGGACACGTATGTACATGTACTCTCATCACATCTAGTGACATACAGGTTGTGCCAAAGTACCACTATAGCAACAGTCACACAAAACATACTTATGTGTTTGCACATGTATTGTTAATATTGGACACGTATGTACATGTACTCTCATCACATCTAGTGACATACAGGTTGTGCCAAAGTACCACTATAGTAACAGTCACACAAAACATACTTATGTGTTACAAATTACATTCAGAAATTGTCTATTTGAAGGTTTTCGATTGTTGCAAGCTAATATGTCGAGCAGACTCAATCACATTGTTAGTGAGAAGCTGGACAAGAACAACTTCCATGCCTAGAAGTTCAAAATGACCATTTTTTTGATAGGTAAAGGATTTTGAGACTATGTCGAAGGAGACAATGAGGAGCCTCGAGAGTTGTCTGAAGAGAATGCCACTCTAGCAGATATATAGGCATTCGAGGATTAGAATCAGGGTGCAAGGAAAGTTATGTATTGGCTTTTAATCAGTGTCGCAGACATAATGATAGGAAACATTCGCATTTGTGTGGGATAATTTCTCGTGGTATGGGACACTAGAATTTATTACACATAGAAGTCTATCATACAATTCGCATTTGTGTGGGATAATTTCTCGTGGTATGGGACACTAGAATTTATTACACATAGAAGTCCTTCATACAATGTCTCTTTTACATGTCTATGATGAATACTTAGTGATATTTATCTGTGACGGATAACTTATTACAAATTGAGTATTGGGTGAGAGTGAATCCAATCAACTGTGACATGCGTGATGCATGTAAGGAATGTGTGAGTTTGATTTTGAGTCAATCCAATCAACTCTTCTCTGAAACTAATTCTTGATGACGGTAACCCAGTGTGGTATAAGAATCGAGAGTGAATTTGATTATTTAGAGGGTGACCCTAGTTGGTTGTGAGTGAATCCAACCAACCATGACACATGTGGTATACTCTGTGAATACATGTGATGCGTATGAAAACATTGTCAGTGAATCCAATGTAGCAGTTTGATTGTGAGTGAATGTGATCAACTTTTCTGAATTAATTCTTGATAAGGGTGACCCACTATGGTATAAGAATCGAGAGTGATTCTGATTCTCTAGAGGGTGACCCTAGTTGGTTGTGAGTGAGTCCAACCAGTTGTGACACGTATGATACCTGTACTCTGTGAATACGTGTAATGTGTATGAAAACATTGTGAGTGAATCCAATGATGGAGTTTGGTTGTGAGTGAATCCAATCAAACTCTAATACATGTGTGACACATGTAAAGATTCTGTCAGTTTGATGTCAATCTGATCAACTCTAAGATACGTGCGATGCATGTGAGGATATTCGGAGTGAATACAATTAATTATTGTGTGTGAATCCAATATGGGAGTGAATCCAATTAATTATGTAAAGACGTTGAATCCAATGTGACTGATTAATGTGTGTTGATAGTTACAACCAAGGATGGTCGTCTCCTAAATCGGAAGAACTGTCATAGAAGTGAGATTTTCAAAATATTTTACTATCCAATTTTTGTTTAAAAAAGGAAGGCTTATAGAGCAAGCTTGGGGAAAAATAGCCATGCATACGTGTCACAACTGGTTGGATTCACTCACAACCAACTAGGGTCACTCTAAAGAGTTAGATTCACTCTAGATTCTTATACCACAGTGGGTCACCCTTATCAAGAATTAATTCAAAAAAGTTTATTAGATTCACTCACAATCAAACTACTACATTGGATTCACTAACAATGTTTTCATACGCGTCACATGTATTCACACAGTATACCACATGTGTCATTTTTGGTTGGATTCACTCACAACCGACTAGGGTCACCCTCTAAATAATCAAATTCACTCTTGATTCTTATACCACACTGGGTTACCCTCATCAAGAATTAGTTTCAGATGAGTTGATTGGATTGACTCAAAATAAAACTCACACATTCCTTACATGCATCACACATGTCACACGATTGGATTCACTCTCAACCAATACTCAATTTGTGATAAGTTATCAGTCATAGATAAATATCACTAGGTATTCATCATAGACATGTAAAAGAGACATTGTATGAAGGACTTCTATGTGTAATAAATTCTAGTGTCCCATACCACCAGAAATTATCCCACACAAATCTAGAGATAAGTATGCATCGGAATACTCACATGATTAATCTTGTGTCCCATACCACAAGACTAATTTCATAAAGTATAGTTCAAGATGGAAGGGCCAGTTCCTCCGAGAAGTTTTACTTTTAATGCATAAGAACTATCCTTGAAATTTGAAAAAAGTCTTAAATAAATTCATTGAAAAGATAAACAAATGAATATGTTACCCTAAGAGTCGGAGTAATCATCATGGTAGTCTTATTCTTGATCATCATCAAGTCCAAGTGAAATAAAAAATATTAAATTAAACTTGATGATGTAAAAATAAAATCCAAAAGTAAGAGAGTCTTACATTGTTATATTGGTGGCTACAAAATGAAAAGGTTAAAAGAAATAGAGAATTTTAAATAATTTGTGAATAACTAAAAATGTAATTATTTGGTAAAGATGAGGACTTATCCTGTGTAAGTCGAGATGAAAATTGTTGGAAGCTCCATGGTAGAGATCATTGGTATAACCTTCATATTATTCTTACACCACACATAACAACATGCCTACACGCATGCATAAACTCAAGACTATTGTTTTCATAATTACAACATAAACTACTTAAGTAATAATCACATAGCCTAGAATAATGTTAATCCAGGTTAGGTGTATAATTTGAAAGTCTACCCTAATCACGAGTCTCTGCGGAGATGAGAAAAAAACTAAAGGCCTGAAATCAAATGATTGGTCAAAAGCATATAACAATGATCGTACTAACCGTTTGACAATAACGCTCAAATTGATCTCATCTCATGATACCACTAGAGTGATCCACACATATATTAACACATCTAGAGTCAACATATTAACGATGAAAGTATAGCACTAGTAATTAAAATAATTCTTTCTTTTTCTCTCTTTTTCTTCTTCTCGTCTCTCTTGTTATTTTTCTTCTTCTTATTCTCTTATCTCTTTTCTTCTTCTTCTTCTCCCTTTTTTTTTCCTTTCTTCTCTCTCCTCTTCTCTATTCTTCTTCTCCTCTCCTATTTTTCTTCTTTTCCCTTTTCTTCTTCTTCTTCTTCTCCTCCTCTTCTCTAGGCTTCTTCTTCTTCTCTGTTTTCTTCTTCTTCTTCTCCTCTTCTCTTCTTTTCCTCCCAAAACCTTTCTTGCGCTACCATGCAGTCTCATCTTAATAGGCAAATTGAGTGAGACTTCCCCCACTAATCTTCTATTATTGCCATGCATATATCCTCATTAATCCTAGGTGCCTCTCAAACACCTTCTCTCTACTTTCCACTCCCTTGTCGCTTCAAGAGAAGACTCCTCTCGGACCCCTTTCTTACCTCTCAAACACCTTCTCTCTACTTTCGACTCCCTTGTCGCGTCAAGAGAAGACTCCTCTCGGACCCCTTTCTTACCGCGTAATACCTTCCGGTTTAGGGTTTCTGTGCCCCTCATAGACCTTATCTCTTCTTCTTCTTCTGTGCCGGATTTTTTGTGACCAGGCAACCAACAATCTCTATCTCCCCTCTTTAACACCTTGCCAAGAGACTCTCTACAATGGGTAAGCCTTTCATTCAGTTTGATTTTTATCCCACATAGCATCATGCTTATTTGGCAAAGAAGGTATAAGGGAGGAACGTGGGGCCTTTACTAATCGTCTCTCCAAGAGACATCAACACTTCGCTGGGTTGCCTTGTGCCGGTACATGTTTGTTGGTCGAAGGTGGTGGTTAGTTCCTTGTTGTTCGGTGCTCGGTGACGGTGTGTTCATCACTGGTGCTCTATGATAGTCATTTTGCAGGCATAGTAGATTGAGATCTTTGGGCCATTGTCAATCACATGGAGAAAAAGCCAATCAAAGACCCTGACAACATTGCTATAATTGTAAAAGAAATGACTCCAATGCACTTTCATTTATAATTTATAGATTAGTTGACAATCAAATTCATCAAGTGAGTTTTTCTAAGAGTTCTCATGAAGCATGGAACCGACTTAGATCAATGTTTGGTCAAGTTAATGGAGCAGCTAGGATGTTTCTTAGAAAAAAAAAATATTAGATTAAAATGGATGAAAAAGATAAAGTGGATAATCATGTTAACAATTTCAAGAGTCTCATAGATCAACTCAGGGGAATTGGGAACAATATTTATAATGAGAAAGATGTCTTCATTTTACTTGATAGTATGCTTGATGCTTATGGGCAGTGCGTGTCTGCTCTTGCAAATAAATCCAACATGATTCTTGCATCAATTTCCTCTTCTTTGATTCTTGAAGAAACTAGGATGGAGGCCATCGAGTGTGGGACCTTGCCCCGCGCAAGAAATACTACTTCCACTACTAGCACCCTTGAATTCATTGCGTGGTGGGGATAGGGATCTCACATGTGGTATCAGAGCGAATTGGCTAATGAGGATCAATCAAGAAGCCAAAAATATCAAAAATTTATGAAGAAGCAGTAAAAGGTTATAATTGTGTGATAAAATTCATACAAATGGATATTCAAACTGAAATTCGTAAATTGATAATTGGGTCTTCAGATGGAAGTACCGCAATTGTATGGAATCCTTGACTTGCTTGAGGCCTAGACATGATGGTATTTACCTTATAGTTTCATGGATGATGGACCGTGACTACCCGTATATATCGAGGGTATAACTACAACTCTTTACTGGCAGTATATACGAGTAAATCTAAGACTTGAAATTATAAGCATTAATACTATCCAGATGATGAATTCGAATGTGGTTGATATGATTTTAAATTCTAGTTGAGAACTGATGAGTTGATTTGGATTCTGATTAAAAAATGAAGATTCTTGAATTTTGGTTGAAATGTAATAAACTAAGCAAAACCACAATGAGGATGAATGGGACGAATCCCTCTGATGATGTTCGTAGCTGGAATGACATTAATGACTTCAGCAAATCACTATGAGATTAGTGGGGATTGTGCTGGTAGATTGATGCTGTTAACACTTGACCCAGTGGATCAAGTTAAGGGATGTCAAATTAAAAATCAATATAATTGAAAATTTGCATGAAGGACTGTTTAGATAGAAAATTTGGTCTAATGGACCATTATTGTGATAAGGATTTGAATGTTACGATCTGAGTGAATTTTTATCTGATGATGAGTTTTATATAAGGGATCTTTATCCCAAGATTCTGTTGGGCTCACCAGACTAGAAGGAACCCCAGAATGAGGTGGATCTTAAGGAAAAGAGTTTTCCTCTAATTTTGCGAGATGAGGAAAAGAGTTCTCCTCTAATTTTGCGAGATAAGGACATCTCACGTTTTTTAAGTGGGGGGTAGGGTGTAAGATTCCTCCCTCCAGCTTTTGAGGTGTGCAGGTGTAAGGACCTCCCCCTCGGATCTTATAATTATTCCCCTCTCTGAAATAAAAGAACGATCCTGTTTTACCCTGTTTTGGCCTAGAGAGAGAAAATATCTAGAGGGAGGTAATTCAAAATTGAGATATTTTTGGATATAAAAATCCTCCTAGTGTCTAAAATGGTTTCCCTTGAAATAGATATTCAAAAAGAAATTTCCAATGTGCAATTGGAATAAATTGAAAATCAGCCATACAAAGGAGGTTATGGTAAAATTTTCTTAAATTTGGTGGAAAAGGTTTTATCTTTTTTTAATTCAAAAAGAGTAATCCCCACCGCTTGTGTATTCTAAAAGTGTTATTTTTATTCTATGCATAGAAAAATGCATATTAGAAATATTTTTATTATAAAAGTGTTATTTTTATTAGAATTAATTTCTATGCATAGAAAGATGCATATTGGGAATATTTTGATTATAAAAGTGTTACTTTCATCAAAATTGATTTTTATGCATAAATAGATGCATAAAATAAATTTTTTATTATAAAAGTGTTACTTTCATTAAAATTGATAATTAGGCATAAATAGACACATAAAAGAATTTTTTTTTAATTATGAAAGCGTTACTTTCATCAAATTTTGATTTTATGCATAGAAAGATGCATAAAGAATTTTATTTTTATTTCAAAAGTGTTATTCTCATCAATTTTGATTTTATGCATAGAAAGATGCATAAAGAAATTTATTTTTATTTCAAAAGTGTTATTCTCATCGATTTTGATTTTATGCATAGAAAGATGCATAAAGAAATTTATTTTTTTTCAAAAGAGTTATTCTCATTAATTTTAATTTTATGCATAAAAAGATGCATAAAGAATTTTTTTTTCAAAAGAGTTATTCTCATTATTTTTTATTTTATGCATAGAAAGATGCATAAAGAAATTTATTTTTATTTCAAAAGAGTTACTCATTAAAATTGAATTTATACATAGAAAGATGCATAAAAGATTGATTTTTATACATAGAAAGATGCATAAAAGATTGATTTTTATTTCGAAAGTGTTATTCTCCTTAAAATTGAATTTATGCATAAATAGATGCATAAACGGATTTTTATAAAAGTGTTATTTTTCACTGAGGTTGTTCTTATGCATAAATAGATGCGTAAAGAATCTTTATATAAAAAATAAGAATTCTCTTACATTCTATAAATAAATGTGATAAGATGTGATACGAGATGAGAATAAATAGAGAATGGATGTGATGAGAATAGAAGTGATGAGAATGAGAGGTAAATAGATGTGATGATATGTGATGCGAATGAGATAGATGGGAATGAATGGATGGATGGATGCGATGAGAATAGGAGTGACGAGGATGTGAGGTGAATAGATGTAATGAGATGTAATGCGAATCAGATAGATGGGAATGAATGGATGGATGGATGTGATGAGAATGAGAGGTAAATAGATGTGATGAGATGGGATGCGAATCAGATAGATGGGAAAGAATGGATGGATGGATGTGATGAGAATGAGAGGTAAATAGATGTGATGAGATGTGATTTGAATCAGATAAATGTGAATGAATAGATGAGATGTGATGTCATGTGAATCAAGATGTAAATAAATGATATAGGATGTGAATGGATGTGTTAGCATGTGAATCGAGATATGAATGAATGATATAGGATGTGAATGAATGTGTTAGCATGTGAATCAAGATGTGAATGAATGATATAGGATGTGAATGAATGTGATAGCATGTGAATCGGGATATGAATAAATGATAAGGGATGTGAATAGATGTGATGTGATGTGAATCGGGATGTGAATGAATCATAAGGGACGTAAATGAATGTGTTAACATGTGAATCGATATGTGAATGAATGAGATGTGATGTGAAATGGATGTGATAAGATGCGATGTAAACTGGATAGATGTTAATGTATGTGAAGTGATGAGATGTACGGGTAGATGCAAGTGGATGAGATCTGATGAGGATAAATGAGGAAATAAGTGATGAGATAGAAAAAGATGTGATTAGATGAGAATGGGAATACTTATGAAATGAATGTGGATTGATGTGGATAGATGTGGATGGATGTATGGATGATGTGTATTGACATGTGGATTGATGTGGATAGATGTATGGAAGATGTGGATGGACATGTGGATAATGTGGATTGATGTGGATGGATGTATGGATGATGTGGATTGACGTGTGGATTGATGTGGATGGATGTATGGAAGATGTGGATTGATGTGGATGGATGTATGGAAGATGTGGATTGACGTGTGGATTGATGTGGATGGATGTATGGAAGTTGTGGATGGATGTGTGGATAATGTGGATTGATGGGGATTGATGTGTGGGTAATGTGGATTGATATGGATGGATGTGTGGATTGATGTGGATAGATGTATGGATGATGTGGATTGACATGTGGATTGATGTGGATAGATGTATGGAAGATGTGGATGGAAGAAGATTTAGGAAGTGTGGAGATATTCTGGGAGAGGTGGAGAGAATCAAGCAAAAGAGGTGGAGTGAATCAAGGAGAAATCAGTGGGATTAGATGCTTTGATGTAAACTCTATAAATTGAGGCATTGGCCTAATGAGAATTTGCTGGTTTTTTATTATCCATGCCTACATAAAGCTATAAGTTAATTATTCACTAATCACTTCTTAATTATTATCCATGCCTACATTAAGCTATTAGTTAATTATTCACTAACCACATCTTAATTATTATCTAATCACTTTGTTAATGATGTTGATTCTAGCATTTGATCCATCATAGCTCATCACATTGCTGTAATTTTAACACATTGACTCCTAAACATAATTAGCACAAAGCTTAAAGAAGTGTACCAACGGCCACATTGGCCTCATGTTGGCTGCTCCTAGTCTTATTGTCTTCGGACTTCTTATTTGTAACATACCCATCTTCACTAATAAAAAAATGTCCATGTAATTATGAGTTTTTATCAATGATTTTATTATTTGAGTCATTTGGAGGATCGAGCGATGGAGCCTGAGAGGGCGACAGGCCGGCTTGAGTCCTCGCTAGCGGCCAACGATGAGGTGTATGGTCCCGTAGGGTTTTGCCCAGCATGTAGAGGCTAGAAGGACGAATTCTAGATCATCGGCAGAATAAGAATAAGAGAGCCAGCTTGGCTTGTATGGAATTGGTTCATGTATAAACTTTTTATATAATTACATCTTGTCTTTGGTATGATTGTATTGTGTAAGAAGGCTGTTTTAACGAACCTTGTGAAAAAGGGCCTTAATTAAGGAATATGTTTATTTATGTCAAACAGTGTGTTAGGATTAATTAGAAAATAAATCGATGCGTGAGTAGGGTGGAAAGTGGGAGGATGGAATGCCCTGACGGCACCATCCTATGGATGGGTGGACCCGATTAGTCGGGTAGCTCTCCAACAGATTAAGTGAAAGCCTATGCTAGATAGTTAGGTTCCTGGGCAACTCTATTCTAGAAGACTAGGCCAGCGGCTGTGCCTTGCATAAGATGAGGAAAAAAGCGTTGTCCCTAGAAATCAAGTCTAGTAGTTGCCCAATTTATGATCGATTACCCTATGGGTGACTTCATGTTTAGAAAATCACGCTCCCCCTGTGGGATAGAGCTAGGTCATACCTATAAATCGTATCCTTGAATCTCTGCAAGGTCAAGGTGTCGATGAATATGAAATTTTTCCCAAGATAAGACTTAGCGGACTATCTTAAGTGTTTCTCTCATCTTGGAAGGGAGGAACCTTACAATTGGTATCAGAGAAAGTTTGGCTCCTAGGAATTGCAGTTTAAGGATTGTTTTGTAATAAATGTTTTACCTAACATAATGCTAATTAGTAAAGACATCCTACTAAAACAAATAAGTTGAATTGATGTTTGAATGATTGTAGGAAGAGGAAGATGCCTACTCCAAGTTTCTAGTTTTCCAATGCATCTTCGAGAGTGTTAGTCACTCCTCGAATTTCGAGTTCCGCGACACCATGGTGCAGATATTAGAGAAGATATCCCTCCCATATTTCTCTCGTATTCAAAGAGGATGGGGTAGAGATTTCTGGAGTCGTGGGCCGAGATACTTCTTCATCCGAGCAGATCAGATTGGGAACCTCACCACCGACCTTAAGCGGATTCGTTGGATTGAGAAGCTGAAGATGGTCTGTTTATTTTGGTTCGTCGGTACCCCCAGGGCCGACACCTCGATGACTATAGATGGGGTTCACATACCTCAGGATCGTTGGGTGTATGACAAAGTGATGCAGGTCTTACCTGCTTCTGCTGATAGAGTAGCGGTGTTGGGATCTACCCCAATCCATAGTTTACCACCCTTACCATCAGTTTTTAGAGTCTTAGAAACTACAGCGGAACCCCCATATTTCACCCATGTGGACCGCTCTATCCTTATGTCATAGTCAAGCCTAGGAATTCCCCTTGATGTCAAATAAGACTAATTATATTAGTCTCAGATCCTTGTAATAAAACTTGTCCTTGTAAATATTTGGAAATAAAATAATTTCAATGTTTTACTCTCCAAAAATTAAGCGTTGTGCAAATAAGAATCTTGTAATCTTAAAATTGTTTTTACAATGATGGCCAGGACGACTACCCTCCACTTCCCAATGCGCTTTACACCGATACCCAGGAGAAGAAGCTCCTGCTCAAGCAAATGCAACCTCCCTCCTTTAAAGGAGAAGGTTCAAAGGTTGAGAAGGATGCTGAAGTCTGGATTGAGGCGATGGACGATTATTTCTCTGCTGCCGGTACTGGAGTAGCAAATCAGTCTATGCTCGCACGGTTTCGCCTCATTGGAGATGCTAAACTCTGGTGGAAACAGTGGTGCCGTGACAAGGAAGTCACCGAGCATTCTCAAACGTGGGAAGACATCAAGCAGGCAGTGAAGGAAAGATATCTTGCTCCATCCCATGAATCCATAAAGATGAATGAGTTTTTTAGTCTTAGACAGTGCAGCTTAACTCTTGGGGACTACTATTCCAAATTTATTACCCTTCAGAAGTATGCCCCAGCTATGACTACTTCCCAGCAAGTGGCTCGTTTCTGCCAAGGGCTAAATGAACCCCTAGATTCTCACCTTGAAGCAATGAGGCCAAGCACATTACAGGATGCTCTCATACGAGCAAAGCCCCTTGTGAAAGAAATGAAGGCTAACAAACCGAAGAATCAAAAGAGATCTTACTCTGAGGCAAACCTTAAAGATCAACCCTACAAGAAACCTCAACAGAATTTCCCCTACTACAACAGAGGGTGACAAGGCAACTCTTTTGCCCCCCGCTCATATGGTGCTTCTTCCAGAGAAGGCCCTTTGTGTTTTGAGTGTAATGAGCCGGGACACTTTAGAGCCAACTGTCCCAAGATGGCAACATCACTTCCCCAAGATAACAGAGGAAATCAAGGCCGTGGAACCCCTACCCACCAAGGTGCAAGAGGCAGTGGCCGTGGCAGAGGCCGCGGAGGAACAGTTGCTAGAACTGCCTATGTTATAAGTGAAGAACCGACCTTGGAAACGGCTGAAGAAGAGCGCGCCATCGTCCATGCAACAATAGAACACCAAGGTCCGAATAAACAATTTGGTGTAATCCAAACCCCCGCCACTCATCACGGTAAGCCATTTCAGCTTTTGATTGATTGTGGCAGTACCCATTCATTCCTTTATCCTAGGTGCTTGCAAAAATTAAACTTGAGTCAAAAAACGGCGAGAAAAATGATTGTAGAGTTAGCTAGTGGGAAAGAAGTAGTATCTCGCCACTCTATAGGAAACCTTGATTTTGAGCTGGGTAATAAGCAAACTCATGGTCACTTTAGAGTCTTGCCACTAGGAATTTATGATGGAATCCTTGGGATGGATTGGTTAATTGCAAACAAAGCTAGCATTCATTATAACCAGGGGAGTATCACTTTTGAAAATGAGCATGGCCAAGTAATATCTGTTCAGGGGATCACAGGAAAACCTAAGTCTAGGGTAGTCAAGGCAAAACATCTTCTCAAGGGGACACGTAAGGGTCAGCAAGTTTTCTTAGTCAAACTCAACAAAGTCATTGAACCTAGTATGGAGACAGAACCCTCTTGGCTCTAAGAATTCTCTGACATTTTCCCTGATGAGCTTACAGGGTTACCGCCTCCTCGAGAAGTCGACCATGAAATCGAGGTGGTCCCTGGAGCTCAACCCGTCTCAAAAACTCCCTATAAAATGTCCCTTCCTGAAGCCATTGAACTTAAGGAGCAACTTTCCCAACTCATTGAACAAGGATTTGTACGCCCCAGTAGCTCTCCTTGGGGAGCACCTGTTCTTTTCCAAAAAAAGAAGGACGAGACTCTCCGCCTCTGCATAGATTATCGAGGGCTCAATCAAGTCACTGTCAAGAATAAGTATCCTATCCCTCGCATCGATGAACTTCTTGACAGGCTTCATGGGACCAAAGTCTTCTCAAAAATAGATTTGAGGTCTGGTTACTATCAGATCAAAGTCAAGGAAGCAGATATACCCAAAACAGCCTTCAATACCCGTTATGGCCACTATGAGTTTACTGTAATGTCATTCGGGTTAACCAATGCTCCTGCAACCTTCAACCGCCTAATGCAAGATATATTCCGTCCTTACTTGGATGAATTTGTGCTTGTTTTCTTTGATGACATCTTAATCTACTCCAAATCAATGGAAGAGCATGAGGAGCATGTGCGTAGAGTTCTGCAATTGCTGCGCAGACACAAACTCTATGCCAAGAAGAGCAAATGTACCTTCTTTACTCATCAAATTGAGTATCTTGGATTCATCGTCTCCAAAGATGGCATCTCAGTAGACCCTGCCGAGGTCAACGATATTCTAGAATGGCCACCTCCTAAATTAGTTCGTGAAGTTCGTGGATTTTTGGGAATCACGGGTTGGTATAGGATTTTTATCAAAGATTATGCCTTGGTAGCTGCACCTTTGATGGACCTTCTTAAGAAGGATTGCAAAATAGTGTGGTTGCCAATCCATCAAAACAGCTTTGATCAGCTGAAAGTCATTTTTCTACCCCAGTCTTAAAGCTTCCTGATTTCTCCAAGGAATTTGAAGTGGTTACCGATGCTAGTAGTCTAGCACTTGGTGGTGTCTTAGGCCAAGAAGGAAGACCAGTCGCTTATACTTCCCGCAAGCTGAAGCAATATGAAGCAAACTATGCCACCCATGATTTGGAGCTCTTAGCAGTTGTTCATTGCCTCAAATTATGGAGACATTATCTCTTGGGAGGCAAATTCCAGCTTGTAACTGACCACAAAAGTCTAAAGTGGATCTTCACCCAGCCTAACCTCAACATGCGGTAAAGGAGATGGATTGAAATTCTACAAGAATATGATTTCGACATCAAATTCCGCCCTGGGAAAGATAATGTGGTAGCAGATGCACTTAGCCGCAAATCTTTCCTGAATGCAGTTTCAATGCCAAATAATCCCATACTGGTCAAGGTGGAAGAAGTCTCATCTCATGATCCAGATTATCAAAGGATGAAAAAATTAGTAGAAGAAGGGGGACATTCAGAGAAAGAGAAGAATCTAATCAAGGGATACTCCACTCATGAAGGAAGCCTCTACTTCAATCACAGGCTATGTATCCCTAAGGATCCTGCTTTAAAGAAACTAATCCTCCATGAAGCTCATGATAGCCCTGCTCTGCAGGACACCCAGGTTATGCAAAAACATTAAATGCTGTAAGAAGGAGCTTTCATTGGGCAGGCTTGAAAAATGATGTGCTTCGGTACTTGAAGCAATGTCTCTCATGCCAAAGGATCAAAGATGAAAGGGTCAAGATGCCTGGAAAACTTCAACCATTTCCCCAAATGAAGTGGGAGTGCATTAGTATGGATTTTGTCACAAGTCTCCCCACTGTTCAAGGAGGATATGACTCCATTCTAGTAATAGTGGACTTACTTACCAAAGTAGCTCACCTTATACCAGCAAAGAAGACCTTCAAAGCTTCTGATGTTGCTCGAATATTCATCAAGGAAGTCCTCAAACTTCATGGTCTCCCAAAAAGGATAGTAAGTGATCGGGATTCTGACTTCACTTCAAAATTCTGGCAGTCTTTATTTCAAGCCCTGGGAACTCAACTTTGCTTTAGCACAGCTTACCATCCAGAGACCGATGGCCAGACTGAGAGAGTCAATCAAGTAATTGAAGACATTCTCAGAGCATATTGTGGACAGGAACCGAGAAGGTGGATTCAATACCTTCCTCTGGTAGAATTTGCCTACAATACATGTTATCATCAAAGCATAGGAATGTCACCATTCAAGGCACTCTATGGGCAAGAATGCCTGTCTCCTCTAAATTTCTCTGATCCAACCATAAGAGTTGAGGCATCCAGGAAAATGCTCGAAGAAATGGAGGAACAAACCAAGGCAATCCAAGAAGATATTAAAGCTGCCCAAGATCGACAAAAGCTTTATGTTGACAACAAGAGATCTGAAAGGATCTTCAAGGAAGGACACAGAGTTCTTCTATGAGTCCGACCCAAACGAAGTTCTCTATCACTCGGGAAATATAAGAAGCTCAGCCCTAGGTTTTGTGGTCCTTATACAGTTATCAAGTGTCTAGGTAAAAGTGCCTATAAACTCCAACTCCCAACCCATATCAAAGTCCATAATGTATTTCATGTAAGTTTGTTAAAACCATATGTCCCCAGTCTCGATCATATTCTTGATGATGAACAAGTTGTAATCCCTACTCAAGGAGTCCTTGAATTACAGCCCAGTAGCATCATAGATTCTAGGGAAAGGCAACTCCGAAATAGAACTCTTGTAGAACATCTAGTTCAGTGGAAAGATTACCCTGAAGAGGATGCAACTTGGGAAGATGAAGCTACACTCTTAAAGGATTATCCCCAATTCATGACGAGATGAGGACATCTCGATTTCTTTAAGGGGGGAAGGATGTAACATACCCATCTTCACTAATAAAGAAATGTCCATGTAATTATGAGTTTTTATCAATGATTTTATTATTTGAGTCATTTCTACTTAGAATCTTCAAATTCTCAGCCCAAATTTGGAATCTGCACACGATTTTACCCTAATATAGGATTTTACAGCATCCAAAACGGACACCGGATCAAGCCTATATGCTAATTTCAATCATTTTAGTTAAAAAACGGCGACCTTTAAACCTTAATAAATGCACGAGCGCACGTCCGATCGACGAACGGTCTGAACCCATGCGACCAGGAGAACCTCCCGGACAAAAAAAAAAATCGCCCCCCGGGACAATCCGGCACGCAAATCGAGGCGGGCGTCCCAAATTTGGGTGTCCCGCCCCAAAATTTGGTCCATACACACTTACTAGGGTGCCCGTACAATGACCGCCCAAGAACCAAAGGACGGTCGTCCACTGTATGGTCCACGCGTACCCTTACGTGGAAAGGTACATGCGTACCACTCCTTTCCCGGACAACCGACACCGTACCTTTCCCCTAGACCCATGTAGGCCACTGATCCATAGCCTTTGAAGGTACACCGTCCTTTCGTCCTTGCTTTGCGCAGCGCCCGTACCCTCACCCTCTGCTATATAAACCCCTGAGGTGCTCCTCAGACGGCACGCATTTCTATGTAGCGTATACCCTGTCCGTACCGCCGTCCGTCCCTGTGTAGCATACTTGTTGCAAGTACAGCCGCCCTTGCAGCCACCCCTCACACCCCCTCATTTGGCTCTTTTCAGATAAGCCAATTTTCCTCCATCCTCCTCTTGCTAAGGGCCAGTGTCCTTAACTCTTCCCCCCCCCCGTGCGTGAATAGACTTACAGAGAGGCTTGCAGCAACCCCTCATAGCCCTCTCCACGTTTCTGCCTTTGCCCTTAAGGACATCTCACAATTTCCCCCCCCCCATTTGCGTAGACTTTAGTAAGGGTTTTTTGACTCAAGCGAGGGTTCGTGCGCCATATTCTTTTGCTCATACGGTGAGCAAACGAGCTCGGAATTCAGATCCGACTGAAGCGTTTCGATCGCAGCAGCGAGCTCTACAAGGCGACGCCTAAGATGGCTAAGAGGAGCACGTAACAACGAGATGGGGGAAGATGCACCCGACGCGGCTCCAGTCCTCCCTTTTCAAGCCCCTCAAGGAAACGGGGCCAGGTTAGCTTGGTTAATTTTTAAAAAGAAGAGATTTTTCTTAAATTAGTGTTAATGAATGGTGTCTTTGCCTCTTAAAATGACGACATAAAAATTATATGAAGTTATGAATTATGTGATGTTGTATTCGATAAATTGTGTTGAAATTGTTATCTTCATGAATTATGAATATTTAGTAAATTGCATTGAAGATGTTATCTTTAGAATTCAAGATTTTTCTTTTGGCTTCAACGCTAACTCCGTTCCGTGCTTGTGTAGCCGAGCGACGTCGTTAGCAAAGCCCGAGAATGGCCCAAGGTATACCTTTGGGAGAATAAGGATCGCCGATTGAGGCGAGAGATTATGAGGCTGCCTAGTTCTGAGGGCCCAGGCTAGTGCGGTAAATAAGCCCACCCTAGTGTGCAGACGTCCCTCTGAGGGGCGGGAGGATCGAGCGATGGAGCCTGAGAGGGCGACAGGCCGGCTTGAGTCCTCGCTAGCGGCGGCTGACGATGAGGTGTATGGTCCCGTAGGGTTTTGCCCAGCATGTAGAGGCTGGAAGGCCGAATTCTAGATCATTAGCAGAATAAGAATAAGAGAGCGAGTTTGGCTTGTATGGAATTGGTTCATGTATAAACTTTTTATATAATTACATCTTGTCTTTGGTATGATTGTATTGTGTAAGAAGGCTGTTTTAACAAACCTTGTGAAAAAGGGCCTTAATTAAGGAATATGTTTATTTATGTCAAACAGTGTGGTAGGATTAATTAGAAAATAAATTGATGCGTGAGTAGGGTGGAAAGTGGGAGGATGGAATGCCCTGACGGCACCATCCTACGCGGGTGGACCCGACTAGTCGGGTAGCTTTCCAACAGATTAAGTGAAAGCCTACGCTAGATAGTCAGGTTCCTGGGCAGCAACTCTATTCTAGAAGACTAGGCCACTGGCTGTGCCTTGCATAAGATGAGGAAAAAAGCGTTGTCCCTAGAAATCAAGTCTAGTAGTTGCCCAATTTATGATCGATTATCCTATGGGTGATTTGATGTTTAGAAAATCACGCTCCCCCTGCGGGATAGAGCTAGGTCATACCTATAAATCGTATCCTTGAATCTCTCTAGGGTCAAGGTGTCGATGAATAGGAAATTTTTCCCAAGATAAGACTTAGCGGACTATCTTAAGTGTTTCTCTCATCTTGGAAGGGAGGAACCTTACAATTGGTATCAGAGCAAGTTTGGCTCCTAGGAATTGCAGTTTAAGGACTGTTTTGTAATAAATGTTTTACCTAACATAATGCTAATTAGTAAAGACATCCTACTAAAACAAATAAGTTGAATTGATGTTTGAATGATTGTAGGAAGAGGAAGATGCCTACTCCAAGTTTCTAGTTTTCCAATGCATCTTCAAGACTGCAAGTCACTCCTCGAATTTCGAGTTCCGTGACACCATGGTGCAGATATTAGAGAAGATATCCCTCCCTCATTTCTCTCGTATTCAAAGAGGATGGGGTAGAGATTTCTGGAGTCGTGGGCCGAGATACTTCTTCATCCGAGCAGATCAGATTGGGAACCTCACCACCGACCTTAAGCGGATTCGTTGGATTGAGAAGCTGAAGATGGTCCGCTTATTTTGGTTCTTCGGTACCCCCAAGGCCGACACCTCGGTGACTATAGATGGGGTTCGCATACCTCAGGATCGTTGGGTGTATGACAAAGTGATGCAGGTCTTACCTGCTGATAGAGTAGCGGTGTTGGGATCTACCCCAATGCAGAGTTTACCACCCTTACCATCAGTTTTTAGAGTCTTAGAAACTACAGCGGAACCCCCATATTTCACCCATGTGGACCGCTCTACCCTTATGTCATAGTCAAGCCTAGGAATTCCCCTTGATGTCAAAGAAGACTAATTATATTAGTCTCAGATCCTTGTAATAAAACTTGTCCTTGTAAATATTTGGAAATAAAATAATTTCAATGTTTTACTCTCCAAAAATTAAGCGTTGTGCAAATAAGAATCTTGTAATCTTAAAATTAAGCGTTGTGCAAATAAGAATGTTTTATAGGTATGACCTAGCTCTATCCCGCAGGGGGAGCGTGATTTTCTAAACATCAAATCACCCATAGGGTAATCGATCATAAATTGGGCAACTACTAGACTTGATTTCTAGGGACAACGCTTTTTTCCTCATCTTATGCAAGGCACAGCCGGTGGCCTAGTCTTCTAGAATAGAGTTGCTGCCCAGGAACCTATTTATCTAGTGTAGGCTTTCACTTAATCTGTTGGAAAGCTACCCGACTAATCGGGTCCACCCGTCCGTAGGATGGTGCCATCAGGGCATTCCATCCTCCCACTTTCCACCCTACTCACGCATCAATTTATTTTCTAATTAATCCTACCACACTGTTTGACATAAATAAACATATTCCTTAATTAAGGCCCTTTTTCACAAGGTTCGTTAAAACAGCCTTCTTACACAATACAATCATACCAAAGACAAGATGTAATTATATAAAAAGTTTATACATGAACCAATTCCATACAAGCCAAACTGGCTCTCTTATTCTTATTCTGCCGATGATCTAGAATTCGGCCTTCCAGCCTCTACATGCTGGGCAAAACCCTATGGGACCATACACCTCATCGTCGGCCGCTAGCGAGGACTCAAGCCGGCTTGTCGCCCTCTTAGGCTCCATCGCTCGATCCTCCCGCCCCTCAGAGGGATGTCTGCACACTAGGGTGGGCTTATTTACCGCACTAGCCTGGGCCCTCAGAACTAGGCAGCCTCATAATCTCTCGCCTCAATCGGCGATCCTTATTCTCCCAAAGGTATGAGGGATACCTTGGGCCATTCCCGGGCTTTGCTAACGACGCCGCCCGGCTACACAAGCACGGAACGGAGTTAGCGTTGAAGCCAAAAAAAAAAATCTTGAATTCTAAAGATAACATCTTCAATGCAATTTACTAAATATTCATAATTCATGAAGATAACAATTTCAACACAATTTATCGAATACAACATCACATAATTCATAACTTCATATAATTTTATGTCGTCATTTTAAGAGGAAAAGACACCATTCATTAACACTAATTTAAGGAAAATCTCTTCTTTTTAAAAATTAACCAAGCTAACTTGGCCACCGTTTCCTTGAGGGGCTTGAAAAGGGAGGACTGGAGCCGCGTTGGGCGCATCTTCCCCCATCTCGTTGTTACGTGCTCCTCTTGAGGCAATATTTTGTCGTCTCCGAGATGAGGCCATCTTGGGCGTCGCCTTGTAGAGCTCGCTGTCTGCGATCGAAACGCTTCAGTCGAATCTGAATTCCGAGCTCGTTTGCTCACCGTATGAGCAAAAGAATATGGCGCACGAACCCTCGCTTGAGTCAAAAAACCCTTACTAAAGTCTACACAAATAGGGGGGGGGGATTGTGAGATGTCCTTAAGGGCAAAGGCAAAAACGTGGAGAGGGCTGGGAGGGGTTGCTGCAAGCCTCTCTGTAAGTCTATTCACGCGGGGGGGGGGGGGGGGGGAAGAGTTAAGGACACTCGCCCTTAGCAAGAGGAGGATGGAGGAAAATTGGCTTATCTGAAAAGAGCCAAATCAGGGGGTGTGAGAGGGGTGGCTGCAAGGGCGGCTGTACTTGCAGCAAGTACGCTACACAGGGACGGACGACGGTACGGACAGGGTTTATGCTACAGAGAAATGCGTGCCATCTGAGGAGCACCCCGAGGGTTTATATAGCAGAGGGGTGAGGGTACGGGCGCTGTTCAAAGCAAGGATGAAAGGACGGTGTACCTTCAAAGGCTATGGATCAGTGGCCTGCATGGGTCTAGGGGAAAGGTACGGTGTCGGTTGTCCAGGAAAGGAGTGGTACGCATGTACCTTATCTGGTCTGGGGCAGCATGGGTGTCCACGTAAGGGTACGCGTGGACCATACAGTGGGCGACCGTCCTTTGGTTCTTGGGCGGTCATTGTACGGGCACCCTAGTAAGTGTGTACGGATCAAATTTTGGGGCGGGGTACCTAAATTTGGGGCGCCCGTCTCGATTTGCGTGTCGGATCGCCCCGAGGGGCGAATTTTTTTTTGTCCGGGAGGTTCTCCTGGTCGCAGGGGTTCAGACTGTTCGTCAATCGGATGTGCGGTCGTGCATTTATTAAGGTTTAAAGGTCGCCGTTTTTTAACTAAAATGATTGAAATTAGCGTATAGGCTTGATCCGGTGTCCGTTTTGGATGCTGTAAAATCCTATATTAGGGTAAAATCGCGCGCAGATTCCAAATTTGGGCTCAAAATTTGAAGATTCTAAGTAGAAATGACTCAAATAATAAAATCATTGATAAAAACTCATAATTACATGGACATTTCTTTATTAGTGAAGATGGGTATGTTACATCGTATCTTAAGTGTTTCTCTCATCTTGGAAGGGAGGAACCTTACATTATTCTTCTCATCTTGCTTCTCGTAGCACAACCTAGCTTTTCTTGCAATAGTAGCAAGTCCAGAGGATCTTCTTCTCATCCATGATGAGAATTGTTTCACCTATAGTTTGTGAAGTAGGTTCCTTTTGGTAGACTTTTTGGCTTCCATCCTAGTTTCTTCAAGAATCAAAGAAGAGGAAATTGATGCAAGAATCATGTTGGATTTATTTCCAAGACCAGACACACACTGCCCATAAGCATCAAGCATACTAGCAAGTAAAATGAAGATAGCTTCCTTATCATAAATATTGTTCCCAGTTCCCTTGAGTTGATCTATGAGGCTCTAGAAATTGTTAACATGATTATCCACTTTATCTTTTTCATCCATTTCAATCCAATACAATTTTTTTCATCCATTTCAATCTAGTCTAATTTTTTTTATCTTTTTCATCATTGTTAACATGATTATCCACTTTATCTTTTTCATCATCGTTAACATGATTATCCACTTTATCTTTTTCATCCATTTCAATCCAATACAATTTTTTTCATCTTTTTCATCCATTTCAATCCAATACAATTTATTTCATCTTTTTCATCCATTTCAATCCAATCAATTTTTTCATCTTTTCCGTCCATTTCAATCCAATACAATTTTTTTCTAAGAAACATCCTAGCTCCTCCATTAACTTGACCAAACATTGATCTAAGTTGGTTCCATGCTTCATGAGAACTCTTAGCAAAGCTCACTTGATGAATTTGATTGTCAGCTAATCCACAATTTATAAATGAAAGTGCCTTGGAGTCATTTCTTTTACAATTATAGCAATGTTGTCAGGGTCTTTGGTTTGATTTTTCTCTATGCGATTGATAATGGCCCAAAGATCTCAATCTACTATGCCTGCAAAATGACTATCATAGAGCGCCAATGAACACACTGTCATCGAGCACCGGTCAAACAACAAGGAACCAGCCACCACAACACCACCATCGACCGACAAACAGGTACTAGCACAAGGCAACCCAGCGAAGTGTTGATGTCTCTTAGAGAGACAACTACTAAAGGCCCCACGTTCCTCCCTTATACCTTCTTTGCCAAACAAGCATGACGCTATGTGGGATAAAAATCTAATTGAATGAAAGGCTTACCCATTGTAGAGAGTCTCTTGGCAAGGCATTAAAGAGGGGAGATGGAGATTGTTGGTTGCCTAGTCATAAAAAATCCGGCATAGAAGAAGAAGAAGAGATAAGGTGTGAGGGGCAAAGAAACCCTAAATCGGAAAGTATTGGGTGGTAAGAAAGGGGTCAGAGAGGAGTCTTCTCTTGACAACAAGGGAGCTGAAAGTAAAGAGAATGTGTTTGAGAGGCACCTAGGATTAATGAGGATATATGCATGGCAATAATAGAAGATTAGTAGGGGAAGTCTCACTCAATTTGCCTATTAAGACGAGACTGCATGGTAGAGCAAGAAAGGTTGTGGGCAAGAAAAGAAGAGAAGAGGAGAAGAAGAAGAAGAAAATAGAGAAGAAGAAGAAGAGAGAGAGAGAAGAGGAGGAGACGAAGAAGAAGAAGAAAAGAGAAAAGAAGAACAACAAGAGGAGAGAAGAAGAAGAAGAGAGAAGAGGAGAGAGATGAAAGAGAAGAAAGGAAAAAAAAAAGAGGGAGAAGAAGAAGAAGAAAAGAGATAAGAGAATAAGAAGAAGAAAAATAACAAGAGAGACAAGAAGGAAAAGAATAAGAAAAAGAGAGAAAAAGAAATAATTATTTTAGTTACTAGTGCATCGTTTAAATATTGACTCTAGATGTGTTAATATATATGTGGATCACTCTAGTGGCATCATGAGATGAGATCATTTTGAGCGTTATTATCAAACGGTTAGTACGATCATTGTTATACGCTTTTGACCAATCCTTTGATTTCATGCTTTTAATTATTTTCTCATCTCCAAAGAGACTCGTGATTAGGGTAGACTTTCAAATTATACACCCAATCCGGACTAACATTATTCTAGGCTATCTGATTATTACTTAAGTAGTTTATGTTGTAATCATGAAAACAATAGTCTTGAGTTTATGCATGACTGTAGGCATGTTGTTATGTGTGGTGTGAGAATAATATGCAGGTTATACCAATGATCTCTACCATGGAGCTTCCAACAATTTTCATCTCAACTTACACACGATAAGTCCTCATCTTTACCAAATAATTACATTTTTAGTTATTCACAAATTGTTTTAAATTCTCTATTTCTCTTAACCTTTTCATTTTGTAGCCAACAATATAACAACGTAAGACTCTCTTACTTTTGGATTTTATTTTTACATCATCAAGTTTTATTTAATATTTTTTATTTCACTTGGACTTGATGATGATCAATAACAAGACTACCATGATGATTACTCCGACTCTTAGGGTAACATATTCATTTGTTTATCTTTTCAATGAATTTATTTAAGACTTTTTTCAAATTTCAAGGATATTTCTTATGCATTAAAAGTAAAACTTCTCGGAGGAGCTCGCCCTTTCATCTTGAACTATACTTTATGAAATTTTCACTATGAATTAGTCTTGTGGTATGGGACACGAGAATAATCTTGTGAGTATTCCGATGCATACTTATCTCTAGATTTGTGTGGAACAATTTCTCGTGATATGGGACACTAGAATTTATTACACATAGAAGTCCTTCATACAATGTCTCTTTTACATATCTATGATGAATACTTAGTGATATTTATCTGTGACGGATAACTTATCACAAATTGAGCATTGGTTGAGAGTAAATCCAATCAACTGTGACATGTGTGATGCATGTAAGGAATGTGTGAGTTTGATTTTGAGTCAATCCAATCAACTCTTCTGAAACTAATTCTTGATGAGGGTAACCCAGTGTGGTATAAGAATCGAGAGTGAATTTGATTATTTAGAGGGTGACCCTAGTTGGTTGTGTGAATCCAACCAACCATGACACATGTGGTATACTATGTGAATACATGTGATGCGTATGAAAACATTGTCAATGAATCCAATGTAGCAGTTTGATTGTGAGTGAATCTGATCAACTTTTCTAAATTAATTCTTGATAAGGGTGA
Organism: Cibotium barometz; assembly: GCF_041138505.1. Classification (NCBI taxonomy): domain Eukaryota; kingdom Viridiplantae; phylum Streptophyta; class Polypodiopsida; order Cyatheales; family Cibotiaceae; genus Cibotium; species Cibotium barometz. Next base: position 2,247,844 of record NC_141053.1, read on the forward strand.
CCGAGTGTGGTATAAGAATCGAAAGTAAATATGATTCTTTAGAGGGTGACCCTAGTTGGTTGTGAGTGAATCCAACTAGTTGTGACACGTATGATACGTGTACTCTATGAATACGTGTAATGTGTATGAAAACATTGTGAGTGAATCCAATGATGGAGTTTGGTTGTGAGTGAATCTAATCAAACTCTAATACATGTGTGACACATGTAAAGGTTCTGTGAGTTTGATGTGAATCTAATCAACTCTAAGACACGTGCGATGCGTGTGAGGATTTGGGAGTGAATCCAATTAATTATTGTGTGTGAATCCAATGTGGGAGTGAATCTAATTAATTATGTAAAGACATTGAGAGTGAATCCAATGTGAACGATTAATGTGTGTTGATAGTTACAACCGAGGACGGTGGTCTCATAAACCAGGAGAACTATACGGGAGTGAGATTTGGGAAATATTTTACTATCCAGTTTTTGTTTAAAAAAGGAAGGCTTATAGAGCAAGCTTGGGTGAAAATAGCCATGCATCCTATTTTTTATGGAATAAAAATATATAAAAATACTCAAGTGGGGATGCTTTGAGTACATGCTTGGGGGGGAAGTTGGGACCCAATTTGGTGTTATATTTCTCATTTTCTGTATATTTGTGTGCATGCACTGCCTGAGGTTGCCGTTTCTCATTTTGATTTTGTGTTGATTTTTTAGTATTAACTAAATCTTCTAGTTGATATAAAGTTGGTGCATCAAATCTTTGAGCATTCCCCCCTTGTAACAAATAAGGATCAACAAACTTTACTCGTGATCAGCAAGTTCTTGCTCGTGATCAGCAAGAACTTGCACATGCAATAAACCATCAAACCCCAAGAATTTGCATAGAAATGCTTATTAAATTCCATCAATGTATAGATAGAAGCCTCTATAAAAACAACACCCCTACTGTGATAATAATCTTCTTAGTGAGAAGACAATAACCTTTACTTTCGACACTATAGACAAAAAAAAATGCATTTCACTACCTAGTTTGATTTTACGGTGGTGCATGCTATATGCTAAACAACAAAAAACATGCATATGTTCAATTATAGGTTTCTAATTGAACCAAGTACCATAACCATTGATAGTCTTCAAAGATTTAGCAGGGTACCTATTCAACACATAGGTAGCACATTGAACTACTTCCATCCAAAACTTGTGGGGAAGTTGTTGACCTTTAACTATGCATCTAGAAATCTCCATGAGATGTTGCATGTCTTAATAATGCCATTTTGTTGTGGTGTATAAGGAGTTGTATAACTGATGCCTCATGGGGTTCACCTAAAAATATTTAAGTGTAGCATGTGATCAGTTAATCATGAAGGGTATATTAATTCAAAAAATTTAAAATAATTTTTTTAAGAAACCCCTAAGTTTATGAATAAAAAGGGGTCATTTTATTCATAAAAGTATGTAACTGTATGGGGTTTTTTTAATACCCCTTAAACGCAAGTGATACATAAAATTTCTTAGAGGTGAACCCCCTTAGACTGATTCTTAATGTCTTCTTGTGCCAAACAATCTTTGATGGCATTGGAAATATATTTCCCCCCTCTATTTGTTATGACCCATGTTATTTGAATGATAATCATGGTCATTTAATATTTGATTTATATATATTTTTTTATGATGCCTATTTCTCATCATGAACACGTTAGGATTGATTGATGTGATGTCAATTGATTGTTACTACTGACGTGGTTTATGTTTATGAGTTTAGGTGATGAGGTGTGCAAGGGTACCGATTTAGGTGTTGCACAGTGCGAGGGTACCGATTTAGGTGTCACACGGATAGTGGATTGAGTCGTGGCGTGTGGACAGATTATATTCACAATGTTTTGTGGCTGTACTATGGCATTTGATATTATTTTAACATCAGTGTGATGTGTGTGTGTGTGTACACGCATCAATTTATTGTATAGTGTGCGTACGAGCACTAGTTGATTTATTTTGTAATGTGCACAAGTTAGATTATTGTATTAGAAAAATTGTGCAAACCTTAGAAGGTTTGAGGACAAAGGTTAATTCAGGACCAAGGCGAAAATTGAGGACCAAGGTTAATTGAGGACCAAGGCTAAAATTGAGGACAAAGGCTAATTAAATGGCAAAGTCCAAATATGGATGTGTACTTTATTTTTGACTGAAAGCCTACTTTTGGAATATATTACAAATACCCACGCGAGAAGAAGCCACTCACGTTGGGGGGGGAAGATTGCACCCAGTCTTGAGTTGCCTTGTGTTGATGGTGATGTATTTTTTTTCTCTTGCTCTATGTTTTGATATGTGCTTTAATTTTCAATTTAATTCAAGTAGTTGTTTTGATATTTGATATAATTTTTATGAGTCTTTTGATTATTCTCTTCAAGAAAATTAAAGGTCCGGTTGCACTGGTATCAGAGCTTTGGTGTAATTTAATTTTCTTGAAGGCGGTCAAAAGAGGTGAAAGAGACAAAAACAGAGGCGATTTTGGTAGTTTTTTTGAATTTTAATTGAAGAAGAACACGTTTAGGGATTTTTGTTTATGTATGGGTGAAATAAAGCTTGTTTTTGACCATTGGGTAATCAATCTCCATCAATCTATTGCCCAAAGGATAAAACTAGGTGGAAAACCATTAGTGGGTTTCCCAAAACCATGAAACCACCTTCCTCTTCACTAATCCTCTTCCTAATCTGTCCGTACGGATTGAAAGAGCAAGCAGAGGAGCATGGAGAGCCATAAGCAGAATTGCTAAACCTTTCCTTTGCTCAATTTCTATAATAGAGGGATGAGAATTCTTCAGGAGTTGCTTTCAAAAAAGAATTACTTTTAAATTTTTATTTTCTTTTTTTTCCTCCTCTACGCAAGCTTTGGGCGCAAGCTTAAAGTTAATTATATATATATATATATATATAATTTTCCAATTGATGTTTTTCCCTCTCTCTCCTTCCTTCATACCCGGGCGGCAGCACGTTTTTGTCTCCATCCCGCCGGCTGCTGCGATCGCTGCGAATTCAGGGAGGGGAGGAAATTTTCAATTTTGCGCAAAAACCCAGGAGGTCGTAGATTTTTTTTTAATTTTTTTATTTTTCTCCTCTCTCTATCCTGTCGATCGTCGCCGGCGGGCAAGAGCTGCGAATTCAGGTTGGGGGAAGGAACTTTCAGCTTTGCTATTATGGAGGCTTAAAAGCTTTGATTATTACAAAGCTTAAATTAGCTAAAGGTTTTATGAGCTTAAAAAGTTTACTTCTATTTTTATATTTTGATTTGGTGGGCGATTTTTTCTCCAGCGTTGGGCATCGACCAGATTACAAGCTTTAATAGTAAAGTTTTCATAAGCTTTTTAATAAGCTTAATAAATCAAATATTAAAAGTTTTATGAGATTAGTAAAATATTCTACAAAAGAAAAATATTTTTTTGACTATTCCCATCATATTTTATGGAAAAGGATCTCATGTACATATAGTTAGTTTGGATTTCTTCTACAAATTTTTTTTTTTAGAACTTATCTCAAGAGAAATTTTGAGACTTTAGTCAAATTCTTGTGAATAATGTTGTTTTCTAAATCCTCATGAAGTACAAATAATATAAACAGCTTGTTAGTAGTGAAGATATTGTTATTTTAACCTATGGCTAGTTTTCTAATTTTAAAAGAGTACATGGATTATTTCTTGAAAAATTATGCATTTGTGTATTGAGCTAACTTGGCAGGACTCACATCTAGTTCGACATTCCATATGAGATAAGAAATCTTATCTTTTCTCTTGTTTTTAATTTTTCCTATTCTTTTAATTGTCAAGAAATGGGTGAATATCCGCACCATCGTACTATTCAGGAACAGCTTGACACCGAAGAGGTTAACACACTCGACACACTAACCAAAGGTGGAGGTATGTGTAAAAAAAATTTTATTTATTGTACACAATTTCTTGTTTGCTTTTGTATCTGTTTTCTGAATATTCTTTTCTTCTAGACCTAGCTAGAAAACTTTAGCTCCTAAAAAGAATTTTAGATACAGTGACCTAACTAGAAAGATCGAGATAAGATTAGCAAAAGTTATCTTCAAGATCTAGTTGCTCAAATTTAAGTAAAAATGATTGCTAGACATTTCATAGAAGATTAAGACCAATTTGAAGATTCAAGAACCAAGCAAGTTTCTCCAGTCTTTGATTCAAGTTATCAATTGCTTCACCATCGAATTTAGTGATGATGAGAAAAGAAAAGAAAAAGCTTTCAAGTCACTAGAAACCAAGCTTAAGTTGTATACCAATCACAATTACGAAGTTTATACCAATTCAAGTAAAGTTTTATCTAAATTTTCAAGTGTTCTAGTTTAAGATCTATCTGAGTACAAGATTCTTTCAAGTAAAGTTTTGTTTAAATTTTCAAGTGTTCTAGTTTAAGATCTATCCAAGTACAAGATTCTTTTTAGACCAAGAATTGTTTTAAGTCAAAGATATATTCAACCACAAGATTTAAACCCCTTAAGAAAAAGATTTATTCAAGAATTGTAATTATGATTAATTAAAGATTAATCTCTCAATTTTCGTGCATTCAAGTATTTTTAATCTAAGCCAAGATTCATTACTAGTATATCAAGTTCTTGCTATCAACTAGGGCGCAAGATGTCTATCTTTATTCAAGTTCTGATTTCAAGTTTAAGATTAAGCTTAAGATCAAGATCCCCTTTAGATTTCATTGTTTACAAGTAAGATTCACAAATTTAAGATTAAGATTAAGATCAAAAACAAATCCCGAGAATTTAGTTAGACAATTACAAGATTAAGATCAAGAACAAATCCCCAAAAAATTCATCAAGTTATTGACAGTAATGTAAGTGATTATTTTTCAATCTTAAGTTGATAAGAATTTTCATTTCGACCTAGTTCATTTTTGGAATAAGACTTGTAGACTAATTTTGAGGATAGAGAAAAGTTATGTCGGAATGAAAGTTTCAGAGGGAATTAGCTACTCCGTCTCAAACTTCTATTCTTAAGGTAGTGTCGTGTGGAATTAATCTATGGTATGGGACATTAGATTGATTTTACATACCTATCCCAGACGTATCTATGTCTTCTATCTTTTACTAGCGAGTGTTTGTATGTGGAAGGTACCTCTGTGGTATAGGACACTTAGATCCCTTTTACATGCGTTCTATCTTTTACTAGCGAGTGTTTGTATGTGGAAGGTACCTACGTATCTATGTCTTCTATCTTTTACTAGCGAGTGTTTGTATGTGGAAGGTACCTCTGTGGTATAGGACACTTAGATCCCTTTTACATGCGTTCATTTGTTTGGTTTTATTTTCAGAAATTGTTTGATGTGATGATGTTGTCCTCCACTTGTGCCATGAAGCCATCCACTCATTGATTACACAATTGAGGACAGTTGATTCCCAACAGGGAGGACTGTTATGACCCATGTTATTTGAATGATAATCATGGTCATTTAATATTTGATTTATATATTTTTTTTATGATGCCTATTTCTCATCATGAACACGTTAGGATTGATTGATGTGATGTCAATTGATTGTTACTACTGACGTGGTTTATGTTTATGAGTTTAGGTGATGAGGTGTGCAAGGGTACCGATTTAGGTGTTGCACAGTGCGAGGGTACCGATTTAGGTGTCGCACGGATGGTGGATTAAGTCGTGGCGTGTGGACAGATTATATTCACAATGTTTTGTGGCTGTACTATGGCATTTGATATTATTTTAACATCAGTGTGATGTGTGTGTGTGTACACGCGTCAATTTATTGTACAATGTGCGTACGAGCATTAGTTGATTTATTTTGTAATGTGCATATGTGCACAAGTTTGATTATTGTATTAGAAAAATTGTGCAAACCTTAAAAGGTTTGAGGACAAAGGTTAATTGAGGACCAAGGCTAAAATTGAGGACAAAGGCTAATTAAATGGCAAAGTCCAAATATGGATGTGTACTTTATTTTTGGCTGAAAGCCTACTTTTGGAATATATTACAAATACCCACGCGAGAAGAAGCCACTCACGTTGGGGGGGGAAGATTGCACCCAGTCTTGAGTTGCCTTGTGTTGATGGTGATGTATTTTCTTTCTCTTGCTCTATGTTTTGATATGTGCTTTAATTTTCAATTTAATTCAAGTAGTTGTTTTGATATTTGATATAATTTTTATGAGTCTTTTGATTATTCTCTTCAAGAAAATTAAAGGTCCGGTTGCACTATTAGAATAGAGAGTTTGAATTTTTAAGCTTGTTTCATTTTCAACCATAGCAACAAAGTGTTGAAAATGGGAAAATACATCTTATTTAGCTTTCATAGGGTAAGACCAGCTAGATTTTCTATAATCAATAAATGTACAACAAACTTTATAAATTTCCTCCCAAAGTAGTCCTCATTGGACCATACACATCACTATGTGTAAGTAGCACTTTGTGAACAGCTCTTTCAGTTGAATTATTTGGGAAAGGTGGTAAGTTAGCCAAGGATGCATCCTTCACAAATATACCTTGACGGTGGATCAAGATGAGGAAGATCCTCTAACATCTCATGTTGTTGCTAAAGCATCAAACCACCAATAAAAGTGTGGCTGGACCTAGAGTCCAAAGTATATTTATGCTTCAAACTTGCAAGTAGGAGGTCTAGCAAGTGTTATAGCTTGCCAGCCAATCATTTAGGCTAGATGGAAAGCTAAAACACTTGCCATCTCTCATAACGCAATGAAGGAAATCATTTATGCTCTTGTGCATGCATATGGGAATTAAGAGAGCAAGAGTGCTACTCAACCTTGCTTTCCAAGATGGTAAATGTGGGTAAGCACTTTTGCATGCTTGTTGTACATTATGTAAGATAAGCAAGTTATATGGATTACAATTACAATGTAATGGTGTACTCATGATTTATATAGAGTATGCAAAATGCTCCACACTCTGCTTTTGGTTGCATGTTCATGCAAAGTACAGTTTGAAGCTATGTTTATTTTGAATTGGACATAACTTCTAATCTATAGCTCAAGACAACATGCTATAAAAGAAAAAGTGGAGAATTTCTCATGCTCTATTGATTTTAATTTATTTTTTCTAGTAACCAATGCCCCTACTAGAGATTTTACCAGTAAAAATATCACTAGTAACTTTGTTGGTTATAGTAGCAAGGTTACCAACAACGATTCTACCACAATGATTGGAACCCATCATTTATTGCTAGTAGGACTATTGGTTAGCCCCTATTTTCTTATAGTGTGTCTAGGAAATTCATGCACTTTGAAATTTGCGACACACTATACTAGATGTCTGGCAGCGAGATGTATAACTAGATAAGGCATCCAACAACTTGACCATAAGTGGTTATGTCAAATGGGTCACCACCGGCACCCTACAAACTAAGTTTTACACTAAGTTCCATTAGTGTAGAAATCGGTTTACAACTTTCCATGTTGAGCCTCTTGACTAGTTGCTTGATGTACTTGGATTTCTTAATGACTATATCATCATCTTGCTATATAAATTGCATACCCAAGTAGTATTTCAAAAGACCGAGATCTCACATCTCAAAAGTTCAGGCAAGGCCAGATTTGAAAGTTATAATGAAATCCTCATTGGTGGTTCACTAACATCTCATCTACATAGAGAAAATGACAATTAGAAAATCCTACTTGTTCTTTTTTAAATATAAAGTGCTTTTTGTAGGACTGTTTTTAAATCCTTGTCTAGTTAAATAGGTATAATTTTCTTGGTCCGTTAGCTGTGGGAGCTTGTTTTAAACCATATAAAGGTTTATCAAGCTTGCATAAATTCTTCTCTTGAACAGGTTAGGAATGACTAGCTGGTAGACTCACATAAACTTCTTCCTATGAGTCACCATTGAAAGACGTTGTTTTGATGTTCTGTTGGTACACTTTCCATCTACAATGGGCTACCAAAAAATAAAAAGTCAGACAATGGTCATAAGGAAATTGGCAGAAATTTATCATAATTAATCCCTTTCTGCTAGGCATAACGTTTTGCAAACAAGTTTGGCCTTCTTGCATAACCTTTTGCAACAAGTCTTGCCTTAAACAAATCTATCTCCCTTTCTCGTGACTTTGAAATAACTTGTTCTCTCAAGTATTGTAGTTTTGTTAAATGTTCATTCACAGACTCTTTTTATTACATATTTTCATTGTCAAGTTTCCTTCTAAGATAGGTAATCCTTGCATCACTTTTAACATGATACATAAATTAGAAAGTATTCTAAGAAAGCATGGATGTTCTAGAAGAGAGACTGTGAAGAATGACAGACCTTTTAATTAATAAGGCAATTAATGCCAAAGCTTGAGAATCATGTGAATCCCATATTCTTTTGGTCATAGTAGTAATTTGAGGAACTTATTATTGGATATGTTAGTTCTATGACCCCCCTTACAGGGGAAAATATGCTAAGGGCGGTCGTCAACACCTATGACATGCTCCCAATGAGGACATTTCTAACCATAAAACTCCCCAGGGAGTACTTTGACCCATCCAATTTATCCTCTTTGTAAATAATACCAAAAAAATCATTTACAGATTTGTTGGCCATACTTAATGGTCATGACTTCTAGAGATTTGAAGAAGGAAAGCTGCTAAAAAATCTCATCCGAATTGCCGATTAGAGTATCCAATCAGATGATTAGAGGAGATAAAGAATTTCTACTTATAGAGTGTTAAATTGGACGATTGGATCAGATGATCGAAGAAGGATAATTGCCAATTAAATTGTGAGATCCACAAACGAACAAGAGCGGATGATCAGAGGGGTGTGATCAATTGATTAAAAGTCATCGATCAGTTGAAAATCATTGATCGGTGGAAGATTACAGATGAACGATTGAAAAACACCAATCAAACGATTGGAAGAGCACAAATGGGATGATTGGATCGAACTTTTCGATAAGGGGAATCATGGATTGAACTGTAAGATTGGACAATTCGATCAATCGATTGAAGAAGCCATGATTGGAAAATTAGAGTGATTGCTATGTGCAGCAATTAGTGAACCAATCCAATCCATTGATTGGAATGTAGATCAAATTATTAATGTGAACGATTGAAGAAGTTGATGATTGGGGAAGTGAGATTTTTTAGGCTAGCAATTATAAAAGCCAGACGATTGAAATATTCATGATTGCTCAGACTATTAATTGGACTATTGAGTGATTAGAAAATTGCAAACCATTGTAGATTTTATCTACCACGTGACGCACTGTAATGAAGCAGTGGAAAAAAATAGAATCCTTGACAGCTCTCTCGAATAATCTCGAGACAAAAATTATCATCAACGAATTCATGAAAAAAATGGACACTATAATCAATAGAACTATAATCAATTGGCTATATGATTACAATATAGTTGATCAATTGTTGTGTAGTTTTTTGTCTGTTTGTAGAGTGTGTGTTTACCAGACTATATGCTATAGTGTGTGTTTACCAGACTATATGCTATAGTCTACACTCAAATGGAAACCACCAAACAAGCTACTGCACAGCCAACTGTGTGAGAGATGTTTGCACACAAGCTTTCTACATAATAGTTAAAAACCTCAAGAAAACAACTAATAACACCTCCTAAGCTCCACTCTATAGAAAACTAAAATATCTAGGATAATCTATGAAAATCTTGTAAGTTGTGTAGCTTGAAAAACAAAGAAATAAGTAATGGAGAACTTTGCTCTAATATACCACTATTAGCTTTGATGGAAGCAAATCTACAAACACTGACTCGCTCACATATTATAGAGAACACAAGGGGTGGAAAGTATGTAGAAGGCTTGTTCACTTGGAGTAGTTGCTCGAGGTACACTGAAGTACAAAAATGAGTAGCAATCTAGAGCCCAACATTTAAAAGCGAGCCTTGCCTATGGTCATGATTACACAACCTCATTATGAATATCCTACCTTTAAAAAATAGTTAGCTCTTATCATAATAGTTAGCTCTTATCATAATATTTTTTTTCTTCTCCTCTCATGCTCGACATTGCCTTTAGTAACTGTAGATCTAATATCTAAAGAGCTTAGAGATTTCTTTTTCTAATGCAAATCCAATTATGGTGTGTAACCCTATGGATATCATAATCGATATGGCCTTTAGAAACTATAGATCCAATATCTAAAGAGCTTAGACACTTCTTTTTCTAATGAAAATCCCATTATGATGCGAAACCCTATGAATATCATGCATGGTTAGTAAATGAGCATTTTGTATGCAAGATTACTTGTGTAATTTTAGATAATGTCCTAGAGCTAGCGAGGTAGGACTAAAAGGCTCAAGAGTCTACTAGAAAGAAGGTAAATATTTTATGCATCAAAGAAATGGGATTGTGACCTCCAAGTGGATTTTGTCAAGCTTGAGAATAGGGTTAGGGGTTTTATAAGGTGGCTACTATTATACTTACACATTATAACTAAGATATGGGTTTGATGAGATTGAAATTTTAACCATAGTTAAATAGTGTTTCAAATGTTTGTTGTTAATAGATTAGGCCTAAAAGTGACAATTATGGGTGGCTGTACAATAAGGGTCCTCACTTTGGATCACCTTCCAAGTTTTTTTGTAGCAAATAAACATTCATTTTTTGACCAAAATTGGCTAATCTCACCCACTTGGCAAATGAATTTGACATTGAGATAACATCACACTCTTAATTTTGCACTTAAACATATGGTCGAATCAAAAATAAAAAAATTCAAACACCAAATTTTCTACGTCACAAATATAGTACATATGGCATTTCCCTTAGAGGTAGATAGTACGACCATAAATTTTTAATAACTTCTTTGTTTCAACTCAAATTCAACCCCCACTTTGCAAACAAGGAAGTCATGCAATGGAGATCTTACCTTGATTTATTAAGTAATTTTTACATGTAATTTCTATTTTTAATTAATTATTATCTTATTTTAAAGTACGCAAAAGGGCATTTTTTTTGTATAGCACATCTTTATACAAACGACTATGTATTTTAACTTACTTGAATGATCCAACAATAGACAATTATAAGGAAAATGTGCCCATATGGTCAAATTTTATTCTTAATAGTTAGATTTTTCAAGATCTCTAGTGTAAATTTACCTCAAAGTTTTGAAGTAACTAAACATAATTAGTAAGTTAATTATAAAAAAATATTTTTATGTGATTACGTAATAATTTTATATAAGCAAGTAGTGCTAATCAAGATGAATATTTAAAAAAAAGGTTTATTTTGAGTAAGAAATAATCTATTTTCATCTATTTTATGTGAAAGTAGCTCTACTTGAGTCAAGCCTAAACAAAAGTCTAACTAGGATTCGAAAAGTAGGTTAGGTAATGTACCAAACATAGCTGGAGAACCCTCAGGCGGTCACACATGTGGCCAAGTGTTTGACATGTCACCTACACATGGCATTCATTCCACCTAGATGTACCACCTCACTATTGCACCTCACCATTGATGACATGGCACGGCTTGTTCACACACTAAGTGTAAAGTAACTGAAATTCCTCTAACACATGTGCTAGTACAATCGCGCAATGCTGCGCACAAGCACGCATAAATAATATGTACAATCATTTGACACGTGGCTAACAAAATAACTCATACGATAGCCTCATCCAATTCATCGCAACTAGGAGATTTATGTGATGGAAGTGTGCTTTTTTACAACACTACTTGTAACAAAACATTTAAAGAGGGCCTAAGAGGTGCATGACAAAATTGTGTACCTAATCCTCGACCGTGGAACCCTTCTTGGGGCTTTTTACGTGGCACAACAAAATTTTGCGTGCTGAAAGAAAGGCTTCATTTCGTATCGTAGAATCCTTGAAGGGTTGCATTTCCAAATTTGAAGTTAAAAATAAAAGTAAAAATGCTTCACCGCAGATGTGTGTTGACAAGGACGGGCATTCAAACGTTTGTTGAGCTTGAAAGGGGTAAGTTGAAGTGATGCACTCACCGACCACCACCACCGTTTTGGAAAAGCCGCGTGTAGGACGATGCAATATTGAATGAGCTGAAGGCCTGTAGTAGAGCACGGCAGCCAGCTAGAGACACACACACACACACACACACTTTTTTGGAGTTTGTTTTTGCGATGCACTCACCGACCACCACCGTTTTGTATTGAATGAGCTGAAGGCCTGTAGTAGAGCACGGCAGCCAGCTAGAGAGAGAGACACACACACACACATTTTTTTGGAGTTTGTTTTTGCGATGCACTCACCGACCACCACCGTTTTGTATTGAATGAGCTGAAGGCCTGTAGTAGAGCACGGCAACGTGTTGGCGTGCCTTTATATATTGCCGCCTCATTGCAGCAGCAGCCAGCTACACACACACACACACACACACACTTTTTTTTTGAGTTTGTTTTTGCGAGAGGATGGGGCACCATCGGCATCATCACCATCGCCACCACCCATGTCCGCCACCACCTTGCCCACCCCCTCCATGTCCTCCACCATCCTGCCCACCCCCTCCATGTCCTCCACGATATTGCCCACCCCCTCCATGTCCTCCCGCACCATGCCTCCCACTTTATTATTATTACCGCCGCTGCTGATATATTCAGCTCGGTTCTCTGTCTGTGTGTATCTGTAGTACAGCGTAAATGAATCTGCGATTCCAATACGCGTAGTACAGTAGTTATACCACGTCGATCTTTCCCGATCGGCCTGCATAAATAAATAATAGAGAGAGAATATGTAACTGGTCTACCATGCATTTCATCTACTACGTACAATGAAGCGCTCGAAGGTTTGAGTGTAATAGCTCCTTACGAAGGTGGTGGATTTGTTCTTCTTTAGATTTCTTTTCCTTGAGCTGTAATCTCCAAATTTAAAACTTTTTTAAAAAAAAATGCACATGTTCTCTGCTGTTGGAGAGAGAGGAGTCAATTCTCTGCTGTTGGAGGGAGAGAGAGGGAGAGAGAGAGAGAGAGAGAGAGAGAGCAGGGAATGAGTTTTGAATCGAACTCGCTTGGCTAAGCTAGACAGCGAATAAATTTTTGAATCGCTAAGGCGGAGAGAGAGAGAGAGAGAGAGAGAGGGCTGATGCAGTACGAAGGCAGTATAATAATAAATTGAAAAATATCATAAAAACATGATTTGAGAAAAGCTCAATATAAGGTTCGGGTGATAAAGATGAAATGTTCGTGGGCTGTTGATTTGACAAGCGTAGCACGGCCTTCGACCTTAGCGCGGTTTTTTAATCGGTTAATGTTATTTTCTTATTAGTTATTGCAACTTTATAGAGGGGGGAGGGGGGCGGGGTTCTTTAATTCAAAATCTAAACATGTATACTTGTAAAAAGGGGGTGGACAATTCTGGTGGTAGTAGCAAATATTTAGAATTTTGAAATTAGGGTTATTTGAAACACATGCGTGGTGCCGGCTATATGGCTTTTCAAGAAGTACAAGCATACGAAGTCGAATTCATACGACATAGAGGACCATTTGCAAAGTGTATAATCGTGTTCTTATCGTAGGTGCATATGCATTCACCTTTTGGCCGTATAAGCCATCACTTGTTGCCTACTAGTAGGGGGCATTATGCTCATGTAGAAGACTATTTGCAAACTGTATAATCATGTTCAGATTATCGTGGCTGTATATATTCACCTTTTTGCCATAGCCACCCATCGCTTGTTTGCGTTCTAGGGGGTGCTAGCTTTGATGGTAGCACAGCTACAATAACTCACTCAATCAATGTTCATGTATTAAAGAGAACACAAGAGAGAGAGTGTAGAAGAAATGTAGTACAGAAATGTGAGGTTTACAGAGATTATAGATTGGTCTTTGAAAGGGAAGAGAACGCAACAGAGAGAGTGTAGAAGGTGGAGCAATGGCTTAAGGTACAAGAAGTACAAAAATAAATATCAATTCTTGACATCCTATCACTTGCTAGAGTCACACCCACCCATGCACTCAAATAACAAGAGAATTTGATAATTTTTTTTCTCCAAGTGGCGAGAGGTTTTAAACGTCCGAAAAAAATGACGTTTTGGGCTGACGCCGCTTAATGTTATAAAAATTGCATCATTGATAACGTAGATGGCAAATTATTTTTTTGGTAGGAGAGGGTCCGTTTTTGAGAGAGATTTTTTGTGTTATGACGTTAAACGGCACTTATTGATGTGACTTTTAATATCACATTAATAGTAAATACATGATTTGTGATGTTAAATGTCACATGCTTTTCTATGAAAAAAGAACCCGCCAAAAGCTAATAGCTTGAAGCTCGAAATTGCCATTTCATATTTTCTATGCCTTGTGCTCTTGCTTTTTCTATTTGCTCTACTATTTTATCCTTTTTCTTGCTCTTGCTATATTTTGCTTGCCTAGGATTTGCCTCTTGATGTATCTTACTTGCCTAGGGTTTCTCTCTTGCTTGCCAAGAGATTGCCTCTACTCTCTTTCATATATTGTTTTGCCAATCTCTATTATCTACTCTTTCTCACATGGACCCAAGAAAGCAACTCTTGCTTATTCTCCTCACCCAAATCTTGCAAGACTTGGGGTCTAGACGGACACACATTGAGAGATTCAATGACTACTATGCATGATGCCACTATCGCGGGGGAGATCTAAGAGCATTAATAGACATGATGAGAGAGAGATGCCAATCACAAGAGAAGCTCCCTTCACCATACAAAAATCAGAAACTAGGGTCAGAGGTGCACCTCCAACAAGTAGTTAAGCGGTGGTTGTAGAGGAGCAACGAAAGAAGAAGCTCTCTATCTTGTCAGTCTCAATTGTCTAGCTCTCTCCATCTAGAATGCTCTCTCGGTAGATACTCCTAGGAACTTGAGTGTGGACATCGGTGGGCATTGTCTAACCTGTATGGTGGATAAGGCTTCATCCCTATGGCATCTCGATGCATGTCGGTGCTACCGGCATTCTTAGGTAGCTACCGACATGCTTAAGTAGCTACCTAGTGCTACCCGACATGCTTAGGTAGCTACCCGACATGCGTAGATAGTCACCTAGCATGCACGGAGATCTCCCGGCATGCTTAAGTAGCTACCTAGTGCATGCCGCATGCTATCTTCACATGCTGGTGCATGCGGGTAGTTATTGGCATACTTAGGTGCCTATCACCATACATTGGGAGATACCAGTGCACGTTGCTAGCTACTAGCATGCTTAGGTAGCACACGCCATGTATTCGGTAGCTACCTAAGAATTTCGGGAGCTCTTAGTGCATACCACGTAGCTACCTAAGCACTAGGAGCACCTGGCATGCATCGATAGGAGCCCCTGGGAGCTCCCACTGCATGCCAATAGCTACCACCATGCACTGACGAGATAGCACCCGCATTGGGAGCTCCCACTGCATGTGCCAATAGCTACCACCATGCACTGACGAGATAGCACCCGACATGCATTGGGAGCTCTCGGTGCAATCGGCATGCTTGGGTGGCACCCAACATGCATTGGGAGGTCGCATCTGGATGCATGCCATTAGCTACCAGCGTGCTTAGGTAGCACCCGATCAAAGCTCCCAAGTACGATGCCGGTAGCTACCCCTTATGCTTTAAGTTGACATGAGTCCATTGACATATACTCCATCCATGATGAGAATTGTAATTGTACATATCAATGGTTTCAAGGACGAAACCTTCTGGGTGGGGATGGTTTGTAATAAAGTGAAATAGTCTCATAAGAATAATGGGCCCAAGGCCAATTGACCATGTCCATGGTTAACACTTATGATAGTGTGAAAGAGGGGTCATGTATATAGGCCACATACACCATATTTTTGGTACCTTTTTGATAATCAAGAATACACAAGTCTCTTACTTTCTCTTCTTGCTCTAAACCTAGGCTAATGATCCTAACCTAGGCTAATTAGGCTAAATCTAGGTTAATCTAGTTGCCACTTTCTTTCATAACTCAAGCACTAAAGCTTCTTCACACACTAAGTAAGTGTAAAACAACTGAAATTCCTCTAGCACATGTGCTAATACAATCGCAATGCTATGCACTAGCGTGCATAAATAATATGTACAATCATTTGACACATGGCTAACAAAATAACTCATACGAAATAATAACAATCCGACAGATGATATAGACAAGATCCTCCATGTGCAACACATGCAGTGCTCATCACGTATCTCACAAACCTAAACATATTAGTTATTCCAATTGATTGTTATCACAACGATTAATCACAATATGAAACATTGATAGTAGGCACAAACACAACATGCGTTCAGCACATGTTACACTACAATTGAGAGTATCATTTTACACATTATCTAGCATGGCATATCTTATCACTTGTTGCACTTCGATGAGTGTATCACTATATGCATCATCTAGCATGGCATGTCGTTTGCATAAATCACTTGTTACACTTCGATCGTGTGCAATTGTCTAGCAATCATAGTCCACTTGTTTCACTTTGATAACACAGAGTCGACAAGCATGGCGCTTCTCGTTACACTCTTTAATTATAGCATACACCCGTCAAAGCATGGTCTCAATCTATACCAATAATACTAGGTAACTAGTATTTAATGTGGGGTCACCAAACTTGTCATGTTTCTCTTTCATCCATCTATGTAAGCGTGCTTTCTTACCGAAAACGTAGCCTCATCAAATTCATCCAAACTAGGAGATTTATGTGATGGAAGTGTGCTTTTTTACAACACTACTTGTAAAAAAACATTTAAAAGGGCCTAGGAGGTGCATGACAAAATTGTGCACCTAATCCTCGAGCGTGGAACCTTTCTTGGGGCTTTTTACATGGCACAACAACATTTTGCATGCAAAAGAAAGGCTTCATTTTGTAGAATCCTTGAAGGGTTGCATTTCCAAATTTGAACCTTGAAGGGTTGCATTTCCTAATCCTCGAGCGTGGAACCTTTCTTGGGGCTTTTTACATGGCACAACAACATTTTGCATGCAAAAGAAAGGCTTCATTTTGTAGAATCCTTGAAGGGTTGCATTTCCAAATTTGAAGTTAAAAAAAATAAAAATGCTAGTCCCCTTCACCGCAGATGTATGTTGATGAGGACGGGCATTCAAACGTTAGTTGAGCTTTAAAGGGGTAAGTTGAAGTGATGCACTCACCACCACCACCGTTATGGAAAAGCCGCGTGAAGGACAATGCAATATTGAATGAGCTGAAGGCCTATAGAGCACGGCAGCCAGCTACACACACACATAGACACACACACACACACACATTTTTTTGAGTTTGTTTTTGCGATGCACTCACCGACCACCACCGTTTTGTAGGACAATGCAATATTGAATGAGCTGAAGTCCTGTAGAGCACGGCAGTGTGTTGGCATGTCTTTATATATTGCCGCCTCCCCTCATTTTGATAATTACAGCAACAACCAGCTACGCGCACACACACACACACACATTTTTTTGAGTTTGTTTTTGCGAGAGGATGGGGCACCATCGGCATCGCCACCACCCATGTTCGCCACCACCTTGCCCACCCCCTCCATGTCCTCCACGATATTGCCCACCCCCCTCCATGTCCTCCCACATCTTGCCCACCCCCCTCCATGTCCTCCCACATCTTGCCCACCCCCTACATTGGGAGATACCAGTGTACGTTGCTAGCTACTAGCATGCTTAGGTAGCATACGCCATGTATTCGGTAGCTACCTAAGAATTTGGGAGCTCTCATCAGTGCATACCACGTAGCTACCTAAGCACTAGGAGCACCTCTAGCATGCATTGACGGGAGCACCTGCTGGCATGCACATTGGGAGCTCCCAGTGCATGCCCGGTAGCTACCACCATGCACCGGTAGCTTGGGTAGCACCCGACATGCATTGGGAGCTCTCGGTGCAACCGCCATACTTGGGTAGCACCCGACATGCATTGGGAGCTCTCGGTGCAACCGTCATGCTTGGGTAGAACCCAACATGCATTGGGAGGTCGCGTCTGGATGCATGCCATTAGCTACCGGCGTGCTTAGGTAGCACCCACACCGGTAGCTACGTAACTACTTTGGTAGAACCTACCATGCATTGGGAGCTCTTGGTGCATGCCGGTACTAACCGGCCTTCTTAGGCAGCACCCCTTATGCATTGGGACCTCCCAATGCATATTGGTAGCTATCTGCCTACTTAGGTAGCACCTATCATGCATTGGGAGCTCCCAATGCATATGCCAATAGCTACCTACATGCTTAGGTTGTACCAGCATGCTTAGGTATCATCCAACATGTATCGAGAGCTATCGACATGCACATCGAGACCTCTGAATGCATGTCGTAACCCACCAGTAGCACCTAGCATGCATTGGGAGCTCCCAATGCATGCCAGTAGTATAGCTACCAGCATACTTAGGTAGTACCCAACATGTATTCGGAGCACCCGACATGCATTGGGATCTCCTAGTGCATGGCTGTATCGGCATGCATTGGGAGCTCCTGGCACATGCCGGTAGCTACAGGCATGCTTTAGTGGTACCCTAGCGTGCATTTTGGGAACTCAAGGTGCATGTTGTGGAAGGCTTCGTTGTTACAGCTTAGTTATCTATGTTTGTGTTTATTGTTAAACATGTGGTTTAAGACCAATAAACATTCATCTCAGCTATTGAGAAGTAGGTGTGAGATAGTTACCAGCTATTATGCAGATGTTAAGCACTAGTTCACATTTAGTAAGCATTCCTCTTAGTGTGTGTGAAGTAGGTACGAGCTGTTGAAATATACAAGTGAATAGGGTGTGTAAGGGAATAAGCCCTTGGTTAGAGGCTGTAAAAGAGGATGTGTAAATGTGAAAGAACTTGTGAAAAGGTGAGAAGAATCTACTAGGAGAGAATAAAGGGTAGCATGAGAAGATTTAGGAAGTGTGGAGATATTCTAGGAAAAGTGAAGAGGTGGAGAGAATCAAGCAAAAGAGGTGGAGTGAATCAAGGAGAAATCAGTGGGATTAGATGCTTGGATGTAAACTCTATAAATTGAGGCATTGGCCTAATGAGAATTTGCTGGTTTTTTATTATCCATGCCTACTTTAGGCTATTTGTTAATTACTTACTAATTACATCTTAATCACTTTGTTAATGATGTTGATTCTAGTATTTGATCCACCATAGCTCATCACATTGCTCTAATTTCAACATGGTATCAGAGCCATGCCTAGAATCCATCAGGTTTATGAGCCCATTATTTAATTAATTAGGATTAGTAGATAATAAAAAATTAATCAAAATTTTAGTTAGTTTTCAACTCACCTCTGTACCCCCAGCTGGTGGAGGAGCTCTAGCTCTTTGCACACTCAACCATTGCCCAAACCCTTCTAGCCCAAGATAGCCAACCCATAGGATCCCTAGCCAAGCCAATCACAAGTGCAAACCGCCGACGCATGAGGAAGAAATCACGATTTTCTACAGCGCAGGTTGATGAATTTGTAGATCTTGTCCACTTCAAATCAAATTGACCTAATTCCTCTTAGTCCCGGGGGTTTTCAAGCATGCTCTACAAGCTGGTGAAGACAGAATTCAATTTCATCAAATCTACAGTGAGATCCAAGCTCTTCATAATCTGCAGGTGACTTTGGTAAAACAGAGATTAAGCTTTCAATATTTGGTCAAATCTTGTGTTTCTTGGCTTAATCCTCTACTAGACTCATTATTGATGGCCTTGAAAGCATTTGCGCTCATTTGAAGTCTAAGGCACCAGATCTAGACTCCCCGCATACTCTATTTTTTGTACACAAAACAGTGGATTAATTTACTAATCAGTGATTAATCAGTACTAATCACTATATTTTGGTACAATTGAGGGTTCAAATTAACCATTAGGTATCTGATATAGATCCCTATAACTTAAGATTGCAATTCGGAGTTGATTTGGTATGCTCAACCATTCCGTACAAATTGGTTACCCTTGATTTAATGTAATTTCTGGTAAAATTGTGCTGATAAATTTGTGATAATCATCATTTTGCATTTAACCCTTGGTTAATTCCTGTAAATCTCACTCAAATTCAAGACTATTCATAGCCAGAGTTGCATTTGGGAATGTGCATTAGAATGAATGCTATATGCATTATGTATTGGGCACATTGCATCAGTGTAAAAATGGGATCAGACACTGCCCTTGTCCAAAATAAGGCAAGAGGTAAGACCTCCTGCATAAATTTGGGTTTGCATTGCATAATGATACAAGATAAACATCAAAAGCCCAAAGGAGCTGTCAACAAAACATTTAAACATGTTACTCACATGGAGCAAGAAGACCTGAGACGGACAAGCTCATGGCCCCAGCCATGAAAGAAGAAGAACATCCACACCAAGAAGATCTAAAGGAAGACATGGACATGAGAAGAGAAGCTTCCCCCCCAAGAAGACTGAAAGAAGAGACGGACGCGTGGAGAGAAGCTGCCACAACAAGGACACTGAAGACAAGAGAAGATGTGAGGCTCCAAAGAGTGAGGAGCCATGTGAAAATCTCTGAGAGAGAGAGAGAGAGAGACCCCACAACCCAATGTAACCTGTCCCAACAAAGTAAAACCACCTCTGAGACCGATGATGTAGGCCACGTGGTAGATGTATGTGTGAGCACTTTAGTCAAGGTCGCGGGCAACTATAGTAAGCCTTGGACACATAGAGAGAGAGAGTGTTAAGGACTATGAGTTTAGGGACTTGAGGCACTAGTCACGCAGGCTATCAAGTAAGAGAGAAACTTGGTATAGGGTCTAGGTGTGCTAAGATAACTTGAGGGGAGGTGTGCTAGACATTAGTCGGTAGACTATCAAGTAAGGAGGGAAACTTGTAATAGGGTCTAGGTGTTCTAGGAGTATTCACTTGAGGGGAGGTGTTGAAATATACAAGTAAATAGGGTGTGTGTAGGAACAAGCCCTTGGTTAGAGGTTGTAAAAGAGGATGTGTAAATGTGAAAGAACCTGTGAAAAGGTGAGAAGAATCTACTGGGAGAGAATAAAGGGTAGCATGAGAAGATTTAGGAAGTGTGGAGATATTCTGGGAAAAGTGAAGAGGTGGAGAGAATCAAGCAAAAGAGGTGGAGATATTCTGGGAGAGGTGGAGTGAATCAAGGAGAAATCAGTGGGATTAGATGCTTGGATGTAAACTCTATAAATTGAGGCATTGGCCTAATGAGAATCTGCTGGTTTTTTATTATCCATGCCTACATTAAGCTATTTGCTAATTACTCACTAATTATATCTTAATTATTTACGAATCACTTTGTTAATGATATTAATTCGAGTATTTGATCCACCATAGCTCATCACATTGCTCTAATTTCAACACGAGCTAGCTCTGCCAGTAGCTCGGGAGCTGCATGCATTAACATCTACTGGCATGCTTAGTTACCACCCGACATACATTGGGAGCTCTCGGTACATGGCAATAGCTATTGTCATACATTGGTCCCAACATGCATTGGGAGCTTGCATGCCGGTGGCTACATGCATGCATCGAGAGCGAGTGCTACCAATGCATTGACAGCCACCCACCAGCATGCATTAATAGCTCTATTGGTATGCATTGACATATCTACTAGCATACTTAGATAGCATCGGGCACGCATTGCTTAGGTAGGCTTCGGCATATATCCGGAGCTACCAATATGCATCCTGCGCATGCATTGAGAGATCTTGGTGCACCCAGTAGATATCAACATGCTTGGGTTGTTGATTGGTGTGCACACCCCTTAGAATTACTAGCATAAGCTTAAGCTAATGAGTTGTAGGATTTGGACATTAAAACAAGAAGTGGTTACAAGAGGGTAGTGGGGAGTTACAATCTTGTGGAGGTTATGCGAGCCCAATAGTCACATGGTTGGATGGCTATATAAATCCCCTCTTGTATGAAAATTGTACATGACTCTTGTATGCAAATTATATACAAGATAATGGATATGGAATTCACCATGATGTTTTGCTCGTATCTTTATCTTGTATCTTTTATCTTGTTCCTAATCCATGTCTCTTACACCAAGCTCATGTGTACGTGTGTACTCCATGGCTGCGTGTGTAGGAGCATGTGTTTTCCCTCATGTTAGCTAGGCTATGCTAACATGGGTAGCACACGGCATACATTGGGAGCTCTCGTTGACGCATGCCACTACCGACATACTTAGGTTGTCTATTTATGTTTAGGTAGCATTTTGCATCATGCATCTATGGGAGCTACTAGGAGCCCTTGTTGCGCACGATGGGTCTACCGGTGCACGCATGCCATCAGAAGATCCCAATGCATGCCGGTAGCTATCAGCATGCACCAGTAGCATCCAACATGCATTGGGAGCCCTCGGTACATACCAGTAGCTACTGACATGCACTAGTACCACCTGGTGTATGCATTGGGAGCTCGTGGTTCATGCTAGTAGCTACCAGAATTGTTAGGTAGCACCCAACATGGGAGCTCTTGGTGAAAGCCGACAGCTTGCTTAGGTAGCACCCGATAGCAATCAACCTGCTTAGGTAGCACCCAACATGAATTGGGAGCTCTTGGTGCATGCCGACAACTACCGGCATTCTTAGGTAGCACCCGACATGCATTGGGAGCTCTTGGTGAAATCCGGTAGCAACCATCCTACTTAGGTAGCACCCTACATGCATTGGGAGCTCCTAGTGCATGCTCAGAGCTACCTACATGCTTAGGTTGTACCGGCATGCTTAGATAGAATCCGAGCTACCAACATACACCGAGAACTCCTAATGCATGTGGGTAGCCATCGGTAGCACCCAACATGCATTGGGAGATCCCAGTGCATGCATTAGATGACCATTAATAGCCACACTGGTAGTACCCGGCATGCATTGGGAGCTCCCGATGCATGCTGGTAGAAATCAACATGCATAGAGGTATCTACTGGCATGCATTGGGAGCTCTTGGTGCATGCCCGTAGCTAGCGGCATGCATTGGGAGCTCCCAAGATTCATTGAGAGCTTCCGGTGCAATGGGGCCATCGGTAGTAGCATCCGACATGCATAGGGAGTTGTTGATGCATGCCAGTAGATACTTGCATCCTTAGGTATGAACTGGGAGCTCCCTATGCATGCTGGTAGCCTACTGGCATGTTTAGGTTATACCGACATGCATTGGGAGAACTATCGGCATGCACTGGGAGCTCCCAATGCATACATGTAGGTATGGGTAAGTGATCTGTAACATCAAAATCATCAAAAATAGGGTTGTTGTAAACTACTTCTCCCATGCCTCTTCTACAACCTAGACCATGGTTGTAGATGGGTCCAGACACCTTGGTTTTGCATAAGGTCTAAACCTAGTGATAGTCCAATATATCTACTAGACTCTGGTGATGTCAGCTTGCCAATAGCACGATTATTCTGGTTGGGCGGACTTGGTGAAAATGATAGCTTTGTTTATTGTGCACTACTTGTAACTTGTCCTGCGCTTCGCTGAACGTATTGGCATGTGGATGTCATAAAAAATAGGGTTGTTGTAAACTACAGCCCCCATGCCTCTGCTGCCACCTAGACCACGACTATAGATGGGTCCAAACACCTTGGGTTTGACCTTGTGATGATAGTCCAATAGGTCTACTAGACTCTCATGATGTTATCTTGCCAATAGCACTCTTATTCTGGTTGTGCTGACCTGGTGAAAATGACAACTTTGTGTGTTGAACACTACTTGTAGCTTACCCTATTGCTCACTGTTTTGACCTATCCTAGTGACACCCACATGTCCAAACTCTTCAAAACTTGAAGGCTCACTTGCATACTTATTGGTGGGTGTACTTATCCTAGTATCAAAAATCATGTGTATGTCATCTTCTATAACCCCCCATGAGCCTCCATGCCTCTGTTGCCACCTAGACCATGGTTGTAGATGGTTCGAGACACCTTGGTTTTGTTTTGACCTGGTGATAGTTCAATATATCTACTAGACCCTCATGATGTGAGCTTTCCAATAGCACTCCTCTTCTGGTTGTGCAGACCAGGTGAAAATGATAACTTTGTGTGTTGTACACTACTTGTAGCTTACCTTGTTGCTCACGTTTTTGACCTATCTCAGTGGGACCCACATGTCCAAACTCGTCAGAACTTGATGGCTTACCTATATACACATTGGGTGTAAACTTCTCAGTATCAAAAACCACGTGGAGATCATATGTAACATCAAAATCATCAAAAACAAGGTTGCCTATAAAACTGCAGTCCATTTGCCTCTGCCACCACCTGGACCATGGCTATAACAAAAAAATTCAAAAAGCTATGCAAAATATTTACTAGCCAAAATAGAAAATTATAAGCTTGAAACTGAAAATTCTTAAATAGTCTTGTCTACAAACTACTTTCCCCCTTCATCAGCTCTACAACTTCTTCTCAATTTTAGAAACTTTTTCCACTTTATCGGCTCCATTTTCTTCATTCTCAGCATCCTTCATATCTAAATCAAAGATAAATTCTGAATTACTTTGCTCATTTTCTATAGATCTATTATTGTATCAAATTCTTTTAAAAAATCCGCCTTTGTATCCTGTTTCTTTACCAACTCATTTTCTGACATCACTCTAGTTGGCATAGAGAATGGAAACTCCTCTACAAAAATATGTTCAATTCTATCAATGCAATTGTTTGTTTTCCTCTGATTTTCTTTTGCACTTTGATGCAAAATATCCCAAAAATTTTGGATTTGTGTTCTTCAAATGGAACCAGCTTCTCTTCACTCATACTAATATATGCTTGCACGTCTGCATCACATTTGGGAAAACCTATTGTTCCACTCTAACTGATGATTTCCTATTTCTTTTGTAAATTAGCAATCTATAATTTCAACTAAGAGACCACAATCCTGAGCAAATTTCCCTCCCCCTTTATAAATAGAGCATCATAAGACTTTTCGATATACTCCATTAGGCTATCTTTGTCTTCATTCCATAAATTTTTGCCCGCTTGGAATAAAATATTCTTAAAAACATGAAGATGTAATTTTGACATAAGTACACCCTACACATCAACATAATTTTAACTGCTCTCTCAATTTAAATACATGCCAATAGCTACAATAGCTATTGGTGTGCTTAGGTAGCACCCTGCATGTATTCCGAGCTCCCACTGCATGATGTCGGTAGCTACTAGCGTGCTTAGGTAGTACTCAACATGAATTGGGAGCTTTAGGTGCATACCAGCATGCAGTGGTAGAAACCCACATGCATCGGGAGCTCGAGCTCCCAATACATGAGGGTAGCTACCGGCATGCACCGATAGTACCAGGCATGCACTGATAGCTATCGACATGCTTAGGTAGCACCCCGCATCATGAATTGGGAGCTCCTATGCATGCTTAGGTTGTACCAGCATGCTTAGGTAGCATCGGGCGCTACCAGTATGCACTCGGAGCTCCCAATGCGTGCATGTACCACCCGACATACAGTGCAAGCTCCTCGTGCATGCCGATAGCTATGGGCATGCTTTAGTAGCACCGAGCATGCTTAGGTATACATTGCGAGCTACTAACATTTACTGGGAGCTCCCAATGTATGCTAGTAGCCACCAACAACACTCGGCATGCATTGGGAGCTCTTGATGCATGCCGGTAGCTACGAACATTCTTAGGTAGCACTTGGCATGCATTGGGAGAACCCGACATGCATTCAGAGCTCCTGGTGCATGCAAGTAGCCTCAGGAATGTTTAGGTTGTATTGGGATGCATCAAGAGCTACCAGCATTAACCGGGAGCTTCCAATGCAAGCAGGTAGCTACCAACATGTACTCGTAGCACCCGCCGACATACACTAATAGCTACTAGCATTCTTAGGTAGCACCCCACCTTGCATGAATTTGGAGCTCTCGATGCATGCTTAGGTATGCATCCAGAGTTAGCAACATGCACTTGGAGCCCCCAATGCAGCCCCCAATAGCAGCCCTCAATAGCATGCCAGTATGCATTGGAAGCTCCTGATGCATGTCGATTGCATTGGGAGCTCCCAGTGCGCGCATGCTGGTAGCTATGCACATGCACCCAACATACATTGGGAACTCCCAGTGCATGCCGATAAGCTGCTCGCATGCTTAAGTTATATGTGTTTCTATTTATTATTAAGCATGCATTGGGAGCTATCGGTATGCATTGATAGCTCTACTGGCATGCTTAGGTAGCACCCTACATGCATTGAAAGCTACCAACATGCTTAGACAGAATCCGACATGCCTCGGGAAGCTACTAGCATTTGCCCTACATGCATTGAGAGCTCCTAGTGCACTCAGTAGCTCCTAGTGCACTCAGTAGCTATGGGCATGCTTGGGTAGCACCCGTCTACATTGGGAGCTCTTGCTGGCTATGGACATGCTTAGGTTGTACTAGCACGCTTAGGTAGCATACCTGACATGCATCAGGAGCTACCGAATGCATGGAGAGATGCCAATGCATTCCAGTAGCCACTAGTAGTATCCAAAATGTAGTGGGAGCTCCCAATGCATGCCGGTAGCCTACCGGCATTCTTAGGTAGCACACGTGGCATGCATTGGGATCACCTAACATGCATTGGGAGCTCTCTTTGCATACCAACAAGCTTAGGATGTAACGGCATGCATCGGAAGCTCCCAATGCATGCAGGTAGCACTCGGCATGCACTGAGATATCAACATGCTTAGGTAGCGCTTGGCATGCATTGGGAGCTCCCGATGCATGCTTAGGTTATACTAGCATTCTTAGGTAGTATCTGGCATGCATTGGAAGCTACTAGCATGCACTCAGATCTCCCAATGCATGTCAGTACCACTCAACATGCATTGGGAGCTCCCAGTGCATGCTGGTAACTACATGCATGCTTCAATAGCACACCCAACATGAATTTGGAGCTTTTGGTGCATACTTAGGTTGTACCTGGTATGCTTAGGTATGCGTCACGAGCTACCAACATGCATCGAGAGCTCCAATGCATGTCAAGAGCACCCAACATGCATTGGGAGCTTAGGGTGCATGCCAGTAGCTATCAGCATGCTTCAATAGCACCCGGGAGCTACTAGCATGCACCGCGAGCTGCCAATGCATGCCAACTATTGGCATGCATTGGGAGCTCAAGGTGTATGCCGCTAGCTCTATCGGCATGCTTTAATAGCACCTAGGAGCTACTCGCATGCACCAGGAGCTCACAATGCATGCTAATAGCTACAATAGCTATCAATGTGCTTAAGTAGCACCTTGCATGCATTTGGAGCTCCCACTGCATGTCGGTAGCTACTAGCGTGCTTAGGTAGTACTCAACATGCATTGGGAGCTACCACGAGCTCCCAATACATGAGGGTAGCTATTGGCACGCACGGATACTACCAGGCATGCACTGATAGCTACCAACATGCTTAGGTAGCAGCTTGCGTCACTACAAGACAATGCTGCCATACACGCGTTTCATACACGCGATAAATTACGAACGCGTGTATGGTCGCGCCTGTATTTGAATAGAATCGGGCGCGTGTATTTTTGCATTTAAATTCGCGTGTATATTTGCATTAATAAACGCGTGTATAAAAGCGTCTATATACACGCAGTAATACACGCACCTATACACGATAATATTCACGGGGTAATACTCGCTATTATACACGGATAAATACACGCTACTATACACGGATTAATACACGCATGGCAGAGAAAAACTGAAAAAAAACTGAATTCCTTTACAAAATTAAAAACTATTTTCCTTAAACCATCTCATAGTACATTACAGTATACATCATTACACAATCCCACTACATGCATTTACAACAATGAAATATATTCAAGAATAAATCATATTGCATATGAGATGATGGAAATGTCATCAATTTAGAACATACAGTGACGGATTGGTTAGGGTTCGATCTCATCTTCAATAAGATCCATCCTTGCCAAACGATCAACATCAATATCCATTTGATCAATTGGTAAGGCTACGATTAAATTTATTCCACTATCGATATTCTGTACTCCATTGATAATGGTATCGATGTCCTGATCATCCTCATCAACATCACCATCATCCTCAATGGTAGGGTCATTCTCATGATCATGAGAAATGGCATGCTCATCCTCATTATCACGATCATCTCTTATTTCTTGATCATCAATCACAACATCTTCAATGGCATGTTCGACGTCATCTTCATTGCGGCTTGTTACATCCTCCATATGCTCCATATCAGTGAATGTATTATACATCACTTTGGAACGTGGTGCAATAGGGATGACGTACCACCATTTGATGTCATGCACCATTGGTAGATAGATAACCTACTCAAATACACACAGTACAGTAATTAATTAGCATATCAAAAGTCAAGGGGTACGCGAGCTTAGATATATATGTACATGAAACACATTAGTAAAAAAATGCATACCTGCTCACATTGTTGTGGCAATACGAGCCTATCTTTCTTTGTTTGCCAGAACTTTGTAGAGTCAATAGTTACATATCCACTTGCATGGCGTTTTATCGTTGCATCAGGCCCTTTTTCCACCACGTTCATTTGCCATTTGACATCCAAAACATACACAAAGAAGCGACGAAAGTCAAGCCTAAATATGTCTTGGATTATGCCACAATAATCATCCATTTTTCCATTAGCTCCCTCAAAGCTACTAATGACACCGCAATCTTGTGTATTTCTCTTTTCATCAATTCTTTGTGTTCGAAAATGCTTGCCTTCACACCATATAGCATTGAACATAGTGCACTGGACCAAAATAGAAACAATATTTGTGTAAGCAATGTGAATAAATATTAAAAGAAAATCACTTACAACTAATGCAAAACATTAGTTCTATGTACCTTTGACATGCATCCTCGTGCATACTCCCATTCTTCCGCCGTGATATGCAGCCCCTCGTCACTCTCTGCTCTCTCCATTTCCTCATGCAACCAATCAACATGGATATCATTCGGAAGTGTTGCTAGATGCTTAGGGTACGCCTTCCGAGAGCCATGTTGCCTCCGAAAGAGAGCTCTTTCTGCTTGCCTTTTTGTCTTTGCATCCTCATATCTTGTAACCCATCTGCTCATCACATCACTATTAAGGATACAAGTGAAATTGAGATCATCAATCAACGTTCTGTCAATTACTTTACTCTGTCCTTTTCCTTGAGGCACAATAGAGGTCATCCTCAAGTCCTCTTCATTGCTCCATAGTCGTGGCAAAGAGCTGTCCACCTGACCAAGAAATTCTGAAATATATACAAGCGACTCTTGTATCAACCAACCCTCGGCCATGCTTCCTTCAGGCCTTGCACTTTGCCTCACAAAGTCTTTTAAGGTCTTCATGAAGCGCTCTAGGAAGAACATCCAACGTGCATGCACAGTACCACATAAAGCAATTTCGTCCACTAAATGCACAATGAGATGTAGTTGACTTGTGAGAATGGTTCGCGGAAAAGTCTCCTCTACCAAACAAACCACCTCCACTGCCATAACACGCGCATCATCCAACGTGGCTGGATCAATTGCTTTGGAACTAACATATCTGAAAAATAAATAAATAGTACGTTATACCTCATGCACGTTCATTTTGCAAGGTATAATGAAGGGTGATCTGAGCATGGGTTTTACATACCTCACAAGCTCGCCCATCTTATAAATACATTTTTTCAAACTCTTATTCGCACAATGGTCGATGCTAGTAGGTAGTATGAACTGCGCACATAAGAGCACATTTATGGTTTATGGCATTACAAAATTTAATTTCAACGTACGTACAAGACTTGGAAAACACTTACTTGAAGCATCTTGTGCCAATCGTGGGACTTCAACCCATATAGTTGCTCAACGCCTCTTTTCTTAGTGGTTGTAAAGGCTCCCTTCAATGATCTCATGCATCCAGTGGGAGTACGCAAAGTGGTGATGGCCTGCTTTACCTGCTTCTCCTCTTTCTTTGATATAATCCATGGTGCAGGCGGAAGACGAACGTGCCCACCCACCTCTCGTGGCCAAGCTTGACGCATACGTCCTGCGACCCGCAAGTCCTCACGTACGCTAACATTGTCTCGTTTACCAGTAATATGTTCCCAAATACCAGATCCCACATTCTTGAAGATGTGCATGGGATCAAGAAGATGGTTGATCTTAAGATGGGTCCAATATGGCAGCCGGAAAAAAATGGAGTACCTGCACAAGGGATTGCTCTATGTGACCTTTAATCCAATTAGAGACTACACAAAACAAGATTGAAAAAACATCACTATACCTGTTCATGCCATCTGGAGGAAGAATAGTTGTAGACTCCCAAATACGCTTCCAATCTTTTGCACGAAGTGTTTGTGGAGGAATGTTACTCTTACTAGCAACATATTTAGGATGATCTGAGGGGAGAAATCGATGATGATTATCGAATATAGTCTTACACAAACCATCAGCATACTCATGTACTAACGAAGGGCCACAAACAGGACATGCATGTTTACCCGATGTTTTCAAACCTGTTAAAATATAAATAAAAGTTAGAATAATAAAGTCAAACCGTCTAATTAATATATATAGCCAATAGTAATAGAGTAGGGAGGTAATTAGACGTCTTACCAGAACAATCGCTGTATCCTGGAAAGTCATGCATTGTCCACATCAACACTGCTTTTAAGTCGAAGTGTCGAGAGGAGGGAGGCCTACTAATGTCCACCACCGCAACACCTCTCCATAGTTCCTCCAACTCATCAATCAGTGGTTCAAGATAAACATCCATATGCTTGACTTTATGTTTCCCTGGAATTAGAAGGGATAACATAAGATGTCCCTTCTTGATCGCCATTGATGGTGGAAGGTTATAATTCACCAGCACAACTGACCACACGCTGTACGCGGTGCTTTTGAAACCAAATGGATTCACTCCATCCATACCGAGGCCAAGTCTCAAGTTTCTGGGCTCTGTTTTAAAGCTGGGCCACTCATCTTCAATATGCTTCCAAGCAGGAGTGTCTGCGGGAATTCTCCACATGCCATCATCCGATCGATGTGAGGAATGCCATGACATGAGCTCTGCTATAGATTTGCACTTGAACATGTGTTTGATGCGAGGAATTATAGGAAAGTGTCGCAAGACTTTACGAGGTACATCAAAACTCTTCATATCTGTTCTGTACCTTGCTTCACCACAAGTGGGACATGTCAGAGCCTCCTTATGCGTCCCACGAAAGAGAATGCAATCATTGACGCATGCATGTATTTTATCATAATCCAGTCCTCCAAGAGATGTCACATAGCGCCTCGCTATGTCTCTTGAGGTGGGCAGTCTATTTTCCTTTGGAAGCATATTTGACAATAGCCTGCATCCAATATCATCAATTATAATTAGTCTTAAATCCTAAACCTTAAACCACTAATTCAAATTTATAAGTTAGAATGCTTACTTCAACAATGCGTCAAGACTTGCATTGCTCCATCCATAAACTGTTTGTATATTAAGTAGTTCAAGGGAAGCACGTAAAACTGAGAATGTGCACCCTTCAAACACCGGTGTCGATGAAGCTTTATAAAGATGCTCTTGTTCCATATCATCGTCGTCCATACCTTTGGGATCATCCTTAAAAAGATTTCGCACCATATCATCAAGCACCTCCTCTTCCACAACTTCGTGAGGTGCAGGGCTATTGTCGTCCCTTTCCCACTCATCTCTGACATTAGATCCCGAAGCTCCAGCATCATCTCGTCGACGCTTTACGTGCTCTCGTCGCGCGTAGGGTACCATGTTAGGGTGTGGTACTGCATCCTGCTTCAATTTATCAAATTATATGTTACAACTCTATTAATTTAATTTGGATACCATGAGTCATTTGAATACCATCAATTTACATCTACTCACCTCCAAACCTGTTTGATTCCATTCTCCATACATGGAGATATGATTCAAGGTAATTCGACGTGCTCGTACAATGCATCCTTGACATCGATTACACATACATTTGATCCGTTGTCCCAACCACACATCGCGATTACGATGACGCATTGTCTCATCTTCCTCAGAACTGCTTGAAGAGGTTGATGACATCCTGTGTACAAATCAGAAAACACAAACTCATTATATATTTTTAATGAAAGCACAAAAACGCGTGTATTCACGCGGCTATCTCCTACAATTTGCGTGTATAAACGCGGCGACTTCCTAAAAAACGCGTGTATTCACGCGGCTAATATCTGCAAAACGCGTGTATAAACGCAGCTACAATCATGTACACGCGAATATACCTGCGTTTATATATGCGAACATAAACGCACCCATAAACGCGGCGGCGTATTTAAACTAAACATAGCCCGCCTTCCCCAAATATAGATTTTGAACTTAGAAATCAACAGTGCGCCTGTTTTCGCCTCTTCCAACAGCAAAGAGGGAGCAGAGAAAGGAGCACACACACGGGAGAAGGAGGGAGCAGAGAAGGAGCAGAGAGGACTCACTTTTTCAGAGGTGAGTCACTTTGTCCTGTGCCTTGTCTCTTTTGTCAGATTTGTTTACTTTGCTCTTTGCTCTTTGGGTTTGTCTTTTTGCACACGATTGGGTTGCTGCATCCTGACAGGGGCGACAATGGCTGGTCCTTTTGTAAGGACATTCTGTTTTTGTCGGGGGGTCGGTCTTTTCGAGAAATTTTTTTCGCAGGTCGCGTGTAAGAACGCGTGTAGGAGCGCGTGTAACCTGTCTGCAGAGTTTTTCCACGCGCATATACACGCGTTTTTTGCCGGGTATATACACGCGTTTTTTGCCGGGTGTATACACGCGTTTCTGCAGACAGAAAACTGCCGCGTTTCAGATTTCAGGGTTTGCAGGCATTTGACTTGTGTAATGACAATGTGTGAGTCAAGAGACAGCCCATGATGTACATGATGATGTTTGTTGCAGGTTCTTTATGGATATTCCAGGTTCTTCATCCGATCCATTTGCGTACAGCAATTGGTTGATGGAGATGATGAATCACTTTGGGCGCCAACCTGGTCCGGTTGAGCTTACAGAGTATATGTATGTCCATCCCCCTCCTTCCCTGCCTGGTGTCTATACCCCTGTCGCGAGTATCCAGGGCACTCCAGTGCCGTCTATTCCTCCGAGTCCGACGAGACGGCATGCAGCTTCTCCTCTTCCACGTCCACCGAGGAGACATACCTCGTCCCAGACACACTCACGTACACCCTCACAGCCACCATCACGTGCTCCCTCAGAGCCACCGTCACGTCAGGGCTCACAGCCACCGTCACGTAGACAATCCCCCAGTCGTGACTCCACCCGCAGCAGTAGGAAGAGTGGGAGTGGGGGAGGATGCGGCGGGTGCTTTGGTGGGGGAGGTGGGGGAGGTGGGGGAGGTAGTAGGGCACGGGGTGAGAGAGGAGATAGAGGGAGAAGAGTTAGAGGAGACAGTTCGGAAGAGGAGGAGATGAGAGAGATGGAGAGAGTGGTTTGCTATGATGTGACGGATAGGGGCGGGATAGTGATGGATGCGAGGGGGAGGGAGGTAATGGAATACATGCGTGGGGTAGTATCAAACTCATATAGAAATTGTTTTATTAAATTTAAAGATCAAAATAGCCGATTAGTTGGGGAGGTGATAGAGGCTGTACACAGTCGGTACCCCAATCCCCCACATGCTACATTCTCGGATGTATGGGGAAGGACGCGAATAAGGGAGATCTTAAGTAATAAAAGATCTCACCTTAAAAAACTCGCGTACGATGACCGGCTAAATGTAGCTGCGGGTGGCTATCCTGCCGAGAAACCTGCCACTGCGCACAAACGCGAGTGGAAGGAGGCAAAGAAACGAGCAGAGGGTGGCGTGAAGAGCAGGCAGCATGTGGAGGCACGACGGATCCAGATGGAGACCGTTGGATCTTCGCATTTCGGATCTGGCGGCGTCGAGTCATGGGAGGCAGAGTTCGTAAGTATCCTGTCACTTTATTTGATTGTTTACTTAATTCATTGATTCTATGAATTGTTTTAATCTTACAAATTGTGTTGATTATGATACAGCGACGGGTTACGGGGAGGAAGCCCACAACCCACGATACTGCGTATGCTCGCCGGCATAGCAGACGTGACACGTGGGCCATCTTCAGAGCCGAGGGACGTATTACGGACGCGCAGTTTGAGTTGGCCATGAGACCATACGGTCGACAGGTACTTGAAAATTCGTAACGAATGGTTTTGGTTTATTGAATTGCATATATATATATATATATACTTATATACTATATATTACTTGAACAGGCACAAGCTGCTGATGATCCACCGGCCGCCGCTGCAGAGGGTGGACGTGAGCACTACTCCTCGGACATTCCGACCGATGCGAGCTCATCTGAGCATGAGGGGAGCACCGAGTCATCATCTGGGTCTGAGTAGTACTCAGATTTGTAGTATCACATTCCATATTTAGGATGTGATTGTATATATTTTTTTGTAAACTCAAGCCATGGGCTACTTCGAGATATGGACTCCCTTGTATACATGTATGAAATTTTGATAGTAATATTGAATTGATTGATCGATAGTATTACATTCATGGCTGTCTTGAATCGTGTAATGACAATGTATGCATTCATGTCGTTCTTGTCTTAATCTCCCTCGTGCATATGTTCTTCGTGGATGGTCTAATGCACCAAAAACCCTAAACCAGAGAGTGCTATTGGGTGCTGGAATGCTGGAACAGTATTCAGGCACCAAATAGCACTCTCTGGATTTTTTTTTTTGCTCTCTGTTCGCGTGTATAAACGCGTCAAAACTGCTAAAACTTGCGTGTATATGCGCGGATACACTGAAAATAACGCGTGTATACACGCGTATAAACTGGCAGTAACGCGTGTATAAGCGCATCTAAATAAAAGAAACGCGTGTAAAGACGCAAGTAAAAACGCGGCTGGGACATTGGAACTGAACAGGATGCGGCTATACACCCGTGTATAACCGCGTCTAATAGAATAAGACGCGTGTATACTGGCGTGTATTAACGCGTCTGAAAAAAAAAACGCGGCTAAACACCCGTGTATACGCGCGTCTGAGAGGCACTGTACACGCGTTTTTACACGCATGTCTCTGGCCGCGAGAATACACGCGCTGATACACGGGCCCGCTACTTTTTTTCACAAGTCATTTTTAGCGGCTAAGAGCGCGGGTATGAGCCCAATTCAAAAAGCTATGCAAAATATTTACTAGCCAAAATAGAAAATTATAAGCTTGAAACTGAAAATTCTTAAATAGTCTTGTCTACAAACTACTTTCCCCCTTCATCAGCTCTACAACTTCTTCTCAATTTTAGAAACTTTTTCCACTTTATCGGCTCCATTTTCTTCATTCTCAGCATCCTTCATATCTAAATCAAAGATAAATTCTGAATTACTTTGCTCATTTTCTATAGATCTATTATTGTATCAAATTCTTTTAAAAAATCCGCCTTTGTATCCTGTTTCTTTACCAACTCATTTTCTGACATCACTCTAGTTGGCATAGAGAATGGAAACTCCTCTACAAAAATATGTTCAATTCTATCAATGCAATTGTTTGTTTTCCTCTGATTTTCTTTTGCACTTTGATGCAAAATATCCCAAAAATTTTGGATTTGTGTTCTTCAAATGGAACCAGCTTCTCTTCACTCATACTAATATATGCTTGCACGTCTGCATCACATTTGGGAAAACCTATTGTTCCACTCTAACTGATGATTTCCTATTTCTTTTGTAAATTAGCAATCTATAATTTCAACTAAGAGACCACAATCCTGAGCAAATTTCCCTCCCCCTTTATAAATAGAGCATCATAAGACTTTTCGATATACTCCATTAGGCTATCTTTGTCTTCATTCCATAAATTTTTGCCCGCTTGGAATAAAATATTCTTAAAAACATGAAGATGTAATTTTGACATAAGTACACCCTACACATCAACATAATTTTAACTGCTCTCTCAATTTAAATACATGCCAATAGCTACAATAGCTATTGGTGTGCTTAGGTAGCACCCTGCATGTATTCCGAGCTCCCACTGCATGATGTCGGTAGCTACTAGCGTGCTTAGGTAGTACTCAACATGAATTGGGAGCTTTAGGTGCATACCAGCATGCAGTGGTAGAAACCCACATGCATCGGGAGCTCGAGCTCCCAATACATGAGGGTAGCTACCGGCATGCACCGATAGTACCAGGCATGCACTGATAGCTATCGACATGCTTAGGTAGCACCCCGCATCATGAATTGGGAGCTCCTATGCATGCTTAGGTTGTACCAGCATGCTTAGGTAGCATCGGGCGCTACCAGTATGCACTCGGAGCTCCCAATGCGTGCATGTACCACCCGACATACAGTGCAAGCTCCTCGTGCATGCCGATAGCTATGGGCATGCTTTAGTAGCACCGAGCATGCTTAGGTATACATTGCGAGCTACTAACATTTACTGGGAGCTCCCAATGTATGCTAGTAGCCACCAACAACACTCGGCATGCATTGGGAGCTCTTGATGCATGCCGGTAGCTACGAACATTCTTAGGTAGCACTTGGCATGCATTGGGAGAACCCGACATGCATTCAGAGCTCCTGGTGCATGCAAGTAGCCTCAGGAATGTTTAGGTTGTACTGGGATGCATCAAGAGCTACCAGCATTAACCGGGAGCTTCCAATGCAAGCAGGTAGCTACCAACATGTACTCGTAGCACCCGCCGACATACACTAATAGCTACTAGCATTCTTAGGTAGCACCCCACCTTGCATGAATTTGGAGCTCTCGATGCATGCTTAGGTATGCATCCAGAGTTAGCAACATGCACTTGGAGCCCCCAATGCAGCCCCCAATAGCAGCCCTCAATAGCATGCCAGTATGCATTGGAAGCTCCTGATGCATGTCGATTGCATTGGGAGCTCCCAGTGCGCGCATGCTGGTAGCTATGCACATGCACCCAACATACATTGGGAACTCCCAGTGCATGCCGATAAGCTGCTCGCATGCTTAAGTTATATGTGTTTCTATTTATTATTAAGCATGCATTGGGAGCTATCGGTATGCATTGATAGCTCTACTGGCATGCTTAGGTAGCACCCTACATGCATTGAAAGCTACCAACATGCTTAGACAGAATCCGACATGCCTCGGGAAGCTACTAGCATTTGCCCTACATGCATTGAGAGCTCCTAGTGCACTCAGTAGCTCCTAGTGCACTCAGTAGCTATGGGCATGCTTGGGTAGCACCCGTCTACATTGGGAGCTCTTGCTGGCTATGGACATGCTTAGGTTGTACTAGCACGCTTAGGTAGCATACCTGACATGCATCAGGAGCTACCGAATGCATGGAGAGATGCCAATGCATTCCAGTAGCCACTAGTAGTATCCAAAATGTAGTGGGAGCTCCCAATGCATGCCGGTAGCCTACCGGCATTCTTAGGTAGCACACGTGGCATGCATTGGGATCACCTAACATGCATTGGGAGCTCTCTTTGCATACCAACAAGCTTAGGATGTAACGGCATGCATCGGAAGCTCCCAATGCATGCAGGTAGCACTCGGCATGCACTGAGATATCAACATGCTTAGGTAGCGCTTGGCATGCATTGGGAGCTCCCGATGCATGCTTAGGTTATACTAGCATTCTTAGGTAGTATCTGGCATGCATTGGAAGCTACTAGCATGCACTCAGATCTCCCAATGCATGTCAGTACCACTCAACATGCATTGGGAGCTCCCAGTGCATGCTGGTAACTACATGCATGCTTCAATAGCACACCCAACATGAATTTGGAGCTTTTGGTGCATACTTAGGTTGTACCTGGTATGCTTAGGTATGCGTCACGAGCTACCAACATGCATCGAGAGCTCCAATGCATGTCAAGAGCACCCAACATGCATTGGGAGCTTAGGGTGCATGCCAGTAGCTATCAGCATGCTTCAATAGCACCCGGGAGCTACTAGCATGCACCGCGAGCTGCCAATGCATGCCAACTATTGGCATGCATTGGGAGCTCAAGGTGTATGCCGCTAGCTCTATCGGCATGCTTTAATAGCACCTAGGAGCTACTCGCATGCACCAGGAGCTCACAATGCATGCTAATAGCTACAATAGCTATCAATGTGCTTAAGTAGCACCTTGCATGCATTTGGAGCTCCCACTGCATGTCGGTAGCTACTAGCGTGCTTAGGTAGTACTCAACATGCATTGGGAGCTACCACGAGCTCCCAATACATGAGGGTAGCTATTGGCACGCACGGATACTACCAGGCATGCACTGATAGCTACCAACATGCTTAGGTAGCAGCTTGCGTGAATTGGCAGCTCCTATGCATGCTTAGGTTGTACCAGCTTGCTTAGGCAACATCCGCGACATGCATCGAGAGCTACCAGTATGCACTCGGATCTCCCAATGCATGTCGATACCAACCCAAAATACATTGCAAGCTCCTCGTGCATGCCGATAGCCATGGGCATGCTTTAGTAGCATCGAGCATGCTTAGGTATGCATCGGGAGCTAGTGGCATGCACTAGGAGCTCCCAATGGATGTTGGTAGCACCCATCATGCATTGGGAGCTTTGGGTTCTTGCCAGTAGTTACCGGCATGCTTCAATAGCACCCAGGAGCTATTGGAATGCATCGGGATCTCCCAATGGAATGCACTGGGAGCTCCCAATGGCATGCACTAGGAGCTTCCAATGCATGCTATAGGTGCTACCTATCCAAGCATGCCGATAGCTACTAGCATGCACTAGGAGCTACCTAAGCATGTTGGTAGCTACTATTGGCATGCACCAGGAGCTTCAATGCATGCTAGCAGCTACCGACATGCTTAGATAGCACCTGCAGCATGCATTGGGAAGAGCTCCCAATGCATGCCAGTAGCTATCAACGTGCTTATGTACGTGCATTGGGAGATCTAGGTTCATGCCAGTAGCTACTAGCCTGCTTGCTACGGCGGTAGCACCCATGGGAGCTCCTCAACCGGCAGCATTTGGCCTACTTAGGACCTTCCAATGTAGCTACCTATCTTCTTAGGTATTCGTATCTTCTCTGATTAAGAAGCTGCCTCCATAGGCTTGAAGGTGATTGTGTGGTATGTAATACTTATACTACAGTTTTGCAGCCAGATTCACGTTATGGGCATGTTTTGGTCTCCGTTTGGTCACTACAAGGTATTTTGGGTAATTTTGGAAAGTTCTAGTAGAGAACTATCTCTAGTCAAAATCTGGTTTTTGCAATGTACCAGCGTATTTCGAGAGTGCAGACAATGTTTGCACATGTATTGTTGATATTGGACACGTATGTACATGTACTCTCATCACATCTAGTGACATACAGGCTGTGCCAAAGTACCACTATAGCAACAATCACACAAAACATACTTATGTGTTTGCACATGTATTGTTGATATTGGACACGTATGTACATGTACTCTCATCACATCTAGTGACATACAGGCTGTGCCAAAGTACCACTATAGCAATAGTCACATAAAACATACTTATGTGTTACAAATTACATTCAGAAATTGTCTATTTGAAGGTTTTCGATTGTTGCAAGCTAATATGTCGAGCAGACTCAATCACATTGTTAGTGAGAATCTGGACAAGAACAACTTCCATGCCTAGAAGTTCAAAATGACCATTTTTTTGATAGGTAAAGGATTTTGAGACTATGTCGAAGGAGACAATGAGGAGCCTCGAGAGTTGTCTGAAGAGAATGCCACTCTAGCAGATATATAGGCATTCGAGGATTAGAATCAGGGTGGAAGGAAAGTTATGTATTGGCTTTTAATCAGTGTCACAGACATAATGATAGGAAACATTCGCATTTGTGTGGGATAATTTCTCGTGGTATGGGACACTAGAATTTATTACACATAGAAGTCTATCATACAATTCGCATTTGTGTGGGATAATTTCTCGTGGTATGGGACACTAGAATTTATTACACATAGAAGTCCTTCATACAATGTCTCTTTTACATGTCTATGATGAATACTTAGTGATATTTATCTGTGACGGATAACTTATCACAAATTGAGTATTGGGTGAGAGTGAATCCAATCAACTGTGACATGCGTGATGCATGTAAGGAATGTGTGAGTTTGATTTTGAGTCAATCCAATCAACTCTTCTCTGAAACTAATTCTTGATGAGGGTAACCCAGTGTGGTATAAGAATCGAGAGTGAATTTGATTATTTAGAGGGTGACCCTAGTTGGTTGTGAGTGAATCCAACCAACCATGACACATGTGGTATACTCTGTGAATACATGTGATGCGTATGAAAACATTGTCAGTGAATCCAATGTAGCAGTTTGATTGTGAGTGAATGTGATCAACTTTTCTGAATTAATTCTTGATAAGGGTGACCCACTATGGTATAAGAATCGAGAGTGATTCTGATTCTCTAGAGGGTGACCCTAGTTGGTTGTGAGTGAGTCCAACCAGTTGTGACACGTATGATACCTATACTCTGTGAATACGTGTAATGTGTATGAAAACATTGTGAGTGAATCCAATGATGGAGTTTGGTTGTGAGTGAATCCAATCAAACTCTAATACATGTGTGACACATGTAAAGATTCTGTCAGTTTGATGTCAATCTGATCAACTCTAAGATACGTGCGATGCGTGTGAGGATATTCGGAGTGAATACAATTAATTATTGTGTGTGAATCCAATATGGGAGTGAATCCAATTAATTATGTAAAGACATTGAGAGTGAATCCAATGTGACTGATTAATGTGTGTTGATAGTTACAACCAAGGATGGTCGTCTCCTAAATCGGGAGAACTGTCATAGAAGTGAGATTTTCAAAATATTTTACTATCCAATTTTTGTTTAAAAAAGGAAGGCTTATAGAGCAAGCTTGGGGAAAAATAGCCATGCATACGTGTCACAACTGGTTGGATTCACTCACAACCAACTAGGGTCACTCTAAAGAGTTAGATTCACTCTAGATTCTTATACCACAGTGGGTCACCCTTATCAAGAATTAATTCAAAAAATTTTATTAGATTCACTCACAATCAAACTGCTACATTGGATTCACTAACAATGTTTTCATACGCGTCACATGTATTCACACAGTATACCACATGTGTCATGGTTGGTTGGATTCACTCACAACCGACTAGGGTCACCCTCTAAATAATCAAATTCACTCTTGATTCTTATACCACACTGGGTTACCCTCATCAAGAATTAGTTTCAGAAGAGTTGATTGGATTGACTCAAAATAAAACTCACACATTCCTTACATGCATCACACATGTCACACAATTGGATTCACTCTCAACCAATACTCAATTTGTGATAAGTTATCAGTCATAGATAAATATCACTAGGTATTCATCATAGACATGTAAAAGAGACATTGTATGAAGGACTTCTATGTGTAATAAATTCTAGTGTCCCATACCACCAGAAATTATCCCACACAAATCTAGAGATAAGTATGCATCGGAATACTCACATGATTAATCTTGTGTCCCATACCACAAGACTAATTTCATAAAGTATAGTTCAAGATGGAAGGGCCAGTTCCTTCGAGAAGTTTTACTTTTAATGCATAAGAACTATCCTTGAAATTTGAAAAAAGTCTTAAATAAATTCATTGCAAAGATAAACAAATGAATATGTTACCCTAAGAGTCGGAGTAATCATCATGGTAGTCTTATTCTTGATCATCATCAAGTCCAAGTGAAATAAAAAATATTAAATTAAACTTGATGATGTAAAAATAAAATCCAAAAGTAAGAGAGTCTTACATTGTTATATTGGTGGCTACAAAATGAAAAGGTTAAGAGAAATAGAGAATTTAAAATAATTTGTGAATAACTAAAAATGTAATTATTTGGTAAAGATGAGGACTTATCGTGTGTAAGTCGAGATGAAAATTGTTGGAAGCTCCATGGTAGAGATCATTGGTATAACCTTCATATTATTCTTACACCACACATAACAACATGCCTACACGCATGCATAAACTCAAGACTATTGTTTTCATAATTACAACATAAACTACTTAAGTAATAATCACATAGCCTAGAGTAATGTTAATCCAGGTTAGGTGTATAATTTGAAAGTCTACCCTAATCACGAGTCTCTGCGGAGATGAGAAAATAACTAAAGGCATGAAATCAAATGATTGGTCAAAAGCATATAACAATGATCGTACTAACCGTTTGACAATAACGCTCGAATTGATCTCATCTCATGATACCACTAGAGTGATCCACACATATATTAACACATCTAGAGTCAACATATTAACGATGAAAGTATAGCACTAGTAATTAAAATAATTCTTTCTTTTTCTCTCTTTTTCTTCTTCTTGTCTCTCTTGTTATTTTTCTTCTTCTTATTCTCTTATCTCTTTTCTTCTTCTTCTTCTCCCTTTTTTTTTCCTTTCTTCTCTCTCCTCTTCTCTCTTCTTCTTCTCCTCTCCTATTTTTCTTCTTTTCCCTTTTCTTCTTCTTCTTCTTCTCCTCCTCTTCTCTCTCTTCTTCTTCTTCTCTGTTTTCTTCTTCTTCTTCTCCTCTTCTCTTCTTTTCCTCCCAAAACCTCTCTTCCGCTACCATGCAGTCTCATCTTAATAGGCAAATTGAGTGAGACTTCCCCCACTAATCTTCTATTATTGCCATGCATATATCCTCATTAATCCTAGGCACCTCTCAAACACCTTCTCTCTACTTTCGACTCCCTTGTCGCGTCAAGAGAAGACTCCTCTCGGACCCCTTTCTTACCTCTCAAACACCTTCTCTCTACTTTCGACTCCCTTGTCGCATCAAGAGAAGACTCCTCTCGGACCCCTTTCTTACCGCGTAATACCTTCCGGTTTAGGGTTTCTTTGCCCCTCATAGACTTTATCTCTTCTTCTTCTTCTGTGCCGGATTTTTTGTGACCAGGCAACCAACAATCTCTATCTCCCCTCTTTAACACCTTGCCAAGAGACTCTCTACAATGGGTAAGCCTTTCATTCAGTTTGATTTTTATCCCACATAGCATCATGCTTATTTGGCAA
This sequence comes from Cibotium barometz, assembly GCF_041138505.1. Classification (NCBI taxonomy): domain Eukaryota; kingdom Viridiplantae; phylum Streptophyta; class Polypodiopsida; order Cyatheales; family Cibotiaceae; genus Cibotium; species Cibotium barometz. Next base: position 2,290,694 of record NC_141053.1, read on the forward strand.
AGAAGGTATAAGGGAGGAACGTGGGGCCTTTACTAATCATCTCTCCAAGAGACATCAACACTTCGCTGGGTTGCCTTGTGCCAGTACGTGTTTGTTGGTCGAAGGTGGTGGTTAGTTCCTTGTTGTTCAATCGGTGCTCGGTGACGGTGTGTTCATCACTGGTGCTCTATGATAGTCATTTTGCAGGCATAGTAGATTGAGATCTTTGGGCCATTGTCAATCGCATAGAGAAAAAGCCAACCAAAGACCCTGACAACATTGCTATAATTGTAAAAGAAATGACTCCAATGCACTTTCATTTATAATTTATAGATTAGTTAACAATCAAATTCATCAAGTGAGTTTTTCTAAGAGTTCTCATGAAGCATGGAACCGACTTAGATCAATGTTTGGTCAAGTTAATGGAGCAGCTAGGATGTTTCTTAGAAAAAAAAAATATTGGATTAAAATGGATGAAAAAGATAAAGTGGATAATCATGTTAACAATTTCAAGAGTCTCATAGATCAACTCAGGGGAATTGGGAACAATATTTATGATGAGGAAGATGTCTTCATTTTACTTGATAGTATGCTTGATGCTTATGGGCAGTGCGTGTCTGCTCTTGCAAATAAATCCAACATGATTCTTGCATCAATTTCCTCTTCTTTGATTCTTGAAGAAACTAGGATGGAGGCCACCGAGTGTGGGACCTTGCCCCGCGCAAAATGCTACTTCCACTGCTAGCACCCTTGAATTCGTTGCGTGGTGGGGATAGGGATCTCACATGTGGTATCAGAGCGAATTGGCTAATGAGGATCAACCAAGAAGCCAAAAATATCAAAAATTTATGAAGAAGCAGTAAAAGGTTGTAATTGTGTGATAAAATTCATACAAATGGATATTCAAACTGAAATTCGTAAATTGATAATTGGGTCTTCAGATGGAAGTACCGCAATTGTATGGAATCCTTGACTTGCTTGAGGCCTAGACATGATGGTATTTACCTTATAGTTCCATGGACCGTGACTACTGGTATATATCGAGGGTATAACTACAGCTCTTTACTGGCAGTATATACGAGTAAATCTAAGACTTGAAATTATAAGCATTAATACTATCTAGATGATGAATTTGAATGTGGTTGATATGATTTTAAATTCTAGTTGAGAACTGATGAGTTGATTTGGATTCTGATTAAAAAATGAAGATTCTTGAATTTTGGTTGAAATGTAATAAACTAAGCAAAACCACAATGAGGATGAATGGGACAAATCCCTGTGATGATGTTCGTAGCTGGAATGACATTAATGACTTCAGCAAATCACTATGAGATTAGTGGGGATTGTGCTGGTAGATTGATGCTGTTAACACTTGACCCAGTGGATCAAGTTAAGGGATGTCAAATTAAAAATCGATATAATTGAAAATTTGCATGAAGGACTGTTCAGATAGAAAATTTGGTCTAATGGACCATTATTGTGATAAGGATTTGAATGTTACGATCTGAGTGAATTATTATCTGATGATGAGTTTTATATAAGGGATCTTTATCCCAAGATTCTGTTGGACTCACCAGACTATAAGGAATCCCAGAATCAGGTGGATCTTAAGGAAAAGAGTTTTCCTCTAATTTTGCGAGATGAGGAAAAGAGTTCTCCTCTAATTTTGCGAGATGAGGACATCTCACGTTTTTTAAGTGGGGGGTAGGGTGTAAGATTCCTCCCTCCGGCTTTTGAGGTGTGCAGGTGTAAGGACCTCCCCCTCTGATCTTATAATTATTCCCCTCTGAAATAAAAGAACGATCCTGTTTTACCTTGTTTTGGCCTAGAGAGAGAAAATGTCTAGAGGGAGGTAATTCAAAATTGAGATATTTTTGGATATAAAAATCCTCCTAGTGTCTAAAATGGTTTCCCTTGAAATAGATATTCAAAAAGAAATTTCCAATGTGCAATTGGAATAAATTGAGAATCAGCCATACAAAGGAGGTTATGGCAAAATTTTCTTAAATTTGGTGGAAAAGGTTTTATCTTTTTTTAATTCAAAAAGAGTAATCCCCACCGCTTGTGTATTCTAAAAGTGTTATTTTTATTCTATGCATAGAAAAATGTATATTAGAAATATTTTTATTATAAAAGTGTTATTTTTATTAGAATTAATTTCTATGCATAGAAAATGCATATTGGGAATATTTTGATTATAAAAGTGTTACTTTCATCAAAATTGATTTTTATGCATAAATAGATGCATAAAATAAATTTTTTATTATAAAAGTGTTACTTTCATTAAAATTGATAATTAGGCATAAATAGACACATAAAAGAATTTTTTTTAAATTATGAAAGCGTTACTTTCATCAAATTTTGATTTTATGCATAGAAAGATGCATAAAGAATTTTATTTTTATTTCAAAAGTGTTATTCTCATCAATTTTGATTTTATGCATAGAAAGATGCATAAAGAAATTTATTTTTATTTCAAAAGTGTTATTCTCATCGATTTTGATTTTATGCATAGAAAGATGCATAAAGAAATTTATTTTTTTTCAAAAGAGTTATTCTCATTAATTTTAATTTTATGCATAAAAAGATGCATAAAGAATTTTTTTTTCAAAAGAGTTATTCTCATTATTTTTTATTTTATGCATAGAAAGATGCATAAAGAAATTTATTTGTATTTCAAAAGAGTTATTCTCATTAAAATTGAATTTATACATAGAAAGATGCATAAAAGATTGATTTTTATACATAGAAAGATGCATAAAAGATTGATTTTTATTTCGAAAGTGTTATTCTCCTTAAAATTGAATTTATGCATAAATAGATGCATAAACGGATTTTTATAAAAGTGTTATTTCCCACTGAAGTTGTTCTTATGCATAAATAGATGCGTAAAGAATCTTTATATAAAAAATAAGAATTCTCTTACATTCTATAAATAAATGTGATAAGATGTGATACGAGATGAGAATAAATAGAGAATGGATGTGATGAGAATAGAAGTGATGAGAATGAGAGGTAAATAGATGTGATGATATGTGATGCGAATGAGATAGATGGGAATGAATGGATGGATGGATGCGATGAGAATAGGAGTGACGAGGATGTGAGGTGAATAGATGTAATAGATGGGAATGAATGGATGGATGGATGTGATGAGAATGAGAGGTAAATAGATGTGATGAGATGGGATGCGAATCAGATAGATGGGAAAGAATGGATGGATGGATGTGATGAGAATGAGAGGTAAATAGATGTGATGAGATGTGATTTGAATCAGATAAATGTGAATGAATAGATGAGATGTGATGTCATGTGAATCAAGATGTAAATAAATGATATAGGATGTGAATGGATGTGTTAGCATGTGAATCGAGATGTGAATGAATGAAATAGGATGTGAATGAATGTGTTAGCATGTGAATCAGGATGTGAATGAATGATATAGGATGTGAATGAATGTGATAGCATGTGAATCGGGATATGAATAAATGATAAGGGATGTGAATAGATGTGATGTGATGTGAATCAGGATGTGAATGAATCATAAGGGACGTAAATGAATGTGTTAGCATGTGAATCGATATGTGAATGAATGAGATGTGATGTGAAATGGATGTGATAAGATGCGATGTAAACTGGATAGATGTTAATGTATGTGAAGTGATGAGATGTACGGGTAGATGCAAGTGGATGAGATCTGATGAGGATAAATGAGGAAATAAGTGATGAGATAGAAAAAGATGTGATGAATGTGGATTGATGTGGATAGATGTGGATGGATGTATGGATGATGTGTATTGACATGTGGATTGATGTGGATAGATGTATGGAAGATGTGGATGGACATGTGGATAATGTGGATTGATGTGGATGGATGTATGGATGATGTGGATTGACGTGTGGATTGATGTGGATGGATGTATGGAAGATGTGGATGGATGATGTGGATTGACGTGTGGATGGATGTGGATGGATGTATGGAAGATGTGGATGGATGTGTGGATAATGTGGATTGATGGGGATTTTTGTGTGGGTAATGTGGATTGATATGGATGGATGTGTGGATTGATGTGGATAGATGTATGGATGATGTGGATTGACATGTGGATTGATGTGCATAGATGTATGGAAGATGTTGATGGAAGAAGATTTAGGAAGTGTGGAGATATTCTGGGAGAGGTGGAGAGAATCAAGCAAAAGAGGTGGAGTGAATCAAGGAGAAATCAGTGGGATTAGATGCTTTGATGTAAACTCTATAAATTGAGGCATTGGCCTAATGAGAATTTGCTGGTTTTTTATTATCCATGCCTACATTAAGCTATTAGTTAATTATTCACTAATCACTTCTTGATTATTATCCATGCCTACATTAAGCTATTAGTTAATTATTCACTAATCACATCTTAATTATTATCTAATCACTTTGTTAATGATGTTGATTCTAGCATTTGATCCATCACATAGCTCATCACATTGCTGTAATTTTAACACATTGACTCCTAAACATAATTAGCACAAAGCTTAAAGAAGTGTACCAACGGCCACATTGGCCTCATGTTGGCTGCTCCTAGTCTTATTGTCTTCAGACTTCTTATTTGTAACATACCCATGTTCACTAATAAAGAAATGTCCATGTAATTATGAGTTTTTATCAATGATTTTATTATTTGAGTCATTTGGAGGATCGAGCGATGGAGCCTGAGAGGGCGACAAGCCGGCTTGAGTCCTCGCTAGCGGCCGACGATGAGGTGTATGGTCCCGTAGGGTTTTGCCCAGCATGTAGAGGCTGGAAGGCCGAATTCTAGATCATCGGCAGAATAAGAATAAGAGAGCCAGTTTGGCTTGTATGGAATTGGTTCATATATAAACTTTTTATATAATTACATCTTGTCTTTGGTATGATTGTATTGTGTAAGAAGGTTGTTTTAACGAACCTTGTGAAAAAGGGCCTTAATTAAGGAATATGTTTATTTATGTCAAACAGTGTGGTAGGATTAATTAGAAAATAAATTGATGCGCGAGTAGGGTGGAAAGTGGGAGGATGGAATGCCCTGACGGCACCATCCTACAGATGGGTGGACCCGATTAGTCGGGTAGCTTTCCAACAGATTAAGTGAAAGCCTATGCTAGATAGTTAGGTTCCTGGGCAACTCTATTCTTGAAGACTAGGCCAGCGGCGGCTGTGCCTTGCATAAGATGAGGAAAAAAGCGTTGTCCCTAGAAATCAAGTCTAGTAGTTGCCCAATTTATGATCGATTACCCTATGGGTGATTTGATGTTTAGAAAATCACGCTCCCCCTGCGGGATAGAGCTAGGTCATACCTATAAATCGTATCCTTGAATCTCTGCAGGGTCAAGGTGTCAATGAATAGGAAATTTTTCCCAAGATAAGACTTAGCGGACTATCTTAAGTGTTTCTCTCATCTTGGAAGGGAGGAACCTTACAATTGGTATCAGAGCAAGTTTGGCTCCTAGGAATTGCAGTTTAAGGACTGTTTTGTAATAAATGTTTTACCTAACATAATGCTAATTAGTAAAGACATCCTACTAAAACAAATAAGTTGAATTGATGTTTGAATGATTGTAGGAAGAGGAAGATGCCTACTCCAAGTTTCTAGTTTTCCAATGCATCTTCGAGACTGCTAGTCACTCCTCGAATTTCGAGTTCCGCGACACCATGGTGCAGATATTAGAGAAGATATCCCTCCCTCATTTCTCTCGTATTCAAAGAGGATGGGGTAGAGATTTCTGGAGTCGTGGGCCGAGATACTTCTTCATCCGAGCAGATCAGATTGGGAACCTCACCACCGACCTTAAGCGGATTCGTTGGATTGAGAAGCTGAAGATGGTCCGCTTATTTTGGTTCGTCGGTACCCCCAGGGCCGACACCTCGATGACTATAGATGGGGTTCGCATACCTCAGGATCGTTGGGTGTATGACAAAGTGATGCAGGTCTTACCTGCTGATAGAGTAGCGGTGTTGGGATCTACCCCAATCCATAGTTTACCACCCTTACCATCAGTTTTTAGAGTCTTAGAAACTATAGCGGAACCCCCATATTTCACCCATGTGGACCGCTCTACCCTTATGTCATAGTCAAGCCTAGGAATTCCCCTTGATGTCAAATAAGACTAATTATATTAGTCTCAGATCCTTGTAATAAAACTTGTCCTTGTAAATATTTGGAAATAAAATAATTTCAATGTTTTACTCTCCAAAAATTAAGCGTTGTGCAAATAAGAATCTTGTAATCTTAAAATTGTTTTTACAATGATGGCCAGGACGACCACCCTCCACTTCCCAATGCGCTTTACACCGATACCCAGGAGAAGAAGCTCCTGCTCAAGCAAATGCAACCTCCCTCCTTTAAAGGAGAAGGTTCAAAGATTGAGAAGGATGCTGAAGTCTGGATTGAGGCGATGGATGATTATTTCTCTGCTCTGCCGGTACTGGAGTAGCAAATCAGTCTATGCTCGCACGGTTTCGCCTCATTGGAGATGCTAAACTCTGGTGGAAACAGTGGTGCCGTGACAAGGAAGTCACCGAGGATTCTCAAACGTGGGAAGACATCAAGGCAGTGAAGGAAAGATATCTTGCTCCATCCCATGAATCCATAAAGATGAATGAGTTTTTTAGTCTTAGACAGTGGAGCTTAACTCTTGAGGACTACTATTCCAAATTTATTACCCTTTAGAAGTATGCCCCAGCTATGACTACTTCCCAGCAAGTGGCTCGTTTCTGCCAAGGGCTAAATGAACCCCTAGATTCTCGCCTTGAAGCAATGAGGCCAAGCACATTACAGGATGCTCTCATACGAGCAAAGCCCCTTGTGAAAGAAATGAAGGCTAACAAACCGAAGAATAAAAAGAGATCTTACCCTGAGGCAAACCTTAAAGATCAACCCTACAAGAAACCTCAACAGAATTTCCCCTACTACAACAGAGGGCGACAAGGCAACTCTTTTGCCCCCCGCTCGTATGCTGCTTCTTCCAGAGAAGGCCCTCTGTGTTTTGAGTGTAATGAGCCGGGACACTTTAGAGCCAACTGTCCCAAGATGGCAACATCACTTTCCCAAGGTAACAGAGGAAATCAAGGCCGTGGAACCCCTACCCACCAAGGTGCAAGAGGCAGTGGCCGTGGGGGCAGAGGCCACAGAGGAACAGTTGCTAGAACTGCCTATGTTATAAGTTGCTAGAAACGGCTGAAGAAGAGCGCGCCACCGTCCATGCAACAATAGAACACCAAGGTCCGAATAAACAATTTGGTGTAATCCAAACCCCCGCCACTCATCACGGTAAGCCATTTCAGCTTTTGATTGATTGTGGCAGTACCCATTCATTCCTTTCTCCTAGGTGCTTGCAAAAATTAAACTTGAGTCAAAAAACGGCGAGAAAAATGATTGTAGAGTTAGCCAGTGGGAAAGAAGTAGTATCTCGCCACTCTATAGGAAACCTTGATTTTGAGCTGGGTAATGAGCAAACTCATGGTCACTTTAGAGTCTTGCCACTAGGAATTTATGATGGAATCCTTGGGATGGATTGGTTAATTGCAAACAAAGCTAGCATTCATTGTAACCAGGGGAGTATCACTTTTGAAAATGAGCATGGCCAAGTAATATCTGTTCAGGGGATCACAGGAAAACCTAAGTCTAGGGTAGTCAAGGCAAAACATCTTCTCAAGGGGACACGTAAGGGTCAGCAAGTTTTCTTAGTCAAACTCAACAAAGTCATTGAACCTAGTATGGAGACAGAACCCTCTTGGCTCCAAGAACTCTCTGACATTTTCCCTAATGAGCTCACAGGGTTACTGCCTCCTCGAGAAGTCGACCATGAAATCGAGGTGGTCCCTGGAGCTCAACCCATCTCAAAAACTCCCTATAAAATGTCCCTTCCTGAAGCCATTGAACTTAAGGAGCAACTTTCCCAACTCATTGAACAAGGATTTGTATGCCCCAGTAGCTCTCCTTGGGGAGCACCTGTTCTTTTCCAAAAAAAAGAAGGACGGGACTCTCCGCCTCTGCATAGATTATCGAGGGCTCAATCAAGTCACTGTCAAGAATAAGTATCCTATCCCTCGCATCGATGAACTTCTTGACAGGCTTCATGGGACCAAAGTCTTCTCAAAAATAGATTTGAGGTCTGGTTACTATCAGATCAAAGTCAAGGAAGCAGATATACCCAAAACAGCCTTCAATACCCGTTATGGCCACTATGAGTTTACTGTAATGTCATTCGGGTTAACCAATGCTCTTGCAACCTTCAACCGCCTATTGCAAGATATATTCCGTCCTTACTTGGATGAATTTGTGCTTGTTTTCTTTGATGACATCTTAATCTACTCCAAATCAATGGAAGAGCATGAGGAGCATGTGCGTAGAGTTCTGCAATTGCTGCGCAGACACAAACTCTATGCCAAGAAGAGCAAATGTACCTTCTTTACTCATTGAATTGAGTATCTTGGATTCATCGTCTCCAAAGATGGCATCTCAGTAGACCCTGCCAAGGTCAAGGATATTCTAGAATGGCCACCTCCTAAATTAGTTCGTGAAGTTCGTGGATTTTTGGGAATCACGGGTTGGTATAGGATTTTTATCAAAGATTATGCCTTGGTAGCTGCACCTTTGATGGACCTTCTTAAGAAGGATTGCAAAATAGTGTGGTTGCCAATCCATCAAAACAGCTTTGATCAGCTGAAAGTCATTTTTCTGCCCCAGTCTTAAAGCTTCCTGATTTCTCCAAGGAATTTGAAGTGGTTACCGATGCTAGTAGTCTAGCACTTGGTGGTGTCTTAGGCCAAGAAGGAAGACCAGTCGCTTATACTTCCCGCAAGCTGAAGCAATATGAAGCAAACTATGCCACCCATGATTTGGAGCTCTTAGCAGTTGTTCATTGCCTCAAATTATGGAGACATTATCTCTTGGGAGGCAAATTCCAGCTTGTAACTAACCACAAAAGTCTAAAGTGGATCTTCACCTAGCCTAACCTCAACATGCGGCAAAGGAGATGGATTGAAATTCTACAAGAATATGATTTCGACATCAAATTTCGCCCTGGGAAAGATAATGTGGTAGCAGATGCACTTAGTCGCAAATCTTTCCTGAATGCAGTTTCAATGCCAAATAATCCCATATTGGTCAAGGTGGAAGAAGTCTCATCTCATGATCCAGATTATCAAAGGATGAAAAAATTAGTAGAAGAAGGGGGACATTCAGAGAAAGAGAAGAATCTAATCAAGGGATACTCCACTCATGAAGGAAGCCTCTACTTCAATCACAGGCTATGTATCCCTAAGGATCCTGCTTTAAAGAAACTAATCCTCCATGAAGCTCATGATAGCCCTGCTGTGCAGGACACCCAGGTTATGCAAAAACATTAAATGCTGTAAGAAGGAGCTTTCATTTGGCAGGCTTGAAAAATGATGTGCTTCGGTACTTGAAGCAATGTCTCTCATGCCAAAGGATCAAAGATGAAAGGGTCAAGATGCCTGGAAAACTTCAACCATTAGATATTCCCCAAATGAAGTGGGAGTTCATTAGTATGGATTTTGTCACAAGTCTCCCCACTGTTCAAGGAGGATATGACTCCATTCTAGTAATAGTGGAGTTACTTACCAAAGTAGCTCACCTTATACCAGCAAAGAAGACCTTCAAAGCTTCTGATGTTGCTCGAATATTCATCAAGGAAGTCCTCAAACTTCATGGTCTCCCAAAACGGATAGTAAGTGATCGGGATTCTGACTTCACTTCAAAATTTTGGCAGTCTTTATTTCAAGCCCTAGGAACTCAACTTTGCTTTAGCACAGCTTACCATCCAGAGACCGATGGCCAGACTGAGAGAGTCAATCAAGTAATTGAAGACATTCTCAGAGCATATTGTGGACGGGAACCGAGAAGGTGGATTCAATACCTTCCTCTAGTAGAATTTGCCTACAATACATGTTATCATCAAAGCATAGGAATCACCATTCAAGGCACTCTATGGGCAAGAATGCCTGTCTCCTCTAAATTTGCCTACAATACATGTTATCATCAAAGCATAGGAATCACCATTCAAGGCACTCTATGGGCAAGAATACCTGTCTCCTCTAAATTTCTCTGATCCAACCATAAGAGTTGAGGCATCCAAGAAAATGCTCGAAGAAATGGAGGAACAAACCAAGGCAATCCAAAAAGATATTAAAGCTGCCCAAGATCGACAAAAGCTTTATGCTGACAACAAGAGGTCTGAAAGGATCTTCAAGGAAGGACACAGAGTTCTTCTACGAGTCCGACCCAAACGAAGTTCTCTATCACTCGGGAAATATAAGAAGCTCAGCCCTAGGTATTGTGGTCCTTATACAGTTATCAAGTGTCTAGGTAAAAGTGCCTATAAACTCCAACTCGCAACCCATATCAAAGTCCATAATGTATTTCATGTAAGTTTGTTAAAACCATATGTCCCCAGTCTCGATCATATTCTTGATGATGAACAAGTTGTAATCCCTACTCAAGGAGTCCTTGAATTACAGCCCAGCAGCATCATAGATTCTAGGGAAAGGCAACTCCGAAATAGAACTCTTGTAGAACATCTAGTTCAGTGGAAAGATTACCCTGAAGAGGATGCAACTTGGGAAGATGAAGCTACACTCTTAAAGGATTATCCCCAATTCATGACGAGATGAGGACATCTCGATTTCTTTAAGGGGGGAAGGATGTAACATACCCATCTTCACTAATAAAGAAATGTCCATGTAATTATGAGTTTTTATCAATGATTTTATTATTTGAGTCATTTCTACTTAGAATCTTCCAATTCTGAGCCCAAATTTGGAATCTGCACACGATTTTACCCTAATATAGGATTTTACAGCATCCAAAACGGACACCGGATCAAGCCTATACGCTAATTTCAATCATTTTAGTTAAAAAACGGTGACCTTTAAACCTTAATAAATGCATGAGCGCACGTCCGATTGATGAACGGTCTGAACCCCTGCGACCAGGAGAACCTCCCGAACAAAAAAAAAATTCGCCTCCCGGGAGAGTCCGGCACGCAAATCGAGGCGGGCGTCCCAAATTTGGGTGCCCCGCCCCAAAATTTGGTCCGTACACACTTACTAGGGTGCCCGTACAATGACCGCCCAAGAACCAAAGGATGGCCGTCCACTGTATGGTCCACGCGTACCCTTACGTGGAAAGGTACATGCGTACCACTCCTTTCCCGGACAACCGACACCGTACCTTTCCCCTAGACCCATGTAGGCCACTAATCCATAGCCTTTGAAGGTACACCATCCTTTTCGTCCTTGCTTTGCGCAGCGCCCGTACCCTCACCCCTCTGCTATATAAACCCCTGAGGTGCTCCTCAGACGGCACGCATTTCTGTGTAGCGTATACCCTGTCCGTACCGCCGTCCCTCCCTGTGTAGCATACTTGTTGCAAGTACAGCCGCCCTTGCAGCCACCCCTCACACCCCCTCATTTGGCTCTTTTCAGATAAGCCAATTTTCCTCCATCCTCCTCTTGCTAAGGACCAGTGTCCTTAACTCTTCTCCCCCCCCCCCCCCCCCCCCCCCCCCGCGTGAATAGACTTATAGAGAGGCTTGCAGCAACCCCTCCCAGCCCTCTCCCACGTTTTTGCCTTTGCCCTTAAGGACATCTCACAATCCCCCCCCCCATTTGCGTAGACTTTAGTAAGGGTTTTTTGACTCAAGCGAGGGTTCGTGCGCCATATTCTTTTGCTCATACGGTGAGCAAACGAGCTCGGAATTCAGATCCACCTGAAGCGTTTAATCGCAGCAGCGAGCTCTACAAGGCGGCGCCTAAGATGGCCTCATCTCAGAGACGACAAAATATTGCCTCAAGAGGAGCACGTAACAACGAGATGGGGGAAGATGCGCCCAACGCGGCTCTAGTCCTCCCTTTTCAAGCCCCTCAAGGAAATGGGGCCAGGTTAGCTTGGTTAATTTTTAAAAGAAGAGATTTTCCTTAAATTAGTGTTAATGAATGGTGTCTTTTCCTCCTAAAATGAGGACATAAAAATTATATGAAGTTATGAATTATGTGATGTTGTATTCGATAAATTGTGTTGAAATTGTTATCTTCATGAATTATGAATATTTAGTAAATTGCATTGAAGATGTGATCTTTAGAATTCAAGATTTTTTTTTTGGCTTCAACGCTAACTCCGTTCCGTGCTTGTGTAGCCGAGCGGCGTCGTTAGCAAAGCCCGGGAATGGCCCAAGGTATCCCTCATACCTTTGGGAGAATAAGGATCGCCGATTGAGGCGGGAGATTATGAGGTGCCTAGTTCTGAGGGCCCAGGCTAGTGCGGTAAATAAGCCCACCCTAGTGTGCAGACGTCCCTCTGAGGGGCAGGAGGATCGAGCGATGGAGCCTAAGAGGGCGACAGAGGCCGGCTTGAGTCCTCGTTAGCGGCCGACGATGAGGTGTATGGTCCCATAAGGTTTTGCCCACAGCATGTAGAGGCTGGAAGGCCGAATTCTAGATCATTGGCAGAATAAGAATAAGAGAGCCAGTTTGGCTTGTATGGAATTGGTTCATGTATAAACTTTTTATATAATTACATCTTGTCTTTGGTATGATTGTATTGTGTAAGAAGGCTGTTTTAACGAACCTTGTGAAAAAGGGCCTTAATTAAGGAATATGTTTATTTATATCAAACAGTGTGGTAGGATTAATTAGAAAATAAATTAATGCGTGAGTAGGGTGGAAAGTGGGAGGATGGAATGCCCTGACGGCACCATCCTACGCGGGTGGACCCGACTAGTCGGGTAGCTTTCCAACAGATTAAGTGAAAGCCTACGCTAGATAGTCAGGTTCCTGGGCAGCAACTCTATTCTAGAAGACTAGGCCACCGGCTATGCCTTGCATAAGATGACGAAAAAAGCGTTGTCCCTAGAAATCAAGTCTAGTAGTTGCCCAATTTATGATCGATTACCCTATGGGTGATTTGATGTTTAGAAAATCACGCTCCCCTGCGGGATAGAGCTAGGTCATACCTATAAATCGTATCCTTGAATCTCTGCAGGGTCAAGGTGTCAATGAATAGGAAATTTTTCCTAAGATAAGACTTAGCGGACTATCTTAAGTGTTTCTCTCATCTTGGAAGGGAGGAACCTTACAATTGATATCAGAGCAAGTTTGGCTCCTAGGAATTGCAGTTTAAGGACTGTTTTGTAATAAATATTTTACCTAACATAATGCTAATTAGTAAAGACATCCTACTAAAACAAATAAGTTGAATTGATGTTTGAATGATTGTAGGAAGAGGAAGATGCCTACTCCAAGTTTCTAGTTTTCCAATGCATCTTCGAGACTGCTAGTCACTCCTCGAATTTCGAGTTCCGCGACACCATGGTGCAGATATTAGAGAAGATATCCCTCCCTCATTTCTCTCGTATTCAAAGAGGATGGGGTAGAGATTTCTGGAGGCGTGGGCCGAGATACTTCTTCATCCGAGCAGATCAGATTGGGAACCTCACCACCGACCTTAAGCGGATTCGTTGGATTGAGAAGCTGAAGATGGTCCGCTTATTTTGGTTCGTCGGTACCCCCAGGGCCGACACCTCGGTGACTATAGATGGGGTTTGCATACCTCAGGATCGTTGGGTGTATGACAAAGTGATGTAGGTCTTACCTGCTGATAGAGTAGCGGTGTTGGGATCTACCCCAATCCATAGTTTACCACCCTTACCATCAGTTTTTAGAGTCTTAGAAACTACAGCGGAACCTGCATATTTCACCCATGTGGACCGCTCTACCCTTATGTCATAGTCAAGCCTAGGAATTTCCCTTGATGTCAAATAAGACTAATTATATTAGTCTCAGATCCTTGTAATAAAACTTGTCCTTGTAAATATTTGGAAATAAAATAATTTCAATGTTTTACTCTCCAAAAATTAAGCGTTGTGCAAATAAGAATCTTGTAATCTTAAAATTAAGCGTTGTGCAAATAAAAATGTTTTATAGGTATGACCTAGCTCTATCCCGCAGAGGGGGAGCGTGATTTTCTAAACATCAAATCACCCATAGGGTAATCGATCATAAATTGGGCAACTACTAGACTTGATTTCTAGGGACAACGCTTTTTTCCTCATCTTATGCAAGGCACAGCCGGTGGCCTAGTCTTCTAGAATAGAGTTGCTGCCTAGGAACCTATTTATCTAGTGTAGGCTTTCACTTAATCTGTTGGAAAGCTACCCGACTAATTGGGTCCACCCGTCCGTAGGATGGTGCCGTCAGGGCATTCCATCCTCCCACTTTCCACCCTACTCACGCATCAATTTATTTTCTAATTAATCCTACCACACTGTTTGACATAAATAAACATATTCCTTAATTAAGGCCCTTTTTCACAAGGTTCGTTAAAACAGCCTTCTTACACAATACAATCATACCAAAGACAAGATGTAATTATATAAAAAGTTTATACATGAACCAATTCCATACAAGCCAAACTGGCTCTCTTATTCTTATTCTGCCGATGATCTAGAATTCGGCCTTCTAGCCTCTACATGCTGGGCAAAACCCTACCGGACCATACACCTCATCGTCGGCCGCTAACGAGGACTCAAGCCGGCTTGTCGCCCTCTTAGGCTCCATCGCTCGATCCTCCCGCCCCTCAGAGGGATGTCTGCACACTAGGGTGGGCTTATTTACCGCACTAGCCTGGGCCCTCAGAACTAGGCAGCCTCATAATCTCTCGCCTCAATCGGCGATCCTTATTCTCCCAAAGGTATGAGGGATACCTTGGGCCATTCCCGGGCTTTGCTAACGACGCCGCCCGGCTACACAAGCACGGAACGGAGTTAGCGTTGAAGCCAAAAAAAAAAATCTTGAATTCTAAAGATAACATCTTCAATGTAATTTACTAAATATTCATAATTCATGAAGATAACAATTTCAACACAATTTATCGAATACAACATCACATAATTCATAACTTCATATAATTTTTATGTCGTCATTTTAAGAGGAAAAGACACCATTCATTAACACTAATTTAAGGAAAATCTCTTCTTTTTAAAAATTAACCAAGCTAACTTGGCCACCGTTTCCTTGAGGGGCTTGAAAAGGGAGGACTGGAGCCGCGTTGGGCGCATCTTCCCCCATCTCGTTGTTACGTGCTCCTCTTGAGGCAATATTTTGTCGTCTCCGAGATGAGGCCATCTTAGGCGTCGCCTTGTAGAGCTCGCTGCTGCGATCGAAACGCTTCAGTCGAATCTGAATTCCGAGCTCGTTTGCTCACCGTATGAGCAAAAGAATATGGCGCACGAACCCTCGCTTGAGTCAAAAAACCCTTACTAAAGTCTACGCAAATGGGGGGGGAGGGAAATTGTGAGATGTCCTTAGGGGCAAAGGCAAAAACGTGGAGAGGGCTTGGAGGGGTTGCTGCAAGCCTCTCTGTAAGTCTATTCACGCGCGGGGAGGGGGGAAGAGTTAAGGACACTGGCCCTTAATTAGCAAGAGGAGGATGGAGGAAAATTGGCTTATCTGAAAAGAGCCAAATGAGGGGGTGTGAGAGGGGTGGCTGCAAGGGCGGCTGTACTTGCAGCAAGTACGCTACACAAGGACGGACGACGGTACGGATAGGGTTTACGCTACACAGAAATGCATGCCATCTGAGGAGCACCCCGGGGGTTTATATAGCAGAGGGGTGAGGATACGGGCGCTGCGCAAAGCAAGGACGAAAGGACGGTGTACCTTCAAAGGCTATGGATCAGTGGCCTGCATGGGTCTAGGGGAAAGGTACGGTGTCGGTTGTCCAGGAAAGGAGTGGTACGCATGTACCTTATCTGGTCTGGGACAGCATGGGTGTCCACGTAAGGGTACACGTGGACCATACAGTGGGCGACCGTCCTTTGGTTCTTGGGCGGTCATTGTACGGGCACCCTAGTAAGTGTGTACGGATCAAATTTTGGGGCGGGGTACCCAAATTTGGGACGCCCGTCTCGATTTGCGTGTCGGACCGCCCCGGGGGGCGAAATTTTTTTTTGTCCGGGAGGTTCTCCTGGTCGCAGGGGTTCAGACCGTTCGTCAATCGGACGTGCGGTCGTGCATTTATTAAGGTTTAAAGGTCGTCGTTTTTTAACTAAAATGATTGAAATTAGCGTATAGGCTTGATCCGGTGTCCGTTTTGGATGCTGTAAAATCCTATATTAGGGTAAAATCGCGCGCAGATTCCAAATTTGGGCTCATAATTTGAAGATTCTAAGTAGAAATGACTCAAATAATAAAATCATTGATAAAAACTCATAATTACATGGACATTTCTTTATTAGTGAAGATGGGTATGTTACATCGTATCTTAAGTGTTTCTCTCATCTTGGAAGGGAGGAACCTTACATTATTCTTCTCATCTTGCTTCTCGTATCACAACCTAGCTTTTCTTGCAATAGTAGCAAGTCCAGAGGATCTTCTTCTCATCCATGATGAGAATTGTTTCACCTATAGTTTGTGAAGTAGGTTCCTTTTGGTAGACTTTTTGGCTTCCATCCTAGTTTCTTCAAGAATCAAAGAAGAGGAAATTGATGCAAGAATCATGTTGGATTTATTTCCAAGACCAGACACACACTACCCATAAGCATCAAGCATACTAGCAAGTAAAATGAAGATAGCTTCCTTATCATAAATATTGTTCCCAGTTCCCCTGAGTTGATCTATGAGGCTCTTGAAATTGTTAACATGATTATCCACTTTATCTTTTTCATCCATTTCAATCCAATACAATTTTTTTCATCCATTTCAATCCAATACAATTTTTTTCATCTTTTTCATCATCGTTAACATGATTATCCACTTTATCTTTTTCATCTTTTTCATCATCGTTAACATGATTATCCACTTTATCTTTTTCATCCATTTCAATCCAATACAATTTTTTTCATCTTTTTCATCCATTTCAATCCAATACAATTTATTTCATCTTTTTCATCCATTTCAATCCAATCAATTTTTTTCATCTTTTCCATCCATTTCAATCCAATACAATTTTTTTCTAAGAAACATCCTAGCTGCTCCATTAACTTGACCAAACATTGATCTAAGTTGGTTCCATGCTTCATGAGAACTCTTAGCAAAGCTCACTTGATGAATTTGATTGTCAGCTAATCCACAAATTATAAATGAAAGTGCCTTGGAGTCATTTCTTTTACAATTATAGCAATGTTGTCAGGGTCTTTGGTTTGATTTTTCTCTATGCGATTGACAATGGCCCAAAGATCTCAATCTACTATGCCTGCAAAATGACTATCATAGAGCGCCAATGAACACACTGTCACCGAGCACCGGTCAAACAACAAGGAACCAGCCACCATTACACCACCGTCGACCGACAAACAAGTACCAGCACAAGGCAACCCAGCGAAGTGTTGATGTCTCTTAGAGAGACAATTACTAAAGGCCCCACGTTCCTCCCTTATACCTTCTTTGCCAAACAAGCATGACGCTATGTGGGATAAAAATCTAACTAAATGAAAGGCTTACCCATTGTAGAGAGTCTCTTGGCAAGGCATTAAAGAGGGGAGATGGAGATTGTTGGTTGCCTGGTCACAAAAAATCCGGCATAGAAGAAGAAGAAGAGATAAGGTGTGAGGGGCAAAGAAACCCTAAATCGGAAAGTATTGGGTGGTAAGAAAGGGGTCAGAGAGGAGTCTTCTCTTGACAACAAGGGAGCTGAAAGTAAAGAGAATGTGTTTGAGAGGCACCTAGGATTAATGAGGATATATGCATGGCAATAATAGAAGATTAGTAGGGGAAGTCTCACTCAATTTGCCTATTAAGACGAGACTGCATGGTAGAGCAAGAAAGGTTGTGGGCAGGAAAAGAAGAGAAGAGGAGAAGAAGAAGAAGAAAATAGAGAAGAAGAAGAAGAGAGAGAGAGAAGAGGAGGAGACGAAGAAGAAGAAGAAAAGAGAAAAGAAGAACAACAAGAGGAGAGAAGAAGAAGAAGAGAGAAGAGGAGAGAGATGAAAGAGAAGAAAGGAAAAAAAAAAGAGGGAGAAGAAGAAGAAGAAAAGAGATAAGAGAATAAGAAGAAGAAAAATAACAAGAGAGACAAGAAGGAAAAGAATAAGAAAAAGAGAGAAAAAGAAAGAATTATTTTAGTTACTAGTGCATCGTTTAAATATTGACTCTAGATGTGTTAATATATATGTGGATCACTCTAGTGGCATCATGAGATGAGATCAATTTGAGCGTTATTGTCAAACGGTTAGTACGATCATTGTTATATGCTTTTGACCAATCCTTTGATTTCATGCTTTTAATTATTTTCTCATCTCCACAGAGACTCGTGATTAGGGTAGACTTTCCAATTAAAAACCCAATCCGGACTAACATTATTCTAGGCTATCTGATTATTACTTAAGTAGTTTATGTTGTAATCATGAAAACAATAGTCTTGAGTTTATGCATGACTGTAGGCATGTTGTTATGTGTGGTGTGAGAATAATATGCAGGTTATACCAATGATCTCTACCATGGAGCTTCCAACAATTTTCATCTCAACTTACACACGATAAGTCCTCATCTTTACCAAATAATTACATTTTTAGTTATTCACAAATTGTTTTAAATTCTCTATTTCTCTTAACCTTTTCATTTTGTAGCCAACAATATAACAACGTAAGACTCTCTTACTTTTGGATTTTATTTTTACATCATCAAGTTTTATTTAATATTTTTTATTTCACTTGGACTTGATAATGATCAATAACAAGACTACCATGATGATTACTCCGACTCTTAGGGTAACATATTCATTTGTTTATCTTTTCAATGAATTTATTTAAGACTTTTTTCAAATTTCAAGGATATTTCTTATGCATTAAAAGTAAAACTTCTCGGAGGAGCTCGCCCTTCCATCTTGAACTATACTTTATGAAATTTTCAGTATGAATTAGTCTTGTGGTATGGGACACGAGATTAATCTTGTGAGTATTCCGATGCATACTTATCTCTAGATTTGTGTGGAACAATTTCTCGTGATATGGGACACTAGAATTTATTACACATAGAAGTCCTTCATACAATGTCTCTTTTACATGTCTATGATGAATACTTAGTGATATTTATCTGTGAGACGGATAACTTATTACAAATTGAGTATTGGTTGAGAGTAAATCCAATCAACTGTGACATGTGTGATGCATGTAAGGAATGTGTGAGTTTGATTTTGAGTCAATCCAATCAACTCTTCCGAAACTAATTCTTGATGAGGGTAACCCAGTGTGGTATAAGAATCGAGAGTGAATTTGATTATTTAGAGGGTGACCCTAGTTGGTTGTGAGTGAATCCAACCAACCGTGACACATGTGGTATACTATGTGAATACATGTGATGCGTATGAAAACATTGTCAATGAATCCAATGTAGCAGTTTGATTGTGAGTGAATCTGATCAACTTTTCTAAATTAATTCTTGATAAGGGTGACCCAGTGTGGTATAAGAATCGAAAGTAAATCTGATTCTTTAGAGGGTGACCCTAGTTGGTTGTGAGTGAATCCAACTAGTTGTGACACGTATGATACGTGTACTCTATGAATACGTGTAATGTGTATGAAAACATTGTGAGTGAATCCAATGATGGAGTTTGGTTGTGAGTGAATCTAATCAAACTCTAATACATGTGTGACACATGTAAAGGTTCTGTGAGTTTGATGTGAATCTAATCAACTCTAAGACACGTGCGATGCGTGTGAGGATTTGGGAATGAATCCAATGAATTATTGTGTGTGAATCGAATGTGGGAGTGAATCTAATTAATTATGTAAAGACATTGAGAGTGAATCCAATGTGAACGATTAATGTGTGTTGATAGTTACAATCGAGGACGGTGGTCTCATAAACCAGGAGAACTATACGGGAGTGAGATTTGGGAAATATTTTACTATCCAGTTTTTGTTTAAAAAAGGAAGGCTTATAGAGCAAGCTTGGGTGAAAATAGCCATGCATCCTATTTTTTATGGAATAAAAATATATATAAATACTCAAGTGGGGATGCTTTGATGCTTGGGGGGGCAGTTGGGACCCAATTTGGTGTTATATTTCTCATTTTTAGTATATTTGTGTGCATGCACTTCCTGAGGTTGCCGTTTCTCATTTTGATTTTGTGTTGATTTTTCAGTATTAACTAAATCTTCTAGTTGATCTAAAGTTGGTGCATCAAATCTTTGAGCATTCCCCCCTTGTAACAAATAAGGATCAACAAACTTTACTCGTGATCAGCAAGTTCTTGCTCGTGATCAGCAAGAACTTGCACATGCAATAAACCATCAAACCCCAAGAATTTGCATAGAAATGCTTATTAAATTCCATCAATGTATAGATAGAAGCCTCTATAAAAACAACACCCCTACTGTGATAATAATCTTCTTAGTGAGAAGATTGTAAAGACAATAACCTTTACTTTTGACACTATAGACAAAAAAAATGCATTTCACTACCTAGTTTGATTTTACGGTGGTGCATGCTATATGCTAAACAACAAAAAACATGCATATGTTCAATTATAGGTTTCTAATTGAACCAAGTACCATAACCATTGATAGTCTTCAAAGATTTAGCAGGGTACCTATTCAACACATAGGTAGCACATTGAACTACTTCCATCCAAAACTTGTGGGGAAGTTGTTGACCTTTAACTATGCATCTAGAAATCTCCATGAGATGTTGCATGTCTTAGTAATGCCATTTTGTTGTGGTGTATAAGGAGTTGTATAACTGATGCCTCATGGGGTTCACCTAAAAATATTTAAGTGTAGCATGTGATCAGTTAATCATGAAGGGTATATTAATTCAAAAAATTTAAAATAATTTTTTTAAGAAACCCCTAAGTTTATGAATAAAAAGGGGTCATTTTATTCATAAAAGTATGTAACTGTAAGGGGTTTTTTTAATACCCCTTAAACGCAAGTGATACATAAAATTTCTTAGAGGTGAACCCCCTTAGACTGATTCTTAATGTCTTCTTGTGCAAAACAATCTTTGATGGCATTGGAAATATATTTCCCCCCTCTATTTGTTATGACCCATGTTATTTGAATGATAATCATGGTCATTTAATATTTGATTTATATATTTTTTTATGATGCCTATTTCTCATCATGAACACGTTAGGATTGATTGATGTGATGTCAATTGATTGTTACTACTGACGTGGTTTATGTTTATGAGTTTAGGTGATGAGGTGTGCAAGGGTACCGATTTAGGTGTTGCACAGTGCGAGGGTACCGATTTAGGTGTCGCACGGATAGTGGATTGAGTCGTGGCGTGTGGACAGATTATATTCACAATGTTTTGTGGTTGTACTATGGCATTTGATATTATTTTAACATCAGTGTGATGTGTGTGTGTGTACACGCATCAATTTATTGTTCAGTGTGCGTACGAGCACTAGTTGATTTATTTTGTAATGTGCATATGTGCACAAGTTAGATTATTGTATTAGAAAAATTGTGCAAACCTTAGAAGGTTTGAGGACAAAGGTTAATTGAGGACCAAGGCGAAAATTAAGGACCAAGGTTAATTGAGGACCAAGGCTAAAATTGAGGACAAAGGCTAATTAAATGGCAAAGTCCAAATATGGATGTGTACTTTATTTTTGGCTGAAAGCCTACTTTTGGAATATATTACAAATACCCACACAAGAAGAAGCCACTCACGTTGGGGGGGGGAAGATTGCACCCATATGTGCTTTAATTTTCAATTTAATTCAAGTAGTTGTTTTGATATTTGATATAATTTTTATGAGTCTTTTGATTATTCTCTTCAAGAAAATTAAAGGTCCGGTTGCACTGGTATCAGAGCTTTGGTGTAATTTAATTTTCTTGAAGGCGGTCAAAAGAGGTGAAAGAGACAAAAACAGAGGTGATTTTGGTAATTTTTTTGAATTTTAATTGAAGAAGAATACGTTTAGGGATTTTTGTTTATGTATGGGTGAAATAAAGCTTGTTTTTGACCATTGGCTAATCAATCTCCATCAATCTATTGCCCAAAGGATAAAACTAGGTGGAAAACCATTAGTGGGTTTCCCAAAACCATGAAACCACCTTCCTCTTCACTAATCCTCTTCCTAATCTGTCCGTACGGATTGAAAGAGCAAGCAGAGGAGCATGGAGAGCCATAAGCAGAATTGCTAAACCTTTCCTTTGCTCAATTTCTATAATAGAGGGATGAGAATTCTTCAGGAGTTGCTTTCAAAAAAGAATTACTTTTAAATTTTATTTTCTTTTTTTTCCTCCTCTACGCAAGCTTTGGGCGCAAGCTTAAAGTTAAATATATATATATATATATATATATATATATATATATATATATATAATTTTCCAATTGATGTTTTTCCCTCTCTCTCCTTCCTTCATACCCGGGCGGCAGCACGTTTTTGTCTCCATCCCGCCGGCTGTTGCGATCGCTGCGAATTCAGGGAGGGGAGGAAATTTTCACTTTTGCGCAAAAACCCAGGAGGTCGTAGTTTTTATTTATTTATTTTTTTTATTTTTCTCCTCTCTCTATCCTGTCGATCTCGCCGGCGGGCAAGAGCTGCGAATTCAGGTTGGGGGAAGGAACTTTCAGCTTTGCTATTATGGAGGCTTAAAAGCTTTGATTATTACAAAGCTTAAATTAGCTAAAGGTTTTATGAGCTTAAAAAGTTTACTTCTATTTTATATTTTGATTTGGTGGGCGATTTTTTCTCCAGTGTTGGGCATCGACCAGATTACAAGCTTTAATAGTAAAGTTTTCATAAGCTTTTTAATAAGCTTAATAAATCAAATATTAAAAGTTTTATGAGATTAGTAAAATGTTTTACAAAAGAAAAATATTTTTTTGACTATTCCCATCATATTTTATGGAAAAGGATCTCATGTACATATAGTTAGTTTGGATTTCTTCTACAGAATTTTTTTTTAGAACTTATCTCCAGAGAAATTTTGAGACTTTAGTCAAATTCTTGTGAATAATGTTGTTTTCTAAATCCTCATGAAGTACAAATAATATAGTCAAATTCTTGTGAATAATGTTGTTTTCTAAATCCTCATGAAGTATAAATAATATAAACAGCTTGTTAGTGGTGAAGATATTGTTATTTTAACCTATGGCTAGTTTTCTAATTTTAAAAGAGTACATGGATTATTTCTTGAAAAATTATGCATTTGTGTATTGAGCTAACTTGGCAGGACTCACATCTAGTTCGACATTCCATATGAGATAAGAAATCTTATCTTTTCTCTTGTTTTTAATTTTTCCTATTCTTTTAATTGTCAAGAAATGGGTGAATATCCGCACCATCGTACTATTCAGGAACAGCTTGACACCGAAGAGGTTAACACACTCGACACACTAACCAAAGGTGGAGGTATGTGTAAAAAAAAATTTATTTATTGTACACAATTTCTTGTTTGCTTTTGTATCTGTTTTCTGAATATTCTTTTCTTCTAGACCTAGCTAGAAAACTTTAGCTCCTAAAAAGAATTTTAGATACAGTGACCTAACTAGAAAGATCGAGATAAGATTAGCAAAAGTTATCTTCAAGATCTAGTTGCTCAAATTCAAGTAAAAATGATTGCTAGACATTTCATAGAAGATTAAGACCAATTTGAAGATTCAAGAACCAAGCAAGTTTCTCCAGTCTTTGATTCAAGTTATCAATTGCTTCACCATCGAATTTAGTGATGATGAGAAAAGAAAAGAAAAAGCTTTCAAGTCACTAGAAACCAAGCTTAAGTTGTATACCAATCACAATTACGAAGTTTATACCAATTCAAGTAAAGTTTTATCTAAATTTTCAAGTGTTCTAGTTTAAGATCTATCTGAGTACAAGATTCTTTCAAGTAAAGTTTTGTTTAAATTTTCAAGTGTTCTAGTTTAAGATCTATCCAAGTACAAGATTCTTTTTAGACCAAGAATTGTTTTAAGTCAAAGATATATTCAACCACAAGATTTAAACCCCTTAAGAACAAGATTTATTCAAGAATTGTAATTATGATTAATTAAAGATTAATCTCTCAATTTTCGTGCATTCAAGTATTTTTAATCTAAGCCAAGATTCATTACTAGTATATCAAGTTCTTGCTATCAACTAGGGCGCAAGATGTCTATCTTTATTCAAGTTCTGATTTCAAGTTTAAGATTAAGCTTAAGATCAAGATCCCCTTTAGATTTCATTGTTTACAAGTAAGATTCACAAATTCAAGATTAAGATTAAGATCAAAAACAAATCCCGAGAATTTAGTTAGACAATTACAAGATTAAGATCAAGAACAAATCCCCAAAAAATTCATCAAGTTATTGACAGTAATGTAAGTGATTATTTTTCAATCTTAAGTTGATAAGAATTTCCATTTCGACCTAGTTCATTTTTGGAATAAGACTTGTAGACTAATTTTGAGGATAGAGAAAAGTTATGTCGGAATGAAAGTTTCAGAGGGAATTAGCTACTCCGTCTCAAACTTCTATTCTTAAGGTAGTGTCGTGTGGAATTAATCTATGGTATGGGACATTAGATTGGTTTTACATACCTACCCTAGACGTATCTATGTCTTCTATCTTTTACCAGGGAGTGTTTGTATGTGGAAGGTACCTCTGTGGTATAGGACACTTAGATCCCTTTTACATGCGTTCATTTGTTTGGTTTTATTTTTAGAAATTGTTTGATGTGATGATGTTGTCCTCCACTTGTGCCATGAAGCCATCCACTCATTGATTACGCAATTGAGGACAGTTGATTCCCAACAGGGAGGACTGTTATGACCCATGTTATTTGAATGATAATCATGGTTGTTTAATATTTGATTTATATATTTTTTTTATGATGCCTATTTCTCATCATGAACACGTTAGGATTGATTGATGTGATGTCAATTGATTGTTCCTACTGACGTGGTTTATGTTTATGAGTTTAGGTGATGAGGTGTGCAAGGGTATCGATTTAGGTGTTGCACAGTGCGAGGATACCGATTTAGGTATCGCACGGATGGTGGATTGAGTCGTGGCGTGTGGACAGATTATATTCACAATGTTTTGTGGCTGTACTATGGCATTTGATATTATTTTAACATCAGTGTGATGTGTGTGTGTGTACACGCGTCAATTTATTGTACAATGTGCGTACGAGCATTAGTTGATTTATTTTGTAATGTGCATATGTGCACAAGCTCGATTATTGTATTAGAAAAATTGTGCAAACCTTAGAAGGTTTGAGGACAAAGGTTAATTGAGGACCAAGGCTAAAATTGAGGACAAAGGCTAATTAAATGGCAAAGTCCAAATATGGATGTGTACTTTATTTTTGGCTGAAAGCCTACTTTTGGAATATATTACAAATACCCACGCGAGAAGAAGCTGCCACTCACGTTGGGGGGGGAAGATTGCACCCAGTCTTGAGTTGCCTTGTGTTGATGGTGATGTATTTTCTTTCTCTTGCTCTATGTTTTGATATGTGCTTTAATTTTCAATTTAATTCAAGTAGTTGTTTTGATATTTGATATAATTTTTATGAGTCTTTTGATTATTCTCTTCAAGAAAATTAAAGGTCTGGTTGCACTATTAGAATAGAGAGTTTGAATTTTTAAGCTAGTTTCATTTTCAACCATAGCAACAAAGTGTTGAAAATGGGAAAATACATCTTATTTAGCTTTCATAGGGTAAGACCAGCTAAATTTTCTATAATCAATAAATGTACAACAAACTTTATAAATTTCCTCCCAAAGTAGTCCTCATTGGACCATACACATCACTATGTGTAAGTAGCACTTTGTGAACAGCTCTTTCAGTTGCATTATTTGGGAAAGGTGGTAAGTTAGCCAAGGATGCATCCTTCACAAATATACCTTGACGGTGGATCAAGATGAGGAAGATCCTCTAACATCTCATGTTGTTGCTAAAGCATCAAACCACCAATAAAAGTGTGGCTGGACCTAGAGTCCAAAGTATATTTATGCTTCAAACTTGCAAGTAGGAGGTCTAGCAAGTGTTATAGCTTGCTAGCCAATCATTTAGGCTAGATGGAAAGCTAAAACACTTGCCATCTCTCATAATGCAATGAAGGAAATCATTTATGCTCTTGTGCATGCATATGGGAATTAAGAGAGCAAGAGTGCTACTCAACCTTGCTTTCCAAGATGGTAAATGTGGGTAAGCACTTTTGCATGCTTGTTGTACATTATGTAAGATAAGCAAGTTATATGGATTACAATTACAATGTAATGGTGTACTCATGATTTATATAGAGTATGCAAAATGCTCCACACTCTGCTTTTGGTTGCTTGTTCATGCAAAGTACAGTTTGAAGCTATGTTTATTTTGAATTGGACATAACTTCGAATCTATAGCTCAAGACAACATGCTATAAAAGAAAAAGTGGAGAATTTCTCATGCTCTATTGATTTTAATTTATTTTTTCTAGTAACCAATGCTCCTACTAGAGATTTTACCAGTAAAAATATCGCTAGTAACTTTGTTGGTTATAGTAGCAAGGTTACCAACAACGATTCTACCACAATGATTGGAACCCATCATTTATTGCTAGTAGGACTATTGGTTAGCCCTTATTTTCTTATAGTGTGTCTAGGAAATTCATGCACTTTGAAATTTGCGACACACTATACTAGATGTCTGGCAGCGAGATGTATAACTAGATAAGGCATCCAACAACTTGACCATAAGTGGTTATGTCAAATGGTTCACCACCGGCACCCTACAAACTAAGTTTTACACTAAGTTCCATTAGTGTAGAAATTGGTTTACAACTTTCCATATTGAGCCTCTTGACTAGTTGCTTGATGTACTTGGATTTCTTAATGACTATATCATCATCTTGCTATATAAATTGCATACCCAAATAGTATTTCAAAAGACCGAGATCTCACATCTCAAAAGTTCAGGCAAGGCCAGATTTGAAAGTTGTAATGAAATCCTCATTGGTGGTTCACTAACATCTCATCTACATAGAGAAAATGACAATTAGAAAATCCTACTTGTTCTTTTTTAAATATAAAGTGCTTTTTGTAGGACTGTTTTTAAATCCTTGTCTAGTTAAATAGGTAAAATTTTCTTGGTCCGTAGCTGTGGGAGCTTGTTTTAAACCATATAAAGGTTTATCAAGCTTGCATAAATTCTTCTCTTGAATAGGTTAGGAATGACTAGCTGGTAGACTCACATAAACTTCTTCCTATGAGTCACCATTGAAAGACGTTGTTTTGATGTTCTGTTGGTACACTTTCCATCTACAATGGGCTACCAAAAAATAAAAAGTCGGACAATGGTCATAAGGAAATTGGCAGAAATTTATCATAATTAATCCCTTTCTGCTAGGCATAACTTTTTGCAAACAAGTTTGGCCTTCTTGCATAACCTTTTGCAACAAGTCTTGCCTTAAACAGATCTATCTCCCTTTCTCGTGACTTTGAAATAACTTGTTCTCTCAAGTCTTGTAGTTTTGTTAAATGTTCATTCACAGACTTTTTTTATTACATATTTTCATTGTCAAGTTTCCTTCTGAGATAGGTAATCCTTGCATCACTTTTAACATGATACATAAATTAGAAAGTATTCTAAGAAAGCATGGATGTTCTAGAAGAGAGAATGTGAAGAATGAGAGACCTTTTAATTAATAAGGCAATTAATGCCAAAGCTTGAGAATCATGTGAATCCCATATTCTTTTGGTCATAGTAGTAATTTGAGGAACTTATTATTGGATATGTTAGTTCTATGACCCCCCTTACAGGAGAAAATATGCTAAGGGCGGTCGTCAACACCTATGACATGCTCCCAATGAGGACATTTCTAACCATAAAACTCCCCAGGGAGTACTTTGACCCATCCAATTTATCCTCTTTGTAAATAATACCAAAAAAATCATTTACAGATTTGTTGGCCATACTTATGTCACGACTGCTAGAGATTTGAAGAAGGAAAGATGGTGGAGTAAAGCTTGAATTGAAGTCAGTAGGCTGATGAACTCTCTAAAATGCTGCTAAAAAATCTCATCCGAATTGCCGATTAGAGTATCCAATCAGATGATTAGAGGAGATAAAGAATTTCTACTTATAGAGTGTGAAATTGGACGATTAATTGCCAATTAAATTGTGAGATCCACAAACGAACAAGAGCGGATGATCAGAGGGGTGTGATCAATTGATTAAAAGTCATCGATCAGTTGAAAATCATTGATCGGTGGAAGATTACAGATGAACGATTGAAAAACACCAATCAAACGATTGGAAGAGCACAAATGGGATGATTGGATCGAACTTTTCGATAAGGGGAATCATGGATTGAACTGTAAGATTGGACAATTCGATCAATCGATTGAAGAAGCCATGATTGGAAAATTAGAGTGATTGCTATGTGCAGCAATTAGTGAACCAATCCAATCCATTGATTGGAATGTAGATCAAATTATTAATGTGAACGATTGAAGAAGTTGATGATTGGGGAAGTGAGATTTTTTAGGCTAGCAATTATAAAAGCCAGACGATTGAAATATTCATGATTGCTCAGACTATTAATTGGACTATTGAGTGATTAGAAAATTGCAAACCATTGTAGATTTTATCTACCACGTGACGCACTATAATGAAGCAGTGGAAAAAAATAGAATCCTTGACAGCTCTCTCGAATAATCTCGAGACAAAAATTATCATCAACGAATTCATGAAAAAAATGGACACTATAATCAATAGAACTATAATCAATTGGCTATATGATTACAATATAGTTGATCAATTGTTGTGTAGTTTTTTGTCTGTTTGTAGAGTGTGTGTTTACCAGACTATATGCTATAGTGTGTGTTTACCAAACTATATGCTATAGTCTACACTCAAATGGAAACCACCAAACAAGCTACTGCACAGCCAACTATGTGAGATGTTTGCACACAAGGTTTCTACATAATAGTTAAAAACCTCAAGAAAACAACTAATAACACCTCCTAAGCTCCACTCTATAGAAAACTAAAATATGTAGGATAATCTATGAAAATCTTGTAAGTTGTGTAGCTTGAAAAACAAAGAAATAAGTAATGGAGAACTTTGCTCTAATATACCACTATTAGCTTTGATGGAAGCAAATCTACAAACACTGACTCGCTCACATATTAAAGAGAACACAAGGGGTGGAAAGTATGTAGAAGGCTAGTTCACTTGGAGTAGTTGCTCGAGGTACACTGAAGTACAAAAATGAGTAGCAATCTAGAGCCCAACATTTAAAAGCGAGCCTTGCCTATGGTCATGATTACACAACCTCATTATGAATATCCTACCTTTAAAAAATAGTTAGCTCTTATCATAATATTTTTTTTCTTCTCCTCTCATGCTCGATATTGCCTTTAGTAACTGTAGATCTAATATCTAAAGAGCTTAGAGATTTCTTTTTCTAATGCAAATCCAATCATGGTGTGTAACCCTATGGATATCATAATCGATATGGCCTTTAGCAACTATAGATCCAATATCTAAAGAGCTTAGACACTTCTTTTTCTAATGAAAATCCCATTATGATGCGAAACCCTATGAATATCATGCATGGTTAGTAAATGAGCATTTTGTATGCAAGATTACTTGTGTAATTTTAGATAATGTCCTAGAGCTAGCGAGGTAGGACTAAAAGGCTCAAGAGTCTACTAGAAAGAAGGTAAATATTTTATGCATCAAAGAAATGGGATTGTGACCTCCAAGTGGATTTTGTCAAGCTTGAGAATAGGGTTAGGGTTTTTATAAGGTGGCTACTATTATACTTACACATTATAACTAAGATATGGGTTTGATGAGATTGAAATTTTAACCATAGTTAAATAGTGTTTCAAATGTTTGTTGTTAATAGATTAGGCCTAAAAGTGACAATTATGGGTGGTTGTACAATAAGGGTCCTCACTTTGGATCACCTTCCAAGTTTTTTTGTAGCAAATAAACATTCATTTTTTGACCAAAATTGGCTAATCTCACCCACTTGGCAAATGAATTTGACATTGAGATAACATCACACTCTTAATTGTGCACTTAAACATATGGTCGGATCAAAAATAAAAAAATTCAAACACCAAATTTTCTACGTCACAAATATAGTACATATGGCATTTCCCTTAGAGGTAGATAGTACGACCATAAATTTTTAATAACTTCTTTGTTTCAACTCAAATTCAACCCCCACTTTGCAAACAAGGAAGTCATGCAATGGAGATCTTACCTTGATTTATTAAGTAATTTTTACATGTAATTTCTATTTTTAATTAATTATTATCTTATTTTAAAGTACACAAAAGGGCATTTTTTTTGTATAGCACATCTTTATACAAACGACTATGTATTTTAACTTACTTGAATGATCCAACAATAGACAATTATAAGGAAAATGTGCCCATATGGTCAAATTTTATTCTTAATAGTTAGATTTATGTGATGGAAGTGTGCTTTTTTACAACACTACTTGTAAGAAAACATTTAAAGAGGGCCTAAGAGGTGCATGACAAAATTGTGTACCTAATCCTCGATCGTGGAACCCTTCTTGGGGCTTTTTACGTGGCACAACAAAATTTTGCGTGCTGAAAGAAAGGCTTCATTTCGTATCGTAGAATCCTTGAAGGGTTGCATTTCCAAATTTGAAGTTAAAAATAAAAATAAAAATGCTAGTCCCCTTCACCGCAGATGTGTGTTGACAAGGACGGGCATTCAAACGTTTGTTGAGCTTGAAAGGGGTAAGTTGAAGTGATGCACTCACCGACCACCACCACCGTTTTGGAAAAGCCGCGTGTAGGACGATGCAATATTGAATGAGCTGAAGGCCTGTAGTAGAGCACGGCAGCCAGCTACACACACACACACACACACATTTTTTTGGAGTTTGTTTTTGCGATGCACTCACCGACCACCACCGTTTTGTATTGAATGAGCTGAAGGCATGTAGTAGAGCACGGCAACGTGTTGGCGTGCCTTTATATATTGCCGCCTCATTGCAGCAGCAGCCAGCTACACACACACACACACACACACTTTTTTTGAGTTTGTTTTTGCGAGAGGATGGGGCACCATCGGCATCATCACCATCGCCACCACCCATGTCCGCCACCACCTTGCCCACCCCCTCCATGTCCTCCACCATCCTGCCCACCCCCTCCATGTCCTCCACGATATTGCCCACCCCCTCCATGTCCTCCCGCACCATGCCTCCCACTTTATTATTATTACCGCCGCTGCTGATATATTCAGCTCGGTTCTCTGTCTGTGTGTATCTGTAGTACAGCGTAAATGAATCTGCGATTCCAATACGCGTAGTACAGTAGTTATACCACGTCGATCTTTCCCGATCGGCCTGCATAAATAAATAATAGAGAGAGAATATGTAACTGGTCTACCATGCATTTCATCTACTACGTACAATGAAGCGCTCGAAGGTTTGAGTGTAATAGCTCCTTACGAAGGTGGTGGATTTGTTCTTCTTTAGATTTCTTTTCCTTGAGCTGTAATCTCCAAATTTAAAACTTTTTTTAAAAAAAATGCACATGTTCTCTGGTGTTGGAGAGAGAGGAGTCAATTCTCTGCTGTTGGAGGGAGAGAGAGAGAGAGAGAGAGCAGGGAATGAGTTTTGAATCGAACTCGCTTGGCTAAGCTAGACAGCGAATAAATTTTTGAATCGCTAAGGCGGAGAGAGAGAGAGAGAGAGAGAGAGAGAGAGAGGGCTGATGCAGTACGAAGGCAGTATAATAATAAATTGAAAAATATCATAAAAACATGATTTGAGAAAAGCTCAATATAAGGTTCGGGTGATAAAGATGAAATGTTCGTGGGCTGTTGATTTGACAAGCGTAGCACGGCCTTCGTCCTAAGCGCGGTTTTTTAATCGGTTAATGTTATTTTCTTATTAGTTATTGCAACTTTATAGAGGGGGGAGGGGGGCCCTCAACACTAAAGGGCACGGGACACTGGGAAGCCAAAGATTTGGGATCGAGGGTGGGAAAGTGGGGGGACGCTGGCGGCTTCAATCTGGGCCGTCGGATGCAGTGAACTCGGGTAGCAACTGGTGAACTCGGGTTTCGGCTGAGCTGGCGCCCCAAATCGAAATTTAAAATAAACTCAATAGCCACGTTGGCTTGACGTGGAGGGCAGGCTTCTCCAGCGTGGCTTGCAAAAGGACGCCACGGGGGAAAGCCGTGCATGCAGGGGTACCCGTATACCAGAAAGATCTCAAAGATTTGATTTTGCCCAGGCTTCTCTCTGCGTTTTTCTCTACACGCTTTGCTGCGATTGCAGGCTTGGCTCCGCGACGACGCTGTGCTTTTGCATGGGTGATCTTCTAAGCTAGAATCAAAGGCTCTTCATCAAGCTAGCCATCAAGCTGTAAAGGTTTTTCCTGCTTGTTGGTATTGCAACAAGCACCCAGCAACGCCTTCTAAGGTGTATGGTTCTTCATCAAGCCTGCAACACAATTTTATAGAAGCATGGCACCAAGTGCAAGCCGAGTGCATAGGAGGAAGAAGGCTGCCATAGGAAGCAAAACAGGTGGCAACGAAGGTCAAGCAATGGAGTTTCTAGAGTCTACACAACTTGACAAACGAAGAAGTCCTCTACTAAAGGAAAAGCAAGCATCACCACAATCGCCCTCCCCACAAAACTTGGATGCTGCATCAGGGGAAATCTTGCCCCCACATAGCCTCAATAAGAGGCCCAAAAAAAAGTTGGAAACCATGCTCATGAAGCCTACAACCTCAATGCAGGAAAACGCGGGCCCATCTAATGTTAAAGGGGAAGGGATGGCTGAGGGGACAGATCAGATTTTGCCATATGCCATTGTACGATTGCCAGATGGGAGGGTTGGGCGCCAATGTCGTGCAAGTGACACTTGCCCCCTTGCTAAATCTTTCATAGAAAAGAGAAAGAGTATGATTGGGCACTTAAAGCTTGCTCATGGGTTAGATGTTGATATTCCCAAGCTGCCACTTGGTCGTCCTCCGAAGAGCAACTTAGTAGCTCGTGCTTTCCCACACCCGTATGCTCAGAGGTGGAAGAGACAGGCATACGAAAGATCGCAAGATAAAGAAAGAAAGTTTCAGATCAATTGACAAAAGTATGAGCATTCTCAATACATGCAGGCTGAGCGCGCATGGGATAACCTTTGTAGTCAGTTCAAGAACAAATCAAAAGAGGACTTCATAGCAAGCTGGGTGAAAGATAAGATGGACAAGTACATGTCAACAGCAGAGGCTCGAGTTGCCAAAATCCAGGCTCGGATAGATGAGAATATCTCCAAAGAGGTAAGCTTTGCTGCATCTAGAAGCTAAAAGGTTTAATTTTGAAGTGTTTTCATCTCATGAAGATGTGTTTTCAACTAAAGGATACCCATCATGTGTGCCCTTCTTGGTCATATACACGGTCGAAGTCTATGGCTATTTCCCAAGTTCACATACAACACGCATGGTTTCCTTGCTGCAGGCCAAGTTTATTCACCACATGTCAACTTCACTTCTTACATTTTTGAGATCACTTGGCATGGCTGTATTTGCAGGATTTCGTAACCCATGAGGTTGTTGGGCTTACAACTATGGATGGCTATTATTTATTGCAGGATTTTGGAACCCATGAGGGTGTTGGGCCGTGTGCGGATACAACAAAGAAGCACAACACTAAGAAGAACGTAAGCTTTGTCATATTTTTCATTCATCCCCTCGTTCTGATTCATATCTCTATTTCACTAACATGGCTGCCTTGAAAGTGCCTAGCCATTCTCTCACGGTCTTCCCCTACAATATGTTCAAGTCCTTTCCATTGCCTAATTTCCATGGTCTACTCGCAGCATGCCAAGTTTATTAACCTGATGCAGGTTTACTTGTTGCATGCAGAGTTCACTCACAGCTTGCTAAGTTTATTAACTAGATGCATGTTTTCTTGTTCAATGCAAAGTTCACTCACAGCTTGCCAAGTTCTCTCCCTGCAGCACTAACATGACTCCATAGTTGCATGCAAGGGTTGGTAAGCAAATTGCAATGAATGCACATGCAATGTGTCTACTAGTCATTGCCCAAGTTGACATACACCTCACACCTTTTGTTTGTTGCAGGATTCTGGAACCCATGAGAGTGTTGGACCATGCGCGAATACAAGAAAGAAGGACAACACTCAAAAGAACGTAAGCTTTCCAATATCCTTCACTCATCCCCTCGTTTTGAGTCATGTTTGTGATGTTGAAAGTGCCTAGCGATGCTCATGTGGGCTTCTTGGCATAAGTAAGTATGCGAATTCACGAGTGCAAAGATTGTTTGTAACTATGCATGGATATTATTTGTTGCAGGATTCTGAAACCCATGAGAGTGTTGGGCCATGTGTGGATACAAAAAAGGAGGACAACACTAAAAACAATGTAAGCTTTCAAAGTTTGCTAAGTTCTCTCTCTACATCACTAACATGGCTCCATAGTTGCATGCAAGGGTTGGTGAATAGTTTGCATGCAATCAATGCACGTGTAATGTGTCTACTAGCTCACACCTTGCTAATTTCATTCACATCATGCCAAGTTTATTCACATCATGCCAAGTTTCTTTGCTGCTGCCAAGTTCACATACAACTCACATGCCCTATAGTTTGAGATCATTTGGGCATGCTGCAGGATTCTGGAACACATGAGGGTGTTGGGTCACGTGTGGATACAGAAAAGAACACCACCACTAAGAATGTAAGCCTTCTAATCTTGCTAAGTTCTCTATCTACTTCATTAACATGGCTCCATGGTTGCATGCAACGGTTGGTGAACAGTTTGCATGCAATCAATGCACGTGCAATGTTTCTACTAGCTCACAACATTATCGTCTTCCTTAGTGTCCTCACACTTATCCCTTCCTTGCTAGTTCATTCACATCATGCCAAGTTCATTCACATCATGCCAAGTTTCTTTGGTACTGCCAAGTTCACATACAAATCACTACATGCCCTTTAGTTTGAGAACAACACTAAGAAGAACGTAAGTCTTCTAATCTAACATGGCTTCATAGTTGCATGTAAGGGTCGGTGAACAGTTGGCAATGTGTCTACTAGCCATTGTCCACGACTCACACCTTGCCAAGTTCATTCACATCATGCCAAGTTCATTCACATCATGCCAAGTTTCTTTGCTGATGTCAAGTTCACATACATAACACTACATGCCCTACAGCTTGAGATCATTTGGACATGCTTCTTGTTTGTTGCAGGATTCTAATTCTGGAACCCATGAGGTTAAGCCATGCGCGAATACAAGAAAGAAGAACAACACTCAAAATAACGTAAGCTTTTCAATCTCCTTCACTTATGCCCTCGTTCCGAGTCATGTTTGTGGTGCAAAGATTGCATACAACTATGCATGGCTATTGCATGGAGGGTGTTGGGCTATGCATGGATACAAAAAAGAACAACACTAAGATTAACGTAAGCTTACATTCTTCTTAGTTTGCTGCCAAGTTTGCTTACATTCAATCTTAGTGTTGTGTAGTTGTTGCATGCAAAGTTTAGTCACAGCTTACCAAGTTTATTAACTTGATGCATGTTTTCTTGTTGCATGCAAAGTTCACTCATAGCTTGTCAAGTTTCTTTGCTGTTGCCAAGTTCACAAGTTCACTCACTACATGCGTGGCCTTTGAGATCATTTGGCCCATGCTTCTTGTTTGCCGCAGGATTTTGATTCCGAAACCCATGAGGTTGGGCCATGCACGAATACAAGAAAGAAGAGTAACACTCAAAATAAGGTAAGATATCTAATCTCCTTCACTTATCCCCTCGTTTCGAGTCATGTTTGTGGTGCAAAGATTGCATACAACTATGCATGGCTATTACTTGCTGCAGGATTCTGGAACCGGTGAGGGTGTTGGGCCATGTGTGGATATAAAAAAGAAGAATACTAAGAAGAACGTAAGCTTACATTCTTCTTAGTTTGCTGTCAAGTTTGCTTACATTCAATCTTAGTGTTGTGTAGTTGTTGCATGCAAAGTTTAGTCACAGCTTACCAAGTTTATTAACTTGATGCATGTTTTCTTGTTGCATGCAAAGTTCACTCATAGCTTGTCAAGTTTCTTTGCTGTTGCCAAGTTCACAAGTTCACTCACTACATGCCCACACTTTGAGATCATTTGGCCCATGCTTCTTGTTTGCTGCAGGATTTTGATTCCGGAACCCATGAGGTTGGGCCATGCACGAATACAAGAAAGAAGAGTAACACTCAAAATAAGGTAAGATTTCTAATCTCCTTCACTTATCCCCTCATTTCGAGTCATGTTTGTGGTGCAAAGATTGCATACAACTATGCATGGCTATTACTTGCTGCAGGATTCTGGAACCGGTGAGGGTGTTGGGCCATGTGTGGATATAAAAAAGAAGAACACTAAGAAGAACGTAAGCTTTCTAATATTTTTCATTCATCTCCTTGCTTTGAGTCACATCATCTTGGTTTCCCACTAGTTTGTTCAAGTCCTTGCCGCTGCCTAACATGGCTCCATACACCTCACACTTTGAGATCGTTTGGGCCATGGCCATCTTCTTGTTTGTTGCAGGATTCCGGAACCCATGAGAGTGTTAGGCCATGCGTGAATACAAGAAAGAAGGACAACACTCAAAAGAACGTAAGAGATTCTAATATCCTTTATGCCGAGTTGTTAAAGCTTTTCATGTTCTTCTACATTGTTGGTTCACTCTTCTCTTTACTTGCATGGGCCCTGTTCTTGTTTGTTGCAGGATTCCGGAGCCCATGAGGGTGTTGGGCCATGCGTGAATACAAGAAAGAAGGACAACACTCAAAAGAACGTAAGAGATTCTAATATCCTTTGTGCCGAGTTGTTAAAGCTTTTCATGTTGCTGCCTACATTGTTAGTTCACTCTTCTCTTTACTTGCATGGGCCAGGTAAGTGCAGCTAATTCAACCCTGGAGTTTGTTATGTCCTAAAGGGACTCAATGGGTGAATGCATTGTTTTCTTGCCATTGTGTAGGTGTTTGAGGTTTCAAGGAAAAAGTTGCCTATTAGGACTTCTCGTGCAAAGCAAAGTAGCAATGAAGAAACACCGATTATTGTATCATCGCCGACTTTTTCTGAAGCATACAACAATATGGAATTTATATTCGAGATCTCCAACATGCAGGTTATTGTTACAGAGAAAGGGGAGGGGAGGTTGGTAGCAACAAGGGGCAATGTTGCGAGATCTAGGTAAGAGGCTCTACACGATTGACAGTTTATCAAAACCATGTATTGTCATGATAGTCTCAGCTTGTGTGGTTTGCTGCATTTTTTTTTGTTTGGCTTTTGCCTTGCAGGTTAGCTTCCGGGGCTGACATTGACTTTGTTTCCATGAGATCCAAAACCTTTGTGCGCGTAGATGATAGCTTTTTGAGGGAAATGTTTGTTAATGAGGCATCCACTAGGACCATGACCTTGTTTGGGATGTAAGTGTATCACTTTAAACATTTTAGTGCACTTACATGGATGCACTTTCATTCCCTCCTTGCATGCACAGGTTGATGGAGAACAAGTTGCCATTGGACATTCTTGAGAAGGTGTTTTGGGCTGATTCTTTGTGGTATTCTATGTCACGTAAGTGCGTGGAGAATTTCCTCACCCGCTTCTTCGAGAAAATGGATATGTCAGCCATTCAATTATGTTTCTTTCCCGTTGTATGCAGGTGTGTGTGGTCACTTCATTGGTAAAGAATTTTGGCTATGCTTTTTTACATACCACTTGGCACTCAAATTTGTGCGCTTTTAATGGCTGGCTATTGTGTGCAATAGGAATCATTGGTCCCTCTTTACCCTGTATGTTAACAAGAACGAGGAGGTGCCCCTTTTAAAAGGGAACAAAAGCTATTTGTTATACATGGATTCATTGGGACTAATAAATCCAGAGGAGTGCTTGGATAGTTTGTTCATGTAAATTGAAATTCTCTTCCATGTTGGTTTTGTTCATGTATACTCATACAATGCATGACACATGACATGGTTCTGGTTTGGATTGATTACAGTGCTCTAAAATGCTTGGCACCGCATGTGGCTGATTCAACCCTTCAAGGTGCTTTGTTCAACCCCGAGACAGAGCTGAAACTAAAAATCGTTAAGGTGAAGGTGACGTTGATTTGTTGGTAGCGGCGAGTTGAATTTGTTATGAATGTTCTACATGCTGAATGTTGGTGTTACATGTGCATCATTTGGGGCAGGTACCGCAACAGGACAATAGCACAGATTGTGGCTTCTATGTGATGGCGTTTATGAGATACCTCATTGCCGGTATATTGCAAAACAATGTAGACAAGAATTGGGTAAGTGCTTGCTTCGTGTTACGTCTTTGCTGCTTCAAGAAGAACATGCAAGCTCATTTACGCTTACAGCTTTGCTTTTTTTCAGCTCACAGATCAGTGGTTTCAACATGAAGATGTATGCACGCTTAGGATGGAGCTTCACACATGGTGCATGAGTGTTTTGGAAGAACTGTGACACGTCTACTGTCTTGAGCAGCAGTGACATCCGAGCAAGAAGCATGTAGATGCAGGACCAGCCATGTGATTTTGGAGCACTGTAGGAGCGACAACCTCGCACCAGCGATGTGATTTTGGAGCAGTGTAACATGGCTTATCGGTGGGTGGCAAACTTATGACGCGGAGTCCTGCACGAGCGACAAGCATGTAGATGCTTTTTGGAGCAGCAACCTCTATTTTTGGCACCAGCTATGCGATTTTGAAGCGGTGTTTTTGGCTTGTCGTGGGCAACACACTTCTTATGAACATCTTTATAAACATATTTGGCATCTAAGGATGTTTTGTATCAGCCAATTCACATGAAATACATGATATTTTTTAGCTTCTCAATATAATTTGTTTTGGTTCCGATGTAAATTGTCTATCAACAAATATGCTTCCGTTGGTTCCTTTTTCAACTTTGCTATTTGGTGTTTAGTTTAGTTCCGCAACATGATGGTTCTTGTTGATGCTCTTGTACTGGAAGCTCTTCATGTTGAATTTGAATCAGATTCTCCGCTGCTCTAGATAAGCCCCATATCTTGGCCCAAGTAGCGAGAAGATCGAGTATAATGACACTCCAACATGCATTGTAAGGAGCCAAAGTGCTTCCACGTTTTGGATATGGTCTCTGTTTGTAGATTGTGTGGGACGTGTAAACTCTCAAGCTAGTCCTGGTGCACATAGAGAGAGAGAGAGAGAGAGAGAGAGAGAGAGAGAGATAGAGAGAGATCTTGCTCTACCGATGCAGCCATAAAAGTATATGATGAGAGAGAGAGAGAGATCTTGCTCTACCGATGCAGCCATAAAAGTATATGATCACTTTTTTACCTTCTAATATCAAGCTATTAGTAAAATGATCTTAATCTTTTTATAGTATTGAAAGTGTTCATAATTTGGGTGACAAAAAGATTAACATGTTCATTGCATTCAAACTATAAAGCTTGATTGAGAATTGTGCCTGGCTGGTAGAAAGGCGGCTTACGCACCAGCAATGATGAGGTTTCTCATGACCCTAGACATTGACGGATCTGACCATCCCCTACAATAGCATAACAACTGAACAGTTGGAACTACTACCTCTTGACATGTCAGTCATGAAATGAGTTGATGTGACAGATCAATACAGTGACCATGCGACATAATATGCAGGGAAAGCCACAACACTCATACGCCAAGCATAAAAGTTTCATAGCTGATTATCAAAACTCCCTCTTCCATCCGCCCTCTCCCAACGAGAACCAGGCCTCCCGCTCTTGATCCCACCTGTTGCAAATAAACTGACTTCTGCTCTTGGGACCAAATAACTTCTCTAGTTAGGTCAAAAGTTGGAATCCCATCAGCAAGTTTAGCAGAAGGGAACGTCGTGTGCATGCACATGGACATGCTAATCCCTATGCTTATCCTTGATTTGCAGCAGCAGATAAAAGACTTGATTCTAGAGCTTCATTAGCTGTCATAGGCATGGAAGGTATTGTGGTGGACTAGGTCTCTGTCGGCCAGCAGATGGAACATTGACATGATGGGATACCACCGGAGATTATTGCTAGTATCACGTCGTTGCATATCCGGAAGACTAGATGCTCAGAGGCCTTTAAGGGTATTTGTTTATGACACTCAGTGTATTTGCAGTATATGGAGTGACATCGTTTATACTCTTTTGGCCACCTGGGCCCGTATACAGGGACATGGTGTCACGTGCACCCCGCACTTGGGTGGCATGGTGACATGACAGTTCCAGAAATTGCATGTTTTGGTTAGTGATGTGAACTGTGCATTTTGTGATCTCCAGTCCAGGGACAAGTCGCCACTTGCCATCAGGGTAGGCCAGGCTAAGTACATGCAGTAACCGCGCACAGTTGTTAGCCCACTTGGAGTTGATGCATGTAGAATGTTTAGGATGCTTATTATGTAGAATGTTTAGGATGCTTATTAGGCAAGTGCCATGCACCAGACACAGGTAAATGGGCCACAGGCAATCACAGCTGGGCAGCCCATCTGGGACAGATTTGGAGGTGTTTGGACAGGTCTGGAGCAGTCGGGCAGGTCGTACAGCAGGGAAACCAGGCGGACCAGCAGAAGGGGCAGAAAATTTACCTATTTAAAGGCCACACCTCTTCTCAACCAAGGCATCTGATTCTTAGCTTGGAGACAGGTCCAGAGAGCAATAGCAGCAACATCTAGCATGGCATCATCCAAGACATCAGGGCTCTTCTTTAAGGTAGATGGCATTTGTCTCAGATCTGACAAAACAGGGTATTGCAAAGCCCTGCTCAGCAGGCATTGTTCCGCTAAGGACCTGTTTGAACTTTGGAGCATCCTATTTTTTAGTGACTAGTCTAGGTATACATGCTTATTTTCAGCTCGGCAGGGAGGAAGTTATCTCAGGTCAAGGATATTTCAGCTTCATAATAAAGCTCCATACAATGAAAGGTGGGGGCCCTTCAGCGGGTATTGGGACCCAATGTTGTCTGGTTTTTACACACCACAGTATGCACAATCCAGCTATGTATGTATAATGCTTCCACATGTGACATTGTATCAGAGCAGAGGAAGCTATGTTGCATGAGAAATGAGTATCAAGGCTTCTGCGTGTGAAATTGTAGAGCAAGGCCATGTTGCACAAGACATTAGTATCAAAATATCAAAGCATCAGGTTCGCCCTAAGGCACATCAAAGCTAGGGTTCGTCCTAAGACATGCTAGAGCCATGGGCCGCCTGGAATACAGTTCATCCCAAGGCAGTTCGGAGCTAAGGTCAGCTCAAAGCAAGGGATCTTCTTCGGACAGTCAAGAGCAAAGGATATCAGTCAAGCTCAGTAACATTGGGTGCATCAACATTGGTATCAACAGATGTGTGTAGTCCAGTCAGTATCAAGAAGACGAAATTTTGTTGGAGAAGCATCATTGATGCCTTGATGGAGCTCCAGAGGTTGCAGATGAAAGGGATGGTACTTTGGACGCATTTTAACTAGTCTGCAGCAGTTGAGCAGCTTGAAGGTTGGTAACAGGTCATACAGCAGGCTGGCCAGGCTGATAAGCAGAAGGGTGCAGAAAATTGCCCTATTTAAAGGCCCTGCCTCTTCCCAGCCAAGGCATTAGATTTCCAGCCACCCAACATTAGCAAGAGCATCGGCATGGCATCAATCCAAGACATTAGCACTCTTCTTCAAGTTAGATGGACGCAGGCAAGTGTTTTGCCTGAGACCCCGAAAAAATAGGCTATTCTAGAGCCCTGCCTTGTACACAAACTCTGCACAGTCTTGTAACCCACTTGGAGTCGACATACGTATAGATGCTTAGGATGCTTACTAGGCCAAGTGTCAAGCATTGGACATTGCAAGTAGATAGCACACAGGCAAGACACCTAAGCCTGGCAGTTGGGCAGCCTTGTGGACAGATCTGGACGCATTTTGACTAGTCTGGAGCAGTTGAGCAACTGGTCAGGCAGCTGCAGATTGGTAACAGGTCGTACAGCAGGCAGGCCAAGCTGATAAGTAGGGTGCAGAAAATTGCCCTACTTAAAGGCCCTGCCTCTTCCCAGCCAAGGCATTAGATTTCCAGCCACCAAGCATCAGCAGGAGCATCAGCATGGCATCAATCCAAGACATTAGCACTCTTCTTCAAGGTAGATGGACGCAGGCAAGTGTTTTGCCTGAGACCCCAAAAAAATAGGGTATTCTAGAGCCCTGCCTTGTACACAGCTGTTCTGGCAAGACCTATTCCGAGCAGCAAGATCCAGCCTATTGTACATGCTAACCCCACACAGTCTTGTAACCCACTTGGAGTTGACATACGTATAGATGTTTAGGACGCTTTCTAGGTCAAGTGTAAAGCATTGGACATTGCAAGTAGATAGCACACAAGATTGTAACCCACTTGGAGTTGACATACGTATAGATGTTTAGGATGCTTACTAGGCCAAGTGTAAAGCATTGGACTATGCAAGTAGATAGCACACAGGCAAGACACCTAAGCTTGGCAGTTGGGCAGCCTTGTAGGGACAGATTTGGACGCATTTTGACTAGCCTATTGTACATGTGCAAACTCCAAACAGTCTTGGTGTCAAGCATTGGACATTGCAAGTAGATAGCACACAGGCAAGACACCTAAGCCTGGCAGTTGGGAAGCCGTGTAGGGACAGATCTGGATGCATTTTGACTAGTCTGGAGGGTTGAGCAGCTGGTCGGGCAGCTGTAGGTTGGGTAACGTGTCATACAGCCGGCTGGCCATCCCCTACAATAGCATAACAACTGAACAGTTGGAACTACTACCTCTTGACATGTCAGTCATGAAATGAGTTGATGTGACAGATCAATACAGTGACCATGCGACATAATATGCAGGGAAAGCCACAACACTCATACGCCAAGCATAAAAGTTTCATAGCTGATTATCAAAACTCCCTCTTCCATCCGCCCTCTCCCAACGAGAACCAGGCCTCCCGCTCTTGATCCCACCTGTTGCAAATAAACTGACTTCTGCTGCAGGGTCTCGTGGTACCAAAACCACCAGCTTTTGAAATAACTAATGTCTGTCTGTCAACCCAAGTAAAACTAAGTTCTAACCCACATTGTGTACCCATGCAAAAAGTATATACAGTTTTAAGAGCACACAAAAAAAGAGAGAAGCTCGGACAAGATTGCATGAATCTAGTCTTGCATTACATGCCCAAGGGCTGTATAAATCAGCTATGGTCAAAAAACATAACACAAATTGAGCGTCGTTTTCTTGACTGATCCATAATGAGCAGACACATATGGTTTTTGGAGCAGCAAGTTATATCAAGCTATACTGAACATGAATTCCCTTCACAGAAACAACATACATACAAATTTACAAAACATTGAGTCTCCAGCTGATCCAAAATAAGCATATACATTTGGTTTTTAGAGCAGCAGGTTATACCAAAATGGACAAAAAATCTCCTCACTCGTTCCAAAATGATATAATGTACAAGTTGAATACATCTGCATTATTAATATACAAGTATTATCCTTTGCTCGGATGCAAGGACCTTCTCGAGTACTGAACCATTAGATAAATGCATAGTGAAGTGCCTCTCCTCATCTTCAAGTGACCCATACATACATGAGATGAGTAGTCCCTTTTCAATGCAAAGGTTGTTGTAGAGGTTAACAGCTCGGTTAATAAGAGGAGCCTCTGAACAAACTGGGGCATGTCTACTTGAAAGGGGAAGGAGCGCGTGGCATGTATGGCACGAGTGACTTTGTATAGGATCAACTAGGAGAGTTTTACTACAGCAATGGTGACAAAATATGCGAGGTCTCTTGTCAAACCGCACCCGACTCCTGCCACGTTGATGCTTACGTCTCAATACCCCTGTCATACAAGCACGTTTTGTTGGAGGCGAGCAGGCTATCTCTTGATCACATACGGTTGTAGCTACTTCATGCGGTCTCCCGTGACCAAGCCGAGTAAGCGTAACATGAGCTTGGATTTGTTTGATGGACCCCCTCATTGGCAAATCAATCTCCTTTGGGATAATCAAAGCTGAAATATTATTCTGTGAGATGCTCAATTGCTGGAGTATTGCTTCTTTCAACTTGGTGTCACATGCTGATAGATTCTCTTCCAAAACATGTAGAACCCTTTTCATGTCTTGAATGCAGCAAGCTATCTGCTCATTGATGTTGACAACCTTGCACTCACCACTCTTTATGTTATCTGGCATGTCCTGCTCACTTAGCCCAACATCAATGTCCTCGTCCATTTGACTTAGAGAATGAAGACTATCAAGGACAGGGAAAATGGCATGTAGATGTGGAAAATGATGTTGAATTATTAGGCGGATTCCATAAAGATGCTTACAATCAGATCCCCAACTTGGACAATCGCAATAGTTGGACTGAACACTGACATGATACCATTGCGAAGATGAAGACATACTCAAGATTTTGAATAGCAAAGTGGACTCATCAATCACTTGAAGGGTGGACGAACTAGCCTCAAATCTTCTCAAGATTTCTTCACCTGCTGCTAATCTGGACGTATGACTCTTGCTTGATCCATGAATACTAAAACGTTGAGAATCAACTGAAAAGTACGTAAAGCTGGTTAGTATCACGACACCTTTTCTTCATGAGTGTCAAGCAACAAAGGGGGGACAAGCCACAAGAGAAAAAAAGAGGTCATTACCTATTTCTTGTTTGTTCTTAAAGAACTCAAGTAGCGTTCCGCCGATGTAAGTGCCTGTTAGAGAATCCCCTGCAATAGCATGTAACAGAACTAGAATTGATCTATTTATCTTTGCATCAAGAAGAGTGTACTTGATGTATTGCCAGAGCCTCTCGACCAAGTTTGTTGTATCCACATTTCCATGTGAAAATAGACGCCCAAACTTTGGCCACCTTCTCCGCCACATGCATGTGGTGGCACACCATCCATTCGAGATGTATCGTTGAACATTGATATACGCTGAATATCTCTGCAAGAGCTCTTGGTATCTCTCTTCAAATGCCTCTTCACTTGCCATTTGCATTAGATT
Organism: Cibotium barometz; assembly: GCF_041138505.1. Lineage (NCBI taxonomy): Eukaryota > Viridiplantae > Streptophyta > Polypodiopsida > Cyatheales > Cibotiaceae > Cibotium > Cibotium barometz. The sequence goes on from NC_141053.1 coordinate 2,335,629, forward strand.
TGACAAGGAACTATACACATCATCTCGCTTCTCTTTTGGAACCTACACAGCCAAAATAAAATGAATATACATACCACCTGATAATGATATGCACAATAGAATGGATCTAGCTTTTAAAAGGTGACTTACTTGCGGTAGGAGGTTCTCTACCCATGCCTTCTTAACATGAAACCAGCATAGCAAGACATGGCATGCAATTTGGTGTCGTCTCCCTTCTTCATCTTGTGTCCAGCAATAGGGGTCTACATCAACAATCTTCATAATGGCTTCCAACTCTTGCTGGTTTTTGTCGATGATAATAGCCGTCGGACGAACTCCATGCAACCTTGTGAAGATCATCTTGAAGGTCAACTCCAAGGCTACACTTTCTTGGTTAGTGCCGATGTCATTAGTGCATAGCATGAGCCATATTGGAATACCCATGCCATTTTGGTTGGGCAAAACTGCAGCATACAGGGGCAAACCAAAGACATTTGTCTTGAATGTGCTATCTACTGCCCAAGTGTTGTGTCGTGAGAAACGAAGAGCAATTTGTAGCATCCACTCATCTTGAATGATGAGGACAAAGGGTCGTTTATTCATCAGAGGCTTGTGGGTTATAAGGTTGAACATAAAGAACCTACAAAGAAATCATGATGAATAAAGAGGCAAGAATAGGGGAAAGAGCTTCAAACATAAAGAACGTTGGCTGTAAGGTTGAACATAAAGAACCTTGTTCTGTTCTTGCAAACGAAGAGCCTCTCCAAACATCGCAGCCCAATCATTGTTTGTACATCTTCCTACAAGGATAGAGAGGCAGATTAGAAGTATAAAACAACCAAAAGTTACAAGGAGAATTGTTGGTAAAGCCTCGGGGCCTCCACCTTCCAAAAAAGTTTGTATCACGTGCGTTCAAAGGCATATTTTAAAACCCCTCTGTAGCCTGATTTCCCCTATTTTATGCATACCTCCTATTACTTTTGCAATATATTATTATAACCCTCCTGTACTTTTAAAATTTCCAGCTCATAGAATTTTTCCCCCCTCTAGTATATTTAAATTTAAAGATATCACGCCCCTTACAATTGAAAAATGTGATCACAAGAATAATCGATAAGCCTTTGTCAACTTGCATATGCTACTACATCTAGAAGGATGCCGTCATGTTGTACACATTCTCACCTTGACCTTATCTTGGAATTTGTGCATTCCAAGAGAAAACAAGGGAGATCCTTAAGAACATGTCCTTTCTAAATGCCTTGAAAGAAGGCCAGCATGCAGACTTAGTGAGATTATCAAGGTCTTCCTAGAAAGTAGGAATGCAAGTTTATTGAAACAAAGAATTGAATACCATGGATGCCCCCATGGTTATTCACATTGTAGTGCCATTTTAATAAGGGTTGTCTCTTTCTAGGTGGTTATGGGAGAACAAACAAAAGGATCCTCTTACCAACTCTAAGATGTAGTAGTGCATTCTTGTTGCCTACAATTTACATATAGGATTAAACCTAACAATTCTCTTCTAGTATCATAGGAAGTTTTAGACAAAATCCCACTATGATTCCTGCTTCACAGACTACAACAACATGATGAGCTTATGCATACCTACATGGTGCAGTTGGGGATAAGGGATTGTTGGCCCCCAGGATACCCTACCCCCAACCAGACCTATCTAGGTATGTGGTTCCTTCTGTGCAAAATCTCATGATGTTGAATGCTATCAAGAAAAACAAAGCGAGAGAAGCTCTTTTCCCACAAATGAGAATGTCAAACACGGCTTGTGTATGTGAAGTTGGAGCACGGTTTGCAACCTCATACATCCTCACAAGAAGTTTTAGGCATTTTGGGAAAAAGGCCTCTTTCCCTTAGTTTTTCCCTATAGTTTTCAACATCACGAGCTTCCGTAGGGAAGGCACTGCATACCTAGCTAGGTGTAGTTGGGGGCAAGGGAGTGTAGGAGCCCCTATCTATCACAAGAAGTTTTAGGCATTTTCACTATGATTCCCACATTGAGGATTGCGACAACATCATGAGCTTCCTCAAGGTGAGATGGAGCATACCTAGCTAGATGCAGTGGAGGGCAGGGGGTTGCCGGCCCCCCTGAAGGAGGGGGCTGACACCCCCTGCCCCACAACGCATGCAAAGCCTCATTTGTAGAAGCTAATAATGTTGCACACTATAGGGAAACATAAGGGAACGCCTCTTTACCACATGGGAAAATGCCCAAAACTTCTACGCGGTGCCTTCCCTATGGACACTCGTGATGTTGTCGTAATGCGCAAAGTGAGAATTATAGTGGGAACTTGTCTAAACTGTGCTTGTATCCAAACCAATATCATAAGCATCAATTTATAATAAGCATTGGCCTTCAACTATATGCAGGGCATGATGTGATGATGCCACAATAGCTTATAATGGTGCTTGGTGTTAACCTTGGACTATATACAAGCCATTAGAATGAAGAGTGAACCCACAGTAGAATAGATTATACAAGGGGATTTGAAAAAAATCAGAGCACAAAGATAGAGAAAGGGGGAAGAGGCGTCCAAAAGGAAGGAGGGAGTAGTAAAGAGAGAGCATCATTACGTGAGATGTTTCTTTATTGCTTCTCTCTTTTACAGCAACTAATTTAAAACACTTCACTTCAAATTTAAAAAACGTTAAATAGAGTGTGGAGCAAAAAAAGAACTTTAAAGTGTGGGGCCAAAAAACACTACTAGATTTGAACCCTCTACCTAGACCCCAACAAAATTATGTCATACCACTAGAATAGTACCCTACTTCTGAAGTTTCGTGAATAAAAACACTCCTTATTTTATTTTTTCCGGGCACAATTGTAATACCCCTCCTTTCTTTTTAAAACTGTAAGTGAGATTTATATTAAAACCCATCCTTTTGAACGCACGTGCTACACCTACAGGTCTATAAGGTGGAGGCCCCGGGGGTAAAGCAAAGCAAAGTACCTTGTGTGCGCATTTGATATGACATCATTTGCACCTCTTTTGGTATCATGAAGAAGCGAAAGATTACACGATCTAATGGCAAGGCATTCTGTATGTGAAATCTTTCTTTTGATGTAGACATTTTTGCCACATGACGACATGTCCCTACGTCGAACAAGTCATCCATGCAACAAGCAATCACACGTGGGTGCACGGGCAAGTAATAGAGGTCAACACGTGAGCCTGGTATATGTCCCTCGTGAACATCATGAACTAGCATGGTCACCTTCTCTGTGTCATGAGAGTGCTGCAAGACCACCTTAAAGGGACACCCACACCTCTTGGACCTCTGCAATCTTCTCTTGTTAGCACCTCTCCGAGCAATACTTCCTGCCCTATGGCACATGTACTCTTGCACCCACTTGGATGGTCCATGCTTCTTTGTGGATCGAAGTAATACTAGCTTTGTTTGGTGCTTGATCATGATGTTGGTCAACTCTTGATTGACTTGAGACTTAGTTGTGACAATTGTTGATGCTGGAGCTATGGTCTTTTTGCTCGTAGGGGTCTGTTCCCCGACCTCAGTAAGCAGGCAGCCGCAAGCGATAATCCTATCTTTCACATAGTCAAGAGAAATTCCATGCCTCCTCTTGTCGGTGCACCATTCTGCCTTGATTGCATTGATAGTGGCATTCACACCATGATGAACACCATGCTCAAGAGGACGATGGGCTGCCATGACAATACGCTCCCAATCTTCAATGTATGCTATTTTCAATCCTGTTGATTTCGAACATAGGCAAAGGTGAAGCGGGCTGAAACAAAGCTCTTCTCTTATTCTTTTCCACCTCTTCAAATCCAACAAGTCTCTTGCATCGTGTGCTTTTAATGTTGGAAGCGTCACTGTGAGAGCTCCTCTAAGATCTTTCTCCATTAAGGAGAAGCTCTTCTCATCGAAAGAGAAAAAAAAGCTTGATGTATATGTAAATGGATCCAATGCCCCCCATGAATCAAGCCTAGGTGTACTCCATGAACTTGGAAAAACACCCTCATTATCATCTTGGAAGAGGTCACATACATCTGCGTCGTCACTTGATGTAGTGTCACTACTTGTTGTATTATCTAAATACTCATCCAATATGAACTGATTTGTGTCATTGGATGCATTCCAATCAGCCTCATTTGATGCATTCCAATTAGCCTGCCATGGCACCGCGAAGTCACTTGTGTCACTCGTTGGATTCCAATCAACCTGCTATTGAAGTCCAAGTTAGATAGGCAGAGAGAGGTAGGACATGTTCTTAAAACAAGTTTTTGCATCATTTGCTAATTTTATTATGGCTATGAAAACAATGTAGGGCACTAGGAAGGGCAAACCTTTCTATAACTAATGCCACTTCAAAGGTAATGTCACCCTCCGCTCTACGAATGTCCACAAAGCCAATGACAAGCTATGGGGGGTCTGCTAGTCCTAGAAGTAATCAAACATTGGATGATGAATGAAGCGCTACGGCTAGAAGTATCCCCTACAAGGCTTTGCTCAAGACACAGTGTTGCAATCAATGTATGCATTTTTCCCTCCATGAGCGCTTCTTTCTTATCTGTTCTCGCAAAGATGAGGTGGTCTCTGTTTTAGATGGCTTGATTGACCCATGTTTTCAATATTCATTGAGCATCCATTTAGCTTCAATGCAAAAACCTCTTCAAAGAGAGAGAGAGAAAAGCTGATATCAAGCCTGCAAAATTGTGTGTGTGTGTGTGCGTGCATGCGCGCACGCATGCGTGGTTTAAATCCAGTGTGTGTGTGCATGGTTTAAATCCAAAATCAACCTAAGTAAGGGGCTCTTCACATAGAGAGAGAGAGAGAGAGAGAGAGAGAGAGAGAGAGAGAGCCTGTTGATTGGCAAGTGTGAGTTTTTGTGTGTGTGTGTACCTGGTTTAAATCTGGAATCAATCTGAGTGATTCCTGAGAAGAGCTTTCCATAGCCGTGGTGATTTTACAGAACACATGCAACACATGCTCTACGACGTCATCATACAAATTTGAAATTCTGCCCTTTTGCAAGCCACGCTGGAGAAGCCTGCCCTCCACGTCAAGCCAACGTGGCTATTGAGTTTATTTTAAATTTCGATTTGGGGCGCCAGCTCAGCCGAAACCCGAGTTCACCAGTTGCTACCCGAGTTCACTGCATCCGACGGCCCAGATTGAAGCCGCCAGCGTCCCCCCACTTTCCCACCCTCGATCCCAAATCTTTGGCTTCCCCAGTGTCCCGTGCCCTTTAGTGTTGAGGGAGGGGGGCGGGGTTCTTTAATTTAAAATCTAAACATGTATACTTGTAAAAAGGGGGAGGACAATTCTGGTGGTAGTAGCAAATATTTAGAATTTTGAAATTAGGGTTATTTGAAACACATGCGTGGTGCCGGCTATATGGCTTTTCAAGAAGTACAAGCATACGAAGTCGAATTCATACGACATAGAGGACCATTTGCAAAGTGTATAATCGTGTTCTTATCGTAGGTGCATATGCATTCACCTTTTGGCCGTATAAGCCATCACTTGTTGCCTACTAGTAGGGGGCATTAATCATGTTGTATGCTCATGTAGAAGACTATTTGCAAACTGTATAATCATGTTCAGATTATCGTGGCTGTATATATTCACCTTTTTGCCATAGCCACCCATCGCTTGTTTGCGTTCTAGGGGGTGCTAGCTTTGATGGGAGCACAGCTACAATAACTCACTCAATCAATGTTCATGTATTAAGAGAGAGAGTGTAGAAGAAATGTAGTACAGAAATGTGAGGTTTACAGAGATTATAGATTGGTCTTTGAAAGGGAAGAGAACGCAAGAGAGAGAGTGTAGAAGGTGGAGCAATGGCTTAAGGTACAAGAAGTACAAAAATAAATATCAATTCTTGACATCCTATCACTTGCTAGAGTCACACCCACCCATGCACTCAAATAACAAGAGAATTTGATAATTTTTTTTCTCCAAGTGGCGGGAGGTTTTAAACGTCCGAAAAAAATGACGTTTTGGGCTGACGCCGCTTAATGTTATAAAAATTGCATCATTGATAACGTAGATGGCAAATTATTTTTTTGGTAGGAGAGGGTCCGTTTTTGAGAGAGATTTTTTGTGTTGTGACGTTAAACGGCACTTATTGATGTGACTTTTAATATCACATTAATAATAAATACATGATTTGTGATGCTAAATGTCACATGCTTTTGTATGAAAAAAAAAACCCGCCAAAAGCTAATCGCTTGAAGCTCGAAATTGCCATTTCATATTTTCTATGCCTTGTGCTCTTGCTTTTTCTATTTGCTCTACTATTTTATCCTTTTTCTTGCTCTTGCTATATTTTGCTTGCCTAGGATTTGCCTCTTGATGTATCTTACTTGCCTAGGGTTTCTCTCTTGCTTGCCAAGAGATTGCCTCTACTCTCTTTCATATATTGTTTTGCCAATCTCTATTATCTACTCTTTCTCACATGGACCCAAGAAAGCAACTCTTGCTTATTCTCCTCACCCAAATCTTGCAAGACTTGGGGTCTAGACGGACACACATTGAGAGATTCAATGACTACTATGCATGATGCCACTATCGCGGGGGAGATCTAAGAGCATTAATAGACATGATGAGAGAGAGATGCCAATCACAAGAGAAGCTCCCTTCACCATACAAAAATCAGAAACTAGGGTCGGAGGTGCACCTCCAACAAGTAGTAAAGCGGTGGTTGTAGAGGAGCAACGAAAGAAGAAGCTTCGGCCTACGCGACAGTAAGGCTTCTTTTCATGTAAATGTATTGGTTTAATTATGTTTTTCATGCATATTAAAGGACATGTATTGTTTTTATGCATGTACATATGTCATAAAGCATAAGCTTATGTATGTATGTGCTTATGAGGCTATGATTGATTTTGTATTGCTTTTTATGCTTACACACATATAGCATAAGCATAAGCTTATGTATTTATGTGCTTATGAGGCTATGTAAGTTTATGCACAAGCATAAGCTTATGCATGTACATGAGCTAAATCTTTTGTACAAGCATGCACATGCATTGCTTTTTGAAGTATTTGTGTTGCTTTTTTATTGCGCATAAGTATATATATGCTTAGGAGGCTATGTATGTATATGCACAAGCATAAACTTATGCATATACATGAGCTTATGTATGTATATATGCACAAGCATTAACTCATCTTGGAGAGTGAATACCTAGCTCTCTTAACAAATATGTAGAGCTCCTCAAAATTCACCTCTCCTCCGAAAGTACTCCAGTGTCTCTAGAGTATCTCTCAGATTTGAGATTGACAACGAGGGGAGTGTGCTCTCTATCTTGTCGGTCTCAATTGTCTAGCTCTCTGCATCTAGAATGCTCTCTCGGTAGATACTCCTAGGAACTTGAGTGTGGACATCGGTGGGCATTGTCTAACCTGTATGGTG